>NW_004443944.1:20449089-20457322 GCF_000243295.1 Trichechus manatus latirostris
AACATCATGATAAATGGAGAAAAGATTGAAGTTGTCAAGGATTTCATTTTACTTGGATCCACAATCAACACCCATGGAAGCAGCAGTCAAGAAATCCAAAGACACACAGCACTGGGAAAATCTGCTGCAAAAGACCTCTTTAAAGCGCTGAAAAGCAAAGATGTCACCTTGAAGACTAAGGTGCACCTGACCCAAGCTGTCATATTTTCAATCGCCTAATATGCATGCAAAAGCTGGGCAATGAATAAGGAAGACTGAAGAAGAATTGACACCTTTGAATTGTGGTGCTGGCGAAGAACATTGAATATACCATGGACTGCCAAAAGAACAAACCAATCTGTCCTGGAAGAAGTACAGCCAAAATGCTCCTTAGAAGGGAGGATGGTAATAATAGTGGCCTCAGAAGTAAGGATGGCGAGGCTACGTCTAACACAGTTTGGACATGTTGTCAGGAGGCATCAGTCACTGAAGAAGGGCAACAAGCTTGGTAAAGCAGAGGGTCAATAAAAAAGAGGAAGACCCTCAACAAGATGGATTGACACAGTGGCTGCAACAATGGGCTCAAGCATAACGATTGTGAGCGTGGCGCAGGACTGGGCAGTGTTTCGTTCTGTAGTACACAGGGTTGCTATGAGTCGGAACCGACTTGATGGCACCTAACGACAATAACGGGATATAGGTATATGGGTAGGAACAGGGAGAGAAGAAGCCTGCTGTAGAGGAGGGAAGGAGATGAAGAGAGCTGGTGGGGGAGGCGTGCAGGGGGCTAGCGACACGGGAAGGGGGGCAAACTAGGCCATGCCTCTCAGCAGGTGTGCTAGGCTGGGCTGGGGAGCTTCTGGGCAGGAGGACCATATGGCTGTTGGTCCCACTGTTTGGCTTGAAGAACCCCCTACTCTGGGCACTGGAACCCCATTTTTGAGGAGAGTGCCATCATCCCTGTGATCAATTCTCAAGAATCATACCAAATAAAACACTTCTACGGTACTTCTTATGTACCCAAGCACTGTCCTATGCACTTTTCATATATTGACTCATTTACTCCTCACAAATGGTAGTACCCTCATTTTACAAATGATGAAATTGAGGCAGAGAGGCTAAGGAATTTGCCCAAGGTGCATTCGGCTTGTGAGTGCTAGTGCTGCAATTCCAGAGCTGTGATCTTAACCACACTGAATGCTGGGTGGACAATTTACACAGCTCAGTGGGTGCTATCCCTCAAGCCTGGCTCTGTCCACCACTTCATGTGAGCCCTCCTCACACCCAGCTCCACCAGACTAAGCTACAGATCATTCCCAATCACTAGGTGTTTTCTGCCTTTGGCTTTTACTCACTCTGCCACCCCTGGCTGCAGGCTGTTTCCACTGCCAGTGTGCTAAACCCCAATGCTTTTCCCAATGTTCAGAGCTGCCCACTCCTCCCGTGGTGGCTTCCATCCTGCACAGAGCTCTCACAGTTCAGCAAGACCACTGGATGGTGTAAGTTTGCTCATCCGTAGTCCAGAAGCACCAGAAGGCTGCTTATCCGCCTTGCTGACCCTGGGCAGACATGTCAGTGCAGACACACCCAGTCCCAGATACCCTGTATTGGTCAGATTATCAGGCTCCCTCTCAGTAGTCCCACTGAGTCACACACCCGGGTCCAGGAGGAGCTGGGGCCACCACCCATAGACCAAAGGCCTTGACATTTTAAAGTTCAGAATATGAAGGAAATGAGCCCTGGGCGTAGTTAAGTATGTATTGTGGATTTTTACAAGAGTTCATTCATTGGTATGGTGCTTTGTGCATCATCTGGAGATTTCTTACCATAGCCATTGCAGAGGCCCAGATTCTGGGTTCCTCAAAGAAAAGACTGGAGGGTCTGGCAGTTTGGGAGATATGTAAGAAGACACTGGGATTATCTCAGGACATACAAGATTTACAAATGTTGTGTGTGGTGGTGTGTGCAGGGAGTTTTGAGGCATAAGATCAGAAAAAAGGCCATGTCCTGACCTAGAAGGCAGAAGAAATTGAGTAAAATGAATAAAATGAGCCAAATACAATAATCCACCTTAAGCAATGGCCCAAAGTGCTATTGACAAGATGGAACAGGGAATTTCCCAAATCAAGGTAACCTGGATAGAGCCTTAAAAACACACATGTGGAATATTTAACACTGACTAAGCTATAATCTAATCAACACTGTCAAAACTTGATTGAGAAGACCTCTATGCTATCACAGCAGAGACGTGTGGTCCACAAGGAGCCCAAGAAAAAGGCACATTCAAAGAGCAGAAAGTTTCCAGTGTTTATCCAGCTGCACTGCCGGCCACTCTCTGTCCACCTCCTCCTTTGAGCTCCCATGACACCTGGTGCACACCTCTCTCATAGCTCTTACCACACTATGAGAAGCAACAATGTACAGTTCTGTCTCCCTTACTATGCAGAGATTCTGGAAAGCAGGAATCTCTTCTTATTTATCTCTATCCTCATCACCTTATATAGGCCAGGGCCAGGCACAGAGCAGATATCAATAATTATTTGCTGAATGAATTAAATATACAAGGGCTGCAATAAAGAAGACTAGGAGAAGACTGGACAGACTACCTGTAAATCCATGTATCCACTTTGCTCTAATCCCTCACTCATGAAGCAATCCTCTGAAGACTGGTCTGCACCTCAGCTAGAGAGCATCTTCAGCAGTGTCCCTGAAGGCTCGGTCATCAGTTCAGCCAGAATGAGCCCACTCCCTGCAGCATGGTCCTATCTGGGGGAAATGGATAACATGGACCAGATCCTGGGAGAAACGTAATCCTCAGCCCTCACCAAGGTCCTGCTCTACTCTGAGACCCTCTGTGATGCTGGCAGTCACCATGACCCCCTACCCCTTCCCTTTTTGGTTGATGCTTATTTATGTCAAAGACCACGCTGAACCAAGACAAGCACCAGATGTTCTTGGGAGACACAGCCCATCTCCAAACAAGGGAGAATGAAAAGCCAAGCATGGGCTGAAAGACCAAGCTCTTCAGTGGCGATGCAACTGGCTGAACAAACTGCACTCTAAGAGACTTGATCTATGGCCTGTTAGCAGTCAAAGGAAGCTCTCTAATAGGTGCCACATAGCTCTGTTCTGTCTTATTAAATATGTTTGTTAAAGACTTGGATGAAAACACAGAAGCTTATTAGTATTATAGATGACAAAATCAAGATTTAAAACCATGACACTATGAAACCAACAAGATAGCATTTAATAGGGATAAATGTAGAGTTTTACATTAAGTTTAAAAAGAAAACCCAGTGCTACAGGTACACACTAGAAAACTTGGTTTGATTACAGTTGATGTCAAAAGCACTTGGGGGCTTTCATGAACTCCCAACTGGTGTAATGTGGCTATAATAAAGCTAGTGCAAACTCAGTTTTGCTAACGAAAACATACGGTTCGAATTTAGGGAAAGAGAAAACAACCCAAATGTTCACCAACAAGAAAACTGTGATATACTCATAAAATGAAACACTACTCAGCAATAAACATGGACTGCTGTACACACAACAACATGGACAAACCTCAAAAACACTGAGCAAAAAGAAACAACACAAAAATAGTATGTGCTGTATGATTCCATTTATATGAGTTCAAGAACAGGCAAAACTAATCTATGGTGCTAGAAACTAGAACAGTGGCTGTCTATGGGGCTAGGGACTGACTGGAAGGCAATGAGAAAGAACTTTCCGGTGTAATGGAAATGTTTTATATCTTGATAGAGGTGTTGGGTTCAGGGTGTATATGTTTGACAAACTTGTGGAATTATACTTTTAAGATTTGTGCATTTCACTGTAGTATATTTTACCTCAACTTAAAACATCTAGGAAGCAGCAGCCCAGTGTGTTGGTCAAAAGGATCTGGAACATAGGATTAAACCCTGGACACACGTTTTGATAAGGAGATCACCAGTCCAGAGGCAAGGAAAGCACCCAGGAATGGGGAGGAGTCTGGGAGCTCCATCATGTAGAAGGATCGGGTAAGAAAACTGGCTGTATCAGCCTGGATACAGAGATTCTTCCAGAGAAAGGGGAACAGACTTCTTTCTTACTGGCATCTGACCGAGACTGGACAGCTATGGGCAGGTGAGACCACACTTTCCCTGGGTGAAGGGGGTGCACAGGAGGGATGTTTGTTTTCTTTGGAAGGAAGTCCTAGTCAAACTCAAAGGTCCCTTCCAGTTTCAAACTCTACAAATCTGAAGAGTCATGATAAAGTTGTTCTTTATTTAAGGACCATTACACATTAAAAAGAGAAGCCCTGGTGGTGCAGTGCTTAATCGATCAGCTGCTACCTGAAAAGTTGGCAGTTCGAACCTACCAACCGCTCAGTGGGAGAAAGATGTGGCAGTCTGCTTTCATAAAGATTTACAACCTTGGAAACCCTATGGGACAGTTCTACTGCGTCCTCTGTAGGGTCACTGTGAGTCAGAATCAACTCAATGGCAACAAGTATGCATTAAAAACTACAGCTACCATTTACTGAGCTCCCACTACATCAGGGATTTGCATATAGTGATATGATTTATTATGTGATAAGATAAATACTATTATTATATAGTGATACGATGATATGTTGTTACATATTAATATATATAGTAGTGATATAATTATACTAGACATTCTGGTATAATGATACATTCATCATTTTCAATGCTCGCAATAGCTCTGGGAGGTAGTCATTATTATATCCATTTACCTCCACTTTGTTGTTAGGTGCCATAGAGTTGATTTCCACTTACAGCAACCCTGTGTGACAGAGCAGAACTGCCCCATATGGTTTTCTTGGCTGTAATCTTTACAGAAGCAGATTGCCAGGTCTTTCTCCCGAGGAGCTGCTGGTTGGGTTTGAACCACCAACCTTTTGGTTAGCAGCTGAGTACTTACCATTGCACCACCAGGGCTCCTTATATCTCCACTTTACAGATAAGAAAATGCCCAGCCTCAAAGAAAGTAAACGGACTTAAACCCAGACTCTCCAAAAGCTAGCATTCTTTTCTCGACAACTCACTGCTTCTTATCTTTGGTAAGCTGTTGGGTCTTGATTTTAAGTGTATGTTAGGATCCTTGCAGTAAACAGCAATCCCTGCGCCATTCAAAATATGTTGTAATTTAGTGACTGTCACTGGTGAAGCTAGTTGGAAAAAAGGAGACTGGGCCAGAGAGCAGAGGAATGAATGGAATTCTGTCTCCACGATGCTTTCCTTTCCTGAAGATGGTCAAACAGAGAGGGTTCCCCAGCTCTCTGAGCCACAGTCCATACCAGACTTTTTCTCAGAGATGTGGGTCACTATGCCTAGTCTCATCCAGGTAAGGCAACAGAGGCCCCTCCTTAGCTGGGCGCAGTGCTGATGGGGCACACTGACCCCTTCTCTGTCTCCCACTCTGCAAGTGCACCTTACCTCATCTTTGAAGAGTCGTGCTTGGTCCTCACTACCTGTCAGAGTCTGAACAAAGCCGAAGACCTTGGAAACCAAAGAAGACATGTTAACAAGGAGGTGGGGGTTTGTGAGTGTAGGGGAAAGGCTGGTCTATATGGCCTTGGTGCCTTCTGAGCTGTGACAGTGTTGCTTTTTCTTATCAGCCTAACAGGATTGTGTGTCTCTGTGCGCTGGGCGTGTATAGTGAGGCCCCTGATCCTAAGGCCCAGGGGCTGACGCTTGTCTCTCTGCTGGATTCCAGCCAGACTACTAGCATGTCCCACTTGCCCCCCACCAGGATGAACCCACCATCCCACACTGGGAAGCTAGAATGAAGTGTGGATGGCAGAGATGAGCAGGAAGTAGTGTCAGGCATAGTGTCAGGCTCTGCCAGAGGAGGGCCTCTTCTGAGCCCTCTCATCAGGGTGTGGTGAGAGGGAGAAGTAGGGGAGGAGGAAGAGGAGAAGGAAAAAGGGGAAGAGGAAGGGTCCCTCACTCCTCACCTCATCAATGGTCCACTTGGCGACCGTCGAGGCCGAGATGCCTGCCACTCCAGGCAAGAGCTTGCAGTGCTGCTCCCAGCACACGGAGAGTGAACGGTCTGGGTGGGCCGACAACGCTGACATGAAAAGGGACTGGTGCATGACATCAGTGGCGAGTGCTGGAAAGTAGAGGCAGAGGCTGGCAGGCTGACGCAGAGGATTAATCTGGTCCCTGAGGCCTGCTCATACCCATTCCACTGGGGAGACTGGCTGGCAGAGCAGACAGGACCAGGGTCCCTTCTGAGAGAGATTCTTGCAGAGCCGAGGGTTGTCCATATCTCCTCACTCTCGATCAGGACACTACTCCTTCTGGTGGTGGACCCCTCCCTTTACAGACTCCAGGTCACCTGTGTGAAATGACCCTACCTCCATCTCTCTGGGCCTGCAAGCTTCTGGAGAAAAGCTCCCATTACCTGGCCTACAGCATCCCAGAAGGCACCATTCTCTACATACCTTGCGTCAAAATGGTCCCCAACATCAAAGCAAGCTCAGCTGTGACATCAGAAGTCCATTCTGTTTGTCCTCCTACCTAGTCTGAAACTCACCCTACTGGCCTCAAGCCCCAGTTTCTCCCCCCTCCTCCATCAGCCTGGTCTAGTTCGGTACTGTCTACTCAGGCACATAGAAGGTGATCCCTGGCCTAACCACCAACTCCATGATGCCTGTAACTTTGTTTCCTGATCTGTTCCTAGAATCCCTGACCCTGGCCGCCAGCCTCAAAGTTGCTCTACAGATCTGATGATGGATGTTGCTCTGCTTGGCTTCTTCCTTAGCCAGGCCTGGCACTTGCCCACTTGGATCACATTTACCTCTAGCTGCTCTGAAAACCCTAGCCCCCGTCCACCTCTACCAGTCTTGGTAGAGACTATAGTGTGGCTACACTACAATGTGGCCGCTTGCCTAGCCTCTGTCCATAGTCCAGGAGAGCTGAAACTTAACTTCCTAACAGTGCCACAGCGTAATTCTGGAATGAACACAGTAGACAGGCGCCCTCTGGTGGTCAGAACTTTGTCCTGCCATGGAAGCCGACCAGGGGTACAAGGTAAAGTAGGAGAGGTACCACGAATTCTCACTCTGAGGAGCCTGGAACCAGGCTAAGACCCTCATCACTCAGGCCTAAGGCTGCAGGAATTGCCTACTTCCACCAAGAGGAAATAATATGGAACTGCAGCAAAAGAAGTCAGGCAGGAGATGAGGAATAATAATAATTCTGCAGGTAGCTGTGCTAAGCACTTTTCATGGATCTCGTTTAAGCCTCCTACCACGTTATGAGGTAGGTACTATTACTATCCATATTTTACTGATGAGGAAGCTAAGGCCAGAGAGGTGGAGTCACCTGTCCAAGGTCTCACAGCCTGTAAACAGTAGGCCATGCTCTCCATCACTAGTCTATATACTGCCCAGATCACTGGAATAGCTCATCTGTCAGTTTGTCATACTGCGGTGGCTTGCGTGTTGCTGTGATGCTGGAAGCTACGCCACCAGCAGGGTCACCTACGGTGGACTTGTTTCAGCAGAGCTTCCAGATTAAGATAGACTAGGAAGAAGGACCTGGTGATCTACTTCTAAAAAAACTGGCCAGTGAAAACCTTACGAATAGCAGGAGAACATTGTCTGATATAGTGCCAGAAGAGGAGCCCCTCAGATTGGAAGACACTCAAAATACAACTGGGGAAGAGCTGCCTCCTCAGAGTAGAGTGGACCTTAATGACATGGATGGAGTCAAGCTTTCGGGACCTTCATTTGCTGATGTGTCACAACTAAAAATGAGAAGAAACAGCTGCAAACATCCATTAATAATCAGAACGTGGAATGTACAAAGTATGAATCTAGGAAAATTAGAAGCTGTCAAAAATGGAATAGAGCGCTTGATAGATATCCTAGGCATTAGTGAGCTGAAATGGACTGGTATTGGCCATTTTGAATCAGCACAACAATCCACAACAATCGTATGTTCCACTATGATGGGAATGACAAATGGAAGAGGAACAGTATCACACTAATTGTTGAAAAGAAGATTTTAAGATCTATCCTGAAGTACAACGCTGTTAGTGATAGGATAATATCCACATGCCTACAAGGAAGACCAGTTAATATGACTATTATTCAAATTTACACACCAACCAATAATACCAAAGATGAAGAAATTGAAGATTTCTACCAACTTCTGCAGTCTGAAATTGATCAAACATGCAATCAAGATGCATTGATAATTACTGTTGATTGGAATGTGAAAGCTGGAAACAAAGAAGA
>NW_004443944.1:20457422-20522256 GCF_000243295.1 Trichechus manatus latirostris
AAACATGCAATCAAGATGCATTGATAATTACTGGTGATTGGAATACAAAAGTTGGAAACAAAGAAGGATCAGTAGTTAGAAAATATGGCCTTGGTGACAGAAAAAATGCCAGAGATGGCATGATAGAATTTTGGAAGACCAACGACTTCTTCATTGCAAAACCTTTTTTCAACAACATGAACAGCAACTATACACGTGAACCTTGCCAGATGGAATACACAGGAATCAAATCGTCTACATCAGTGGAAAGACGATGGAGAAGCTCAACATCATTTGTATGCGCAAAATATTGAACAATGCAGGAAGCACCAAAAGAAGAATGGAAGGAATACACAGAGTCACTGTACCAAAAAGAAATGGTCAACGTTCAACCATTTCAGGAGGCAGCATATGATCAAGCACTGATGGTATTGAAGGAACAAGTCCAAGCTGCACTGAAGGCACTGGTGAAAGATGAGGCTCCAGGAATTGACAGAATACCAAGTGAGATATTTCAACAAATGGACACAACGCTGGAAATGCTAACGCATCTATGCCAAGAAATTTGGAAAACAGCTACCTGTTCAAACGGCTGGAAGAGATCCATATTTTTGCCCATTCCAAAGAAAGGTGATCCAACAGAACGTGAAAATTATTGAATAATATCATTAGTATCACACTCAAGTAAAATTTTGCTGAAGATAATTCAAAAACAGTTGCAGCAGTACATCGACAGGGAGGTGCCAGAAATTCAAGCCAGATTCAGAAGAGGACATGAAATGAGGGATATCATTGCTGAGGTCAGATAGATCTTGGCTGAGAATAGAGAATACCAGAAAGATGTTTACCTGTGTTTTATTGACTATGCAAAGGCATTTGACTGTGTGGATCATAAACTATGGATAACACTGCGAAAAATGGGAATTCCAGAACACTTAATTGTGCTCATGCAGAACCTGTAGGTAGACCAGGAGGCAGTCACTGAAGCAGAGCAAGGGGATACTGCATGGTTTAAAATCAGGAAATGTGTGCGTCAGGGTTGTATCCTTTTACCATACTCATTCAATCTATATGCTGAGCAAATAATATGATAAAATGGACTAAATGAAGAAGAACATGGTATCAGGATTGGTGGAAGGCTCATTAACCATCTGTGTTATGCAGGTGACACAACCGTGCTTGCTGGAAGGGAAGAGGACTTGAAGCACTTAGTGATGAAGACCAAACATCACAGCCTTTAGCATGGATTGCACCTCAACATAAAGAAAACAAAAATCCTCACACCTGGGCCAATAAGCAACATCCTGATAAATGGAGAAAAGATTGAAGATGCAAGGATTTCATTTTACTTGAATCCACAATCAATGCCCATGGAAGCAGCAGTTACAAAATCAAATGACACACTGCATTGAGCAAATCTGCTGCAAAAGTCCTCTTTGAAAGTGTTAAAAAACAAAGACGTCACCTTGAGGACTAAGGTGGGCCTGACCCAAGCCATGGTGTTTTCAGTCACCTCATACGCATGTGAAAGCTGGAAAATGAATAAGAAAGACCAAAGAAGAATTGATTCATTTCAGTTACGGTATTGGTGAAGAATACTGAATATACCATGGACTGTTAGAAGAATGAACAAATCTGTCTTGGAAGAAATACAGCCAGAATGCTCCTTAGAAGCTAGGATGGCAAGACTTTGTCTCACCTACTTTGGACATGTTATCCGGAGGAATCAGTCCCGGGAGACGGACATCATGCTTAGTAAGCAAAAAAGAGGAAGACCGTCAACAAGACGGACTGACACAGTGGCTGCAACAATGGGCTCAAACATATCAGTGATTGTGAGGATGGTGCAGGACCAGGCAGTGTTTCATTTTGTTGTATAGAGTTGCTATGAGTCAGAACAGACTTGACAGCCCCTAACAACAACAACTGGAATAGCTTGGGTCCTGCCCAGAAACTGTGCAAGGAGCCAGGTGATTTCTCTTCTAGCCTTAAAAGTATGTGCATTCAATTCAACTGAGGCAGGATTCCTAGAGTCCCTGCTTCTTGTTAGGCCCTATGCTAAGCAGCAGAAGACAGAAGATGAGGTCACCACCCTAGGGAGGGATCACTCTGCCCCTCCCCTTAAAGGGGGATGAGAAATGAACTGACATTTAAGTTAGGTGCTTTATGTCTAATATACAAGCAACACCTAGCATGAGAAGTCAGAGCTAAGTTTGAAGACCAGCTCTGCCCTTTACAAGCCGAATGAACTTGGGCACATGACTTCACCTGCTGAGCCTCACATTCCTCATCAGGAAGTTGGAAAGAATAATATCCACATTACAGGATGCTTGTGAGAGTTAGAGAGTATACGTAAAGCACCTGGCACAGTGCCTGGCCTATTGTAGGTGCTTGGTAAATGGTAGCAGTAACTACTATTATTTCAGGTAGTTGACCTTGAAAAGTAGGTATTATCTATGTTGTCAAACAAGGAAACTAAGGCTCAGAGATATTAAGTGACTTGCCCAAGGTCACACAGCTAGGAAGTGCCAGCTATGGCCTCCCTCCCAGGAATCCTATAATCAGAGAAAAGCAGAGCCAGGAGGCATCATCCTGCTTCACAGTGGAGAACCAGAGGCCCAGAGAGGCCCTGCGTCTTTCCCACAGACTCACAGCAAGGCCAGAGATGAACTTGGTTCTCACATGCTTTGTTGAAATCCACAGGCCATGCCCTTGGTCTCTGAGAGAAAGCGAATCCTCAGGGAGATCCAGAGAGCTGGTATGGGCATGGCTGTACCTTAGAAGCCATGCTCTTGCCATTGTTCTATCCCCAAAGTATCTCAAATGAAGAGGCAGCCCCCTACCTATCTTCTCCCCCTCTGGGCTCCCCTCGTCACTTATCCCATCAATTACCAAGCATCCACTGTGAACACTTTGTGGAGGACATGGGGGTAGATGACCTGGGACTTACTCTGGAAATCTTCCTGCAGGATCTTCTGATACTTTGGAGGGCGTCCAATCCTGGAGAGAGAGGGACAAGGTCCATGGCAGGGTATCAATGCCTGGTCTTGCCCAACAAGATAGGACCCTGAGCCGAGGGTAGCCCGGACCCTACTCCCTGCCCTCCGCACCGGCCATGATGACGGCGCTTCTTCCTCGGGGAGAAGCCAGAGAGGTTCCTCTTATGGGCCGAGGCCTCTGAGTCAGAGAGCTCCGCTTTTAGCCGGCTCTGGTTCCTCTCAGCCAGTGGGCAGCCTGACAGGCAATGGTGAGCTGTGAACTTGCCTGTGACGTGGCCAGAACCATCACAACCAGGAGTAGGGCACTTCCTGGAGAAGAACAATTCATCAGTTGGGCTGGATGCACTTGTCCCCACTGAGCCCTCCTTCCCCAACCCTGGTCCCACTCAGAATGTCTTGGTGAACCCTGATCAGCTGGCACAAAGTAGATGTCAAACAGACCCTCCCTAAACAATACCCTGAGGGAGACCTTCACTCACCGATGATGAAAGCTGTACTTGGAGGTCCTAGTGTGTGGCAGGCTCTTATAGCCGAGAACGGGACAGCCTCCAGGGGAGGCAGAGCTGGGCTCTCTGGGTCCTGGAGAAGCAGGAAGAAAAGTCACCTCCTAAGCATATGCTCCCAATGAGCCTGCCCCTTCATACCACAATACCCCAACCTGACAACTAGGGGAGACAGAAGCTCTCCTAGGGTGAGGAGGATGGGATGTGCCAGAACTCACTATGGGCTCTGGGTTCTTGGGGTGGGGAGAATAGAGGGCAAGGAAGGAAGTTTCTAAGGGGAAGATCAGCACCAGAATTAGTTCTCCAGCTACAGGGGTCCTGTGCTAGGCTGTGCACCATTTCCTGCTACTAGATATCTGCCTCTCTTTTAGGAATGTGGGCTTGGCTCTCATATGCAGGCCATCCCCTTGGTCTCTGAGAGAGAGAGAATCCTCTGAGAGATCAACCCAAAGCTGGTAAGAGCACAGCTGCACCTTAGAAGCCACATCAGGCAGATTCATGTTATTCTCTGGGTTTGTTTTCCCACTTTCATTCCCAAAACTTTGTTAACTTGTTTTTAGGCTCTGTCCGCGCTTGGAGGAGAACATCAGAGAAGGATCAACACCCCATATGAGACAAACGTGGCGGCAGGAGGGAAATAAGGGGAATCCTTAGGGTGAGAACTGGGATTGAACAGTCCAGTAATGCGAACCCTAATCCCTGCCTATGCAGAGGGCCAGAATTTATTTAAGGGAGCCAGCATTTCCTAGCAAACACAATGCACGGTCTGTGTGGCTCTGCTAGATGCTGAGAGAACTCCCTGGCGTATAACTACTTCCTAAGCATATGTTCTCAATGAGCTTGCCCCTTCACACCTCGATCCCCCGAACCCAACAATTGGGGGAGACAGAAGCTTCCTTAGGGGGAGGAGCATGGGGTGTGCCAGAGCTCACTGCGGGCCCTCTGTCAGACCTGGGCATGGTGGTCAGAGCCCCCTGGGCAAGCTATAGGAAGGGAGAGTGATCAGTGCTAGGGAGGGGAGCGGGTGCTAGACCTCAGTGGGAAAGGGTCAGAGTGCCCTAGGGGTACACACGGAGAGGAGGCTGCAGGGGATGTCCGGTCTTGGAGCACCAGCCCGCAGGGTGGATGTCTGGGTGGTCCGCATCAATCCAGAAGTCATAGGTATGGCTCCAGCCATCAAAGTGGAGCTGAGAAGGAAAGGCCCTTGGAGGTCAAGTGTTCCTCGTGAAGCCCAGCTCAGCCGGGAGCACCCTCAGGCTCCAGGAGGCTCTGCCATCCCTGGGGCCTGTGAGAAGCAGGATCCTGGATTGGAAGAACCAAGGGGCCCACCTCACAATAATCCCTCTCAGCCACTACATTTTCTAAGGGTTTCACTTATTAAGTTACTGGCATCTCCCATCAATTCTTGAGTAGGGTAAGGATTATTTGCCCCATTTTATAGATGTGAAAGTTAAGGCTCAGAGAGGGTAAATGATTTGCCTATGCCCACAAAGGTCAGTCAGGGATGAGGCTAGCACAAGATCAAGATCTTCAGCCTCCAGTTTAAAGCTCTTTTCCTCACAGATGTGCAGCCTCCCTTTTGTCTGCCTCATGCTAGTCCTTCCTCTCTAACAAGTCTACGAGCTTTCTTCCCAACTGGTCTGTCCACTCCTCCTGCCCTAGGGTCCCAGGGCCACCTTTATCCGGTGATCCTCCACGTCCTCCACGCTGGCCACACGAATCAGGGCTGGGTTCCTGCGGTCCACGGCCTCTAGCTTCATGTTGACCAGGAAGCTGTGGGGAGGTCGCTGCAGGGAAACAGTTGTCTTCAGGCCAATGCCCAGATCAAAAGGGGAGAAGCCCAAGTGTTCTGCCTGGGGAAACTGTGGCCTGCCCAAACTGGGAGGCCAGGGTCCCATCCTGGCTGCCTCAGTGTACCACGTCTTCCGGAGCTCAGCTCTAGGGGCAGAGAGAGCTGACTCACCACCTTGAAGGCCCAAGCAGGCACAGCAGAAGCCCTGGTTTCTTCCAGATACTTCTCCCAACAGAAGCTATCAGGGTCTGGGTAGTCTGGAGGAAAGGATGAAAATAATGTCAAGCCACTCAGGTGCTACTGTGCTGCTGGGGGAGCTCTGTGCCTCCAAGGAAGACCAGGAGCAAGGAAGGGCAGAGGCCCTTGGAGTACTCTCCCCCTTCCCATCACCACAGCCAGCTCCTTGCACTGGGCTCCTGAGGCACACTAATCAGAGATGAGCAGCATCAGCACCCCAACAGTTCACAGGGCTGTCTGGCTCCCATTACCCTTCTTGCTCCCACTCCAGCCCTAGCCCCATCTAAGCCTATTATTCTGGAGTCAGTGTAACACTCCTGTAGGGAAGGATACACCTTTCTTAGCTGTGGACTCCCGGCTTCCTTGCTGAAGTGGTCATCTAAATCTCTTCCCCTAAACCTCAGTGGGGCCAGGGTTTGACAGGACTCTCCTAAAATAATCCCTCAATATATTAGGGGTTCTCATCTCCAGGGCAAAGAAGCTGAGGCTCCAGCAGATACTTGTCCCCTCATCCTAACTCTAAACCCACAGGTAATGAAGTATCGGTAAGGGATCAGGGGAGAGGGATGGTGGGGCCAGGCTTGGAAAAGGGCATCTGCTCAGGCTGCACAGTCACCTTGTGGAGGGGTGAGGGGCTTCCCTTGCTTCTGGCACCAGCCCACCGGGTGGATGTAAGGGCTGCTGGGATCACACCTGAAACCCAAGAATACCTCACTGTCCCAGGTGAAACTTTGAGGGTCTGGGCCTGTCATCCTATGACAGTTAGACTGAGATGACTGATAAGAAAGTTAGAAAATTCCAGCATTAACTGAAAACTCTGATACCACCATAATATCTAAGGGAAACTCAAGAGTCAGAGGGGTTTGCTCATCTTAACCTTGCTATTTTTAGATGAAACATTTAATATTAAGTTGTGTTTCTTACGATATAGATCAAATCCATAGGACAGTTGACTATGCCCCCATCTCCCCCCAAGCAAGATACGAACGTCAGGACTGCGCTAGGGCCACACAGTGTCTAAGGTTTGAAAGTAGCTGCCCTGCCCCTGCCATCCCTCACCCCCCCAGCTCAAGTCTGGGCCCTCTCACTACCAGTAGTCGTAAGTATCGTCCCAGTTGTCAAAGTGCACTAGAAAGCGGCTGTCCACCACATCGGTTACGCTGGCCACACAGATGAGGGATGGGTTCATGCGGTCGACAGCCTCCAGCTTCATGCCCACCTGGAAGCCCAGGGGCGGGGAACTCTGGGGGTAAGAAGAGGGGCTGCAACTCGAAAGATTAGACAGGAACCTTAAGGGGCAGTAAGTTATGTTAATGGGGGAGAAACAACTTGGAAAAGGAGGGTGAGAATGGTTGCACAACTCGAAGAATGTAATAATGTCACTGAATTGTACGTGTACAAACTGTTGAATTGGTGTGTGTTTTGCTGTGTATATTCTCAACAATAACAACAAAATAAAATTGTAAAGTTATATAAATAAAATTTCAAAAAAAAGAAGAGGGGCTGCTACAGCCAGTGCCAGGCTGGCTAATGCTGGCCCAGAGCTCATCGGCAAAGGAAGGAGTTGTGTACCAGCCATGACTGGGGGAAGGGGTGGGGAGTAGGGGAGGAGGGAGGTGAGAATAGGCTGGGAAAAGAGGGTCCCTTCAGGGCAGGATCATAATCCCGAGCCACTCAGAAACTTATGGCCACCAAGGTGAACTCCGAGGAAGCCTTACTTGTGACAAAGAAAAGCAACTGGCAGAAAGATATTCGTTTACCCAGAGTCTGGCAGACCAAGCACAAGTCTTCCCCCGCCTAGACAAGTCTGGTCTAGCCTGGGCTGAGGCAATCAGGTCAATAGTGGGTGGTGGGGAAGGAAGAGGCCAATGTGTCAGTAGCGCAGGGGGAGGAGACAAGTGATAACTGGGCACCTTCATGTACCAGGCATAAGCTTCAAGAAACATCATCTTACTTGAACTTTATAACAACACTATGAGACAGGTGTTATCACCACCATTTTATAAGTTAATCAACTTGCCCAGGACCACACGTTAGTCATTGGTACAGCCAGGATTTGAACAGTTTGACTTGTAAGTCTGTATTCCCTGTCACACCAGTGGGTGGAACCCCACCAGCCACCTGGGAACCTACAAGTGTGACGTTTGAGGTGGGGAAGTGATTGCCCCTGCCTCAACAGCGTGGTGGAGTCCCTGGCCTGAGGGGGCGGTGGACTTCCGATATGTTAATATTTCTAATGTGGGATACCTGAACTGCTGGGAAAAGCTGCCAGCTGTCTTGAACAGAGAAAGACAAGAGGTGAGCTATTGGGAACGAAAGGAGGAGCTTCAGTGTTGGTCAGGAGGACAGAGAAAGACGCTTCCAGAATAGAGGCTTTGACCTTATACCACAGAATGGCAGAACAAACCAAAGCAAGAATATGTGAACAATGACATCTCCGTGCCAGGCTGAGAGATTGGCCCAGGGGTTCTGAGGAGATATGCTGAGGAGAGGATTTCTGCAGTAGGGAAGGAAGGAGGAACTGGGGAAAAACCTACAACCAGCTTTGCCCCTGTGGCCCTTGCCCCTGCCTAGCTGTGCTCCCATTTGATTCGAGAGACCATAACAAAATTGAGAGCACCAATAGATGAGCTCCCGTCTGATGAGTAAGACACCCTGGTCCAGGCTGGCTGCAGTGACTCAGTCCCATGGGGTAGATGTCACTCTCGCTCAGGGGCACTCACGTGGCTCTGGCTCACAAACAGGTGCTTGGGGGCAGCCTGACCTCTTGTGCTGCGCAGGTACTGGCTCCAGCTGAACTCCTCCTCCTTGTAACCTAGGCCCCTCGGGGGGACAAACAGAGCGCCGTGCAGACAGAGGGCACCCCACACTGAAGCAGTAGAATCAGGCAGGCCTGAGGACCCTACAACCCCTCAAGAGCCTTCCCAAAAACCCCCTGCAGATGCAGGACATGACCTGGGTGGACACTCAAAGGGCAGTGCCAAAGCAGAAGCCCTGGGACTTCTGGTCAATGTGGTCCTAGGGCAGAGTCCTATCAGGATACAGTGAAGAACAGGCTGGTTTTGGATTGGGCAACAGAGGTCAGAAAACAGAGCTGGAAGGAGGGGGACCAAGGACAGGATCTGAGGTCTCACTGACTCACCATGACGAACTCCAGCTAGGCCTTACCTTTAGGGGGCTGCAGCTTGTGCCCAGTCTTCTCAAACCAGCCAGCAGGGTGAATGTCAGGGGAGTTGGCATTGATCCAGAAGTCATGGCACTCAGAATATCCATCAAAGTGCAGACGTAGGCGGTAGCCACACACCTGGCCCCATGACGGGGAATCACAAGGACTCCAGCGTCAGCAGACACCCCACTCCCTACTCCTCACCTCTCCTGGCCCAGCCTGGTGGTCTGAGGGGCTCTAAAGCTAGCAGGCTCCCCATCTCCACCTTTCTTCACTCCCAGAAACTACCATAGATGTTCCAATGCTCAGCTCACCTCAGCCACAGTGAGGATGAAGTACATGGACGGGTGTTGAGGGTCAATGCCTTCCAACTTCATGCCCGGTTTGAAGCCATTCTTGTTATGAGTGACTGCTTGGTACTGTCAACGCACAGATTGGACAGGACACAGCTTCCATCCAGTCTTATCCTTGCCTAATGGGCTTGGGGTGAAGGAGCTACCTTTAGGCCCCACCCACCTGGCACTGTCAAGGCATTAGCTTATATGGGGACCTTTAATGCAGGGATGCAGAGAGAGGACAGCTCCCAGATCCCTTGAAAAATGGGAGCTGAGTCAGGGGTGGACTTAAGAGCTCCCTCTCTCCCAAGTAATGAAAAGATCAGTGTACAGGGTTGAGTACAAGGCACCAGAATTCAAAAGATGCAGTGATATGGGTGAGCCTGGGTTCCATCTCTGTGTTTCTTCCCATCCTGGAAGCCCCTTACAGTGTGCACTTCTCTACTCTGGGCCCTTAAACAATCTGCCCCCCTTCCATTCTGCCAGTCCATGAGGGATGTCAGACACAGAAAACCCCAGAGGACCTGAGTTTGGTGCTGAGTCCCTGCGCTGGGAAGGCAAGCTCTTCCTAGGTGGAAATTGTCCAACTCACGTCCTGGAAGAGGCTGACAGGGGCAGTGATGGCCTTCTGCTCTTCTAGGTAGGACTCCCATGACCAGCCTTCCTTCTTCTTACCTGACGCCATAGAGAGGAGACAGACACACTGACCCCTGGGCTTCTCCTGATGTACTACTTTCCTTCATTTCCCCTGACCAAGCTCTATCTTTACTGCCGAAACAAGCCTTTGTCTGTAGTCACATGGTGCCCCCTGGCCCCACCCAGTCATGATGGTACCAGACACAGGGGGCTCAGATCTGAGGCTACACCAAACTCTATCAGCTTCAGCCCCACCCCCAGGCTACTATCAGCAGAAGTACTTTGGATTATACAGCAACTCACTGCTGCCTGGAGCCCTGGTGGTGTGGTGGTTAAGAGCTATGGTGAGCTACAGCTGCTAACGAAAATGTCGGCAGTTCCAATCCACCAGCTGCTCTTCGGAAACCCTATGGGGCAGTTCTCCTCTGTCCTACAGTGTCTCTATATGGTCACTATAAGTTGGAATCGACTCAATGGCAACCGGCTTGGTTTTGTTTTGTTAACTGCTGCTCAGAATGATCTGAGGTTACAATTTCAGCCACAGGGGGTCCTGTTCTCTGTCCTTGGACATTTAATACAGGACAAAGCTGAGTGATGGGTCCTGAGCCAGGTGACTTACTCACAATGTCACTGTTATGAATTGAATTGTGTCCTAACCTCTATGCCTATGGTTATAATCCCATTTGGGAATGGGTTGTCTTTGTTATGTTAACAAGACAGGATTAATATAGGGTGTATCTTAAATCAATCTCTTTTGACATATAAAAGAGATTAAAACAAGCAAGCTAAAGAAGCAGAGATGGGGAAAGAGAAATGCCAAGCCACATGAAGATTGCCCAGGAGCAGAAGATCAAAGAGATAAGGACCTTCCTCCAGAGCCAAAAGAGAAAGAAAGCCTTCCCCTAGAGCCAGCACCCTGAATTCGGACTTCTAGCCTCCTAAACTGTGGGAAGATAAATTTATGTTTGTTAAAGCCATCCACTTGTAGTATTTTCATTATAGCAGCACTAGATAACTAAGACCTCCACCTAAGCTCACAGGGAAAGAGCAGGATAAAAAGAAGTGAGAGGGAAAATAGAGAAAGAAAGAAAATGGGAGCGGGGACACACAGAGATTAAAAAACCCACTCTTTTTCAATTCTTCTTACCCTGAACATTTATAGGTCCATAGAGATGCAAATGCACATATGTGCACTTGCTGTGTCCACAGAGTAAACAGACTGATTCCACAGCCCTCCTGGACACTCACACTCTGTGCAGGCATGTGCATGTGTGCACGCGCACAGACATACTTGTATGCATACACTATTATCAGTGCCCTATAGCCCAGGTCCTGCCCATATCTCGGAGTCTCAGGGTCCTGGGGAGGGGGAGACGAAGTCCCCTGTAGGACCTTCAGTTTAGCCTGAGATGGAGGCTGTGATGGTTAAGATTGTACGTCAACTTGGCTAGGCCATGATTCTCAGTGTTTTAGCAGTTGTGTAATGTAGTGATCACTTCCCTGTTGAAATCTGATATGTGATCACCCCCATGATGGAATCTGCTGAGTGGTACTGGCAGGGGCGGGGCCTGTGGCAGCTCACTGCTCCCTCAGCTTCATCTCTCTGCCTTCCTCTGGTTACTTTCTGCCTGTTCACCTTGCCAAAGTTTTTGGCTTGTCCCAGACTCAGCAGCTGCCTCTTGCTGTCTCACCTCCGGTTCTTGGGACATCAGCTAGCAGCTTACCTGTCAATCTTGGAATTCGTTGATCTTCACAGCCTGCGAGCAAGAGTCCTGTTCCCTGACCTGCTGATCCTGGGTTGGCCAGCCCCTGCAGCTACCTGAATCAGGAGAAACCTTGCGGTCTTGTCTGCTGATCTTGGAATTCATTGACCTTCATAGCCTGTGAGTGGGAGCCCTGCTCTCCAACCTGCTGACCCTGGGTTCTCCAGCTTCTGCAGCTCCGTGAATTGGGAAATGCCTCTACCCTGATCCATGGACTTGGGATGTTTTAGCCTCTACAATCACGTGAGCTGTTTCCTTGATATAAATCTCTCTATATGTATACTTATATGCTTTACTGGTTTTGCTTCTCTACAGAACCCAGCCTAAGACATTTGGTACTGAGAGAGTGGGGTGCTGCTCTAACAGATACCTAAAATGTGGAAGCGGTTTTGAAATTGTGAATAGATAGAGGAGTGGCAGAAGCAAAGGACCAGCAGCAGCAGAGAACCTGCAGCAGTAGAGAAGCAACAGCGGCAGAGAACCAAAAGCAGCAGAATCAGGAGACCAGTGCAAGATGGCACTGGAGCCAACCCACGGAGCAAGAGAGCTGAGTGCCTGTGCACAGGAGGCTTCCTGGCGGAGTGGGGTGCCTCCTGATACTTATTGGTGAAGCTAAGCTTGCAGACCCACGGAGCCAGAGAGTTGAGTGCCTGTGCGCATGAGGCTTCCTGGTGGAGTGGGGTGCCTCTGGGCAATTACCGGTGGAGCTACAGAGCTTTGGAACACTTGCCCCAGCAGGGCAGATGCGGGTGTGAGGCCCGAGGAGCCAAGAGGCTAAGAAACCAGGAAACAAGCTGAAGAGACAAGGTACACAAGAAGCTGAGCTGCCTCAGTCTCAAAAGGTATGGCCATGACCTCAGGGGTTTCAAACGGTGGAGCCATGGACTCTGGTGCTTCTAAGGGTGGAGTCGCCGCTCAGATGGACTGGGACAATGGTGTGCCTAAAGCTGAGCGAGCAGAGTTGCTGTCCCAGTGGGCCTGGAAGGTGGAGCTGAAACCCAGCGCCAAAGGGCCTCCACTCAGAATCTGGAGAGTGTGGCCAATACCTAGAGTCTGGAGGGCAGGGCCATTGTGTACATTGTCTCAGAGGACAGAAGATTATTTTCAAAGCCTTGAGGGCTAATGTAATGTGTTCTGCTGACTTGCTTCGTGCCTGTTATCCCTTCTTTCTCTCCAGTTTTTCCCATTCGTAATGGAAATGTCTAGCTTGTACCTATTCTGCCATTGTACCTTTGGAAGCAGATAGCTTGTATTCTAGATTTCACAGATGAAGAGGAATTTTTGGATTTTGGACTTGGAGTTAAGACTTTTGCTATGAAATGATGGGGTGAATATGTTTTCCATGTTGCAAGGATGTGATTTTTTGGGGGGCCAATGGGTGGAATGTCATGGACTGAATTATGTCCCCCCAAAAATATGTGTGTCAATTTGGCTTGGCCATGATTCCTGGTATTGTGTGATTTTCTTATCTGTTGTAAATCCTGCCTCTATGATATTAATGAGGGAGGATGGGTGGCAGCTGTGTTGGTAAGGCAGGACTCAATCTACAAGACTGGATTGTGTCCTGAAGCAATCTCTTGAGATGTAAAAGAGAGAAGTGAGCAGAGAGACAGGGGGACCTCATACCACCAAGAAAGCAGTGCCAGGAGCAGAGTGTGTCCTTTGGACGAGGGGTCCCTGTGCTGAGAAGCTCCTAGTCCGGGGGAACATTGATGAGAAGGCTGACAGAGAGAGAATGTCTTCCCCTGGAGCTGATGCCCTGAATTTGGACTTTTAGCATACTCACTGTGAAGAAATAAATTTCTCTTTGTTAAAGCCATCCACTTGTGGTATTTCTGTTGTAGCAGCACTAGATGACTAAGACAGAGGCCTAGCCTCCAACACAGAGGAGAAAAACCTGTGAAAGGTTAGAACATGTGAAGTAGGCTGACCAGGTTTTCAACTGAAGGCTACAGACAACTAAAAAGGTAACAACTCACAAGAATCAATTCATATCTTTTGGGTGAATAGCTCCAGTTTCTTCTACAAACTTCTGTGCCTCAATTTTGTCATCTGTAAAATGCAGGTAATTTCATCAACCACACGGGGACATTATAAGTATTATGTGTGATGCTGTGTGTAAAAGATCCTTATGAAATACGAAGTGCTAGACTCATGTTACTGGTCCTTCCTAAGTCTCCACTAAGTCTTTCTACTTCGAATTCTAGCTCTGTCTTGCTCTGGCTCACTTGGCCACTGCTTTGGATCATGCAGGCTTAAAATGATTTGTCACATGGAAAGCTTTTTTCTTTAGTAAGTGACTAGAAGCATCGGTCTTGAGGTGCCTGAATTTCTATTACTGTACAGAACCTTGAAATTCCAACCAACTGATACAGTTGGGCCAAAGCAAGTGTTTTCTTTTTTGCAACTGTTTTGTTCATCAACTGATCAACTGAGCCATCAAATCTCTCAGAGGCATACGTCGACACACTAATTTATGGTGCATCTCTTTCTTCTATCCTTTGTCCCGAATGAAATATGGATTATCCCTTGTCATAGATTGAATTGTATCCCGCAAAACTGCCTGTCAACTTGGCTAGGTCATGATTCCCAGTATTGTGTGACTGTCTACCATTTTGTTATCTGATGTGATTTTCCTATGTGTTATAAATCCTATCACTATGGTGTAGTAAGATGGATTAACGGCAGTTATATTGATGAGATCTACAAAATGAGTGTCTTAAGCCAATCTCTTTTGAGATATAAAAGAGAGAAGTGAGCAGAGAGACATGGGGACCTCATACCACCAAGAAAGCAGTGCTGGCAGCAGAACACGTCCTTCGGACCTGAGGTTACTGCGCTGAGATTCTCCCAGAACAAGGGAAGACTGATGCATCACAAGGACTTTCCTCCAGAGCCGACAGAGAGAGAAAGCCTTCCCCTGGAGCTGACACCCTGAATCTGCATTTCTAGACTACTAGACTGTGAGAAAACAAACTTCTCTTTGTTAAAGCCATCCACTTGCGGTATTTCTGTTATAGCAGCACTAGATGACCAAGACATCCCTTAAAACACATCACCTACTACATTCCCTCAAAAAAAGCCTCCACTTCTCCTGCTTGGTCTTCATCTAGACTTACTGAGTAGGGAAAGGGAAGAGAGAGAAGACTTCAGGATGCCAATCTTATCATCTTTATTGTTTCTTGACAATGGAATTCCACATTATCCTTCACAATACCTCTTTACTTTCTTCAATCGCTGCTACTATTACCAAGCCCTTCCAAATAACCATTTCCTGCTCCCTGGATGACAATCTTCTTTTCACCTCACTTTTCCCAACCCATAACATAAGCTAAAGGCTGACTACTAGCCACACTACTCATCTGAGGTACCACTGGCCGTATTTGGCTCTTCATCTCCAAGTTTACCTCCCATTAGACATACTTGGTCATTTGAACAGAACAAGGGGATACTGCATGGTTTAAAATCAGGTAAGGTGTGGGTCAGGGTTGTATCCTTTCACCACACTTATTCAGTCTATATGCTGAGCAAATAATTCGAGAAACTGGACTATGTGAAGAAGAACACCGCACCGGAGCTAGAGAAAGACTCATTAACAACCTGCGTTATGCAGATCACACAACCTTGCTTGCTCAAAGTGAAGAGGACTCGAAGCACTTACTGATGAAGATCAAAGACTACAGACTTCGGTATGGATTACACCTCAACATGAAAACAAAAATCCTCTACTGGAACATTAATATCATGATAAATGGAGAAAACATTGAAGTTGTAAAGGATTTCATTTCACTTGGATCCACAATCAATGCTCATGGAAGCTGTCAAGAAATCAAATGATGTACTGCATTGGTCAAATTTGTTGCAAAAGACTTTAAAGTATTAAAAAGCAAAGATGTCGCTTTGAGGACTAAGGTGCGCCTGACACAAGCCATGGTATTTTCAATTGCCTCGTAAGCATAAGAAAGCTGAACAATGAATAAGGAAGATGGAATTGATGCCTTTGAATGAAGTATGATGTTGATGAAGAATACTGAATACATCATGGACTGCCAGAAGAATGAACAAATCTGTCTTGGAAGAAGTACAAACAGCCTCAGGATTACAAACGACATCTGTTCCTAACTGTGTCTTTAACTTGAATTTGTAAGTAAATCAAAACATGTGCATAAGGTTCTTATTTAGCCCTACTTTAGTGCAAGAAAAGGCTCAAAGCCTTTTCAACGATTTAAAAGGTGCACATGAAGTGAGTGAAGGTGATTGTGATGAAGAATTTGTTGCCAGGAGGGGTTGGTTCAATCATTTCAATGTAAGGGCAAATTTACCTAACATTAGAGGGCAAGTATGAGTTGTCCGTAAATTGGTAACCCAGGGACTTACTGTGCAGTCAGAATGCTCCTTAGAAGGGATGATGGCTAGACTTTGTCTCACGTACTTTGCACACATTATCAGGAGGGACCAGTCCCTTGAGAAGGACATCATGCTTGGTAAAGTAGTGGGTCAGTGAAAAAGAGGAAGACCCTCAGCGAGATGGATTGACACAGTGGCTGCAACAGTGGGCTCAAACTAGGAATGATTTATGAGGATGGCGCAGGACAGGGCAGTATTTTGTTCTCTCGTACACAGGGTCACTATGAGTCGGAAGCTACTCACTGACACCTAACAACAACAACAACACAGACGCCCAGCCAATGGGGAAAGTAGGGGCCGAAATCCAGCTCAGGCTCCTTGCCAAGCCACGTGGTTGAATCTATTTTGAAGAAAGGTTGCCTTTTTCTACTTGGACTGCTCGGTAGAGGCACCTTTTTACAATTTATACAAAGGCACAATATAGGCTAGCTGTGGCACTGATCCTCTCTTGACTTCTAGAAATGCTCCTTTGCTTATTCCTGCTTTCTTAAACCAGATGCTCTTGGCTAGCACTCTCTTTGGCAAAATCAACCTGTCGTAAACAAAACCGGTAACTTCTCTGCCAAAGCCTGTTCTCCTTTTGGTATTCCTATCAAAGTAAATGGCACTACCATCCATCCAACCCAGTCACACAAGCCAGAAACTTGGAAGCAGTTCTTGATTCCTCTTTTTTATTCCCCAGGATACGATAGTCACTGAGTCCTGCTGATTCCAACTCCTAGATATCTCTTGAATCTATCTCCACCTCTCCATGCTCACCATCCTTCTTGCTTTGAACCTCATTCAAAAACCTCTTAACTGATCTCTCTGATCAAAATACACTGCCAGAATGTTTCTAAAATAAAAACTTGTTAATGTTATTTCTCTGCTTTAAGTTCCACATTAGTCTCTCATTTCCAAGCAAAACAAAAAATTCAAACACCTTTCCAAAGCAAAGTCCTCCGTGAACCAGTTACTCCCTATCCCTCCAGCCTCATCATGCATTCTCATGTCCCTGTGCTTTTGTGCCTTTGCACGTGCTAATCCCATTTTCTTGGAGATCCTGCCCCCACCCTGTCCCATCCTTCTGACTATCTTCATTATCCTTCGAGCACCAGCACCTAGCATAGGGCTTTACACAGAGTAGATGCTCAACAAATGTTTGTTAGACGATTGACAGAAAAAAACGGGTGAGTGGATGGAAGGAATGTCACCCCACCTCCCCCATGAGGCCTTCCCTGACTCTGTGAGGCAGAGTGTCCTGTGACAGTTTCTTGTATCTACATAGCTCAAAATCAACAGTTATTACACTATTATATAATAACTACCTACTTACATATCAATTCTGCAATTAGACTGTGAATTCCTTAATGGCCGGTATTGTGCTTTGCTTATCCTTAACTCTTAGTGTGCAGCCCAGTGCCTAGTATACAGTAGGCACTTAGTGTTTGTTAAAAGAAAGAATAATTGAAATACTACATATCAAAAACTGTGGGATGCAGCCAAAGTAGTACTTATTTATGTTATTGTACTTTAGATGAAGGTGTACAGAACTAGCTTCTCATTAAACAGTTAGTACACCTATTGTTTTATGACATTAGTTAACAACCCCATGATATGTCAACACTCTCCCTTCTTGACCTTGGGTTCTCTACTACCAGCTTTATCATCCCCTCCTGCCTTCTAGTGCTTGCCCCTTGGCTGGTGTGGCCATTTCATCTTGTTTTGATTTATGGGCCTGTCTAATCTTTGGCTGAAGGGTGAACCTCAGGAGTGACTTCATTACTGAGCTAAAAGGGGGTCCGGGGGCCATACTCTCAGGGTTTCTCCAGTCTCTGTCAGGCCAGTAAGTCCGGTCTTTTTTTGTGAGTTAGAATTTTGTTCCACATTTTTCTCCAGCTCTGTCTGGGACCCTCCATTGTGATCCCTGTTAGAGCAGTCAGTGGTGGCAGCGGGACACCATCTAGTTGTACTGGACTCAGTCTGGTGGAGGCCATGGTAGTTGTGGTCCATTAGTTCTCTGGACTAATCTTTCCCTTGTATCTTTAGTTTTCTTCATTCTCCCTTGCTCCCAAAGGGGTGAGACCTGTGGAGTATCTTAGATAGCTGCTCACAGGCTTTTAAGACCCCAGATGCAAAGCAGTATTTAGAGGGAAATGATAGTTTTAAATGAACATATGAGAAAAGAAAAAAGCTGAGCTTTCTTCTGAAAATTAATGAACTAAGCATCTATTTCAGGAAGTTAGAAAAGCAAAATAAACTCAAAGAAAACAGAAGAAAGGAAATAAAAAAGGAAAGACAAATGAAATGTATAAGCCTTGGCAAGACTGATAAAGATTGATAAAGAAAAAAAGAGAGAAGGCACTCATAACAATAAAAGAAATAAAAAAGGGGATATCACTACATATCCTGCACACACTAAAAATGTAAGAGGATATTATGAATAACTATACTCTCATTTGATGAATTCCCTTCTTTATCATCCAATCTCTTGCCTACCTCTATACACTAGGGAAATTGCTCTCGAGTCACCAGTGCCAAAATTCGAAGACTTTTTCTCATTCCTCAACCCTCCGGATCTCCATGTACCACCAACCACCCATCCCATCTTAAAATTTCCTTCTCATTGCATTCTCTTAGGCTCTCTTCTTCCTCTTCTATTTCCATTACTGATTCATCTTCCTCCCACTCCAACCCTACTCCTCAATGGTGGATTCCAAAAACCAATACAGTACTTTTCTCCCATCTTCTCTTTTTCTGTTCACTCTCCTAGGAAGCTCCTTTAGCATGGCTTTAGTCATTTCAGTATAGGTACTTTGCAAACTAACGTCTCTGGTTCCGACCTTTCACTACAAGGTCTACAGGAGAAAAAGACATTGTAAAGAAAAGAACAGAATGCCAAGATTAAAGAATAACTGATTACAATCATCAGGGTGCCATAGTACGCTGGTTCTGTTTTAAATTTGCTACAGAAATACATCTTGGTATTTTTGTTTATCTCTTATACTTATAATCAGTTCATCTTAATATACAAAAGTTTAATCTAGAGCCTATGTCTCACAGGGATCCATGCCTGGGGATTACCAAACTGAAAAGGCTGGGTTCCATATGTAATGGTTTATTGTTTACCTGGTGAAAGCCATTAAAACTGCCATCACAGCTTCTAGGAAGTATAAATGGACTTTTTTGAAAATCTAATGAAATCCAGTCCATCTCCCCCAAAAAGTAAACAATTAATAGAATTTTGCATGTATACTTAGTTTCATGGACCTCACTTAAGAAAGCTTTGCTGTCAGAGCCATACTACCTACTGTTGAATAGAATTATACACTCATTCTCAACTTGTTCCCTAACTCTAAATAGCTTTCCTTCTATTTTAATATAAAATCTGTGCCCTATAAAAATGTGTATGTAAAGCAGTAACTATAGAAGATTTGATAAATAGGACATAATCAAAAATTAAAACTTCATCCTCTTCAAAAGACATTGTTTAGTATGGAGTATGATGAGGGACCAGCACAGACTGGGAGAAAATATTTGCAGTACAAACATTTGACAAAAAGACTTGTATTCAGAATATCTAAATGTTATGGATTGAATTGTGTCCCCCAAAAATGTGTCAACTTGGGTAGGCCATGATTCCCAGTACTGTATGGTTGCCACCGTTTTGTGAAATGATGTGATTATCCTATGTGCTGTAAATCCTAACCTCTATGATGTTAATGAGTCAGGACTCAATCTACAGGATTAGGTTGTATCTTAAGTCAATTTCTTTTGAGATATAAAAGAAAGAAGCGAGCAGAGAGGAGAGGGACCTCATATTACCAAGCAAGAAGAGCTGGGAGTGGAGCATGCCCTTTGGACCTGAGGTCCCTGTGCTGAGAAGCTCCTAGACCGTGAGAAGATCAATGACAACAACCTTCCCCCAGAGCCAACACAGAGAGAAAGCTTTCCCCTGGAGCTAGTGCCCTGAATTTTGGACTTCTAGCCTCCTAGACTGTGAGAGAATAATCTCTGTTTGTTAAAGCCATCCACTTGTGGTATTTCTGTTATAGCAGCACTAGATAACTAAGACAATAAAAAATTAATAAGAAGATAAACAACCCAAATAAAAATGGGCAAAATGTACATCTAAAGTAACTTAAAGAGAAAATAACAGTATACTTATAGGATTACTCTGAATCTGAAAAGACTATAACAAGCTGATCCTGAAGAGTGCCACTATAGATCCTTGATCTGGATATGGGCAGAATGAGAGATGATACCAGAATATCAGTAATGGTTAAAATGATCAGAATAGCTATTAACAGATAAATTATAACAATTTTGGCAACGGTGTGTTAGAAAGTGATCATTCAAACAAAAGGGCTGTTGAAAAGATGGAGTTAAATGAGATAGAAGGCCTGAGGGTACATACAAGTTTTCTGTTTCTGACCAAATGATAAAACAAGGACTTCACTGATTACAGGACACTGCTTTGCTGAGGATTTTCTGCACATTTCCCCAAGAAACAAGAAAAAGTACCCCAGTGGTACATGTTTCTATTAAAACAATTGGAACACTCCATCATGACTAGATATGTGAATCCAACAGGAAGCCATCAAACTGCCAAACAGAGAGTAGATAAAGCACAGATTCTCCGCATACACAGGGGACTCGAGCAACCCCACCACCTCCCAGATTCTTCTGTTCAAATGACCCATGGAAAATGAGTGAAAAGATTTTAGCCATAAATGCAACCTTCTTCTGTCCACTGATAAGTTTCTCCTCGGGGAGGGGGGACGAAAACAAAAACACAACACCATACAAATGCTCACAGTTGAGGCAGTGACATGAATCAAAAGATAACTTTGTACTGGGCAACAGGACCTAGCTAAGAATATTGAGTTATGGACCTATTTCCTTAAGTTAATAAAGAGAAGTTGAACCAATAGTAGTCAACTCTATGGCACCTAACAATAAAGTGGAGATAAAATGAGTATAATAAATGACTACCTCCTAGAGTCATTGCAAGCATTCCTCTGCCCGTCTTAAGAGGCCATAAACCAATGAGAGCTAAGCCTTGGCTTCTGATGGGATAGTCTTAGGAGAGAGACAGAGCAATGAAAATCTTGTTTGGCTGCAATGGGCAGAAGGTGGGAGATGTACTATAGAGTTCTGAGCCCAGGACACAGATTGGGCTCCTCTGATTGGCACTGGATTCATGTGGAACCACTCAATAGCACTAAGCCATCCACTTTAGGATGATGTCCTAAGAACTGACCTACGCTCTGGTTCTCTCTGGGATAGGAAAGATAGTGCAGCTGAGTCACAATCCAGGAGGAACCACCAACATTCAACTCATCTATTGAACAGCGTTTATTGAGCACCAACTCTTTACATGCTCTGTGCTAAGCATAAAAAATAATAAAACAGTTTCAGTCTCTATGTTCTGGGAGCATGTCTTGAAAGAGGAAGACAGACAATAAGCAAATTGCTACCTGGTATCTAGGTGATTATAAGTGGGATAAATGCTACACAGCTCCAGCTGATAGTTGCCAAATAGCAATGTGGCAAAAGCAATGGAGAAGGCTAGAGGGCCAGAGCTGACTATGAATGACCTCCATTCCATTTTGATTAGAACTAAAGGGTCTGAATAGGGCTCAAATAGGAAGGTCAGACCAGGGAAGCCTTGCTCACACCACCAAAGGGGAGAAATACATGTCCTTCCAGGAATGACCGATCAAGTCTTCAGATACTGAGTCATGACCTCCTTGGTGGTAGGGCCTACTCACAACTCAACAAAAGGGGATACACAAACACATATATAATCCCCATGAATGTCATATACTAATGCACAAACCATAAACACTGTCCCTTTCTCTCTCTCACGCACTAACCCATGCTCCTCTATATATACACAACACACCATCACAACCATAAGCCACACTCCCAGCCTCACATCATTGGGTATATACACACCTCACGTGAATACATACATACAGGCCACCATACCAGGCTGGCTGCTGCTCCACTCCTCACTCTCTGGGGTGCCAGTGGTGGGTTGTCCCTCTGGATGCCTCTCTTCTTCTTGCTTCTCCTGCAGAAAGGAAGGTTGATCTCAGCTTCCTGCCCTTGTAGGCTGAAGTGAAGCCCTGGTCTGATTCTGGCTCCTGCCTGGCTGTCTGGCCATATGGTGTTCTGCCCAAAGGGGTGGAATTTCTTCTCGGTCAATGGCAGGAACACAGCTGCAGGAGACAATGCCCTAACACCTTGGCCCAGACTCACATAAACACACACCCCCTAGTTACACAGTCTGCCTACAACTCTCCTCACTCCCAGGTGGGCAAACTGAGAACACAAACACCTGCCCTATGCTGATTTTACTTGCCCACTAGAACCTTCATGTACTATCTCCTCCAGCCCTTCTGCAGCTAGAGCCTGTGATCCCTGGCTTCTGGGCTCCAGTGATGAAGCTTTCCACCTGCCTGCATATCTACCTTGGGTGCCAGCTCCCGTGAATGTGGCTTAGCTCTGACACGAGACTGAGATGGGAATGCTCAAAAAGCAGGGAAGTGATTTATTCCTTTTCCTCCAACCAGGAACAGGACTTGACTCAGGATGGGCCCCCAAAATAAGATGAATGAGTCACTACAGTTGTCTTCTCTGGCCCTGTCCCTCAGATGACCTGGACTGATGGAGGGAGCAGTGGGAATTGAGGCATATCCTATGGCCGCCCCCCCCCCCTCATTGCCCTCTTCCTACCATGACCTCTGTCTCCGACTCCTCCTCTGATGGGCTCTGGTATTCCCTGCACTTCCGCTTCTTCATAGGTTTGAGTAGTTCAGAAGCCTTGGTGCAGCCTGAGGAGTTCTCCACGATGACTGACCTGAGGGAGGGGCAGCCTGAGAGAAAGAACAACTGCCCGGGACCACTCAGCCCCTCTCTTAAGCCCTGAACAGGAATGAGGCTTTGGGGAACTAAAGGGAGGGCAAGTAGGGCCGCAATCCGCTCCCCCTTACCGCTCCTGGAACAGCCGGGGGCAACCATCATTGGAGGAACCAAGGTCTGGGCCGGGGCCTCCCTGAGGCCCGCACGCCTGGCACTGACAGGTGGCATCATCCTCTGGGGGGTCCTGAGAGGTAACTTCTGGAGGGTCCTGAGGGAGGTCCGCTGTGGAGGCCAAAGAGACCTCAGGCCTCCCACACATCAAAACCACACCTCGGAGCCACGCCCCCTCAGTTTCTGCCTCCACCTTGGTCCCACCTCCTCGGGTTCCGAGCCGAGCCCGAACTGGCCGCCACAGCCTTCCCCACTTCAAGACCAACCCCCAAGACACACCTGCAGGAACACCTCCAGCCCCGCCCCCTCGAGCCCGGCTCCCTGCCCGAGGCTTCTCAGGGAGCGCGTGGGGGTCCAGCTCAGGACCTGGGGAGAGGAGCTCCTACCCGGCTGTTGGGTGCCCGCCTCGCCACCTCTCGCCGAGGCCTCGCCATCTTCGTATTCGGTCACGCCTTCCCGCCGCAGCTCGGGGCTCGGTGGCTGCTCCGCTCCCACCATGGTCAGTGGCGCGTACTCGCTTATCCGAAACTGGAGCGCGGGAGCGTCTGAGGACCATAACTCCTGGACCTGGCCTGGACCCACCTCGGAGCCGACACGGTCTCCCTCTCGCGGCCTCACTCCAAGCCACACCCCCAGGGTCCCGGAGGCTTCGGTCCCTGAGCGCTTCACTCCAAGTCCCGCCCCTAGAGCGCCGCAGACCCCATTCCCCAACCACGTCCTTACGGTCCCAAGTGCCAGGTCCCCAGAGCACCTCACTCCAAGTCATGCCCCCAACAGCCTTCAAGCCTTCGCTCCTGGGCACCCCACCCAAAGCCACGCCCCAAACCACACCCTCGGGGCCTCCAGTGCCTGGTACCCCATAGCGTCTCAGGTCCTCACCCCTAAGCCACGCCCCTAGAGCCCCTGCCTCAAAACCCCACTCCCCAGGATCCCCGCCTCAGCCAGCTTTCCCGCTCCACCTCAGGCCCCGCCCCGTAGATGCAGCTCAAGGGACCTCGCCCATTCCCGCAGACACTGACCCGCAGACCACTCCCAGGAGGCGGGACCGCAGGCTCGGTCCACTCCAGTAGCCGCACCGTGCTGGCGCTGGAGCTGGTTGCTGGCCCCGCACTTAGCTGAGGCAGCACGGTGGCCGTGACCTGTTCGCTGCCGGCCGCCCGCTCCAGGGCGCCCACATGGATTGACTCTCGAGGGAAGCAGGACACATCCAGGGCATTGCTGGGCAGGCTGAGGGTGGCTGCAGATACATGGGCAGACATGACACAGGTGAGCCTGGTGGCCTTGCCCCAATCCTGCCATACATGTCTGGGCAGGTGAAGAGTCATCCCCTCCCCAGGATCCACACCTGCTTGAGCAAGTATGGGGATGCTCCTCCTCCCTAGACCCCTGGCTTAGCCCACCTGGGATAATGAAGGCAGTAGCTGTCAGGTGAGAGCCGGAACCCGGGCTGTCTCTGGCCACCAAGTGGACGCTTACTTCCCCTGTGGAGGGCCCCTTCAGCGTCCTCAGCATCTCCATTTCATTATGCCCCTCCATCCTGGATGGCCTACAAGCCAAACACATCCCCAGGCAGATCAGAAAGAGTAGAAGGGGGGTTTCTTTGAGGGGGAGCTGCCCACCCCCAGGCCAGCAACCTGCAGAGAAAGGCCTCAGCCCTGAGGGGGTAGGGTGTCTCAGGACACCAGCATCAGGTCTGGCTCCTGGTCACTGGGAGGTCTCCAGCCAGGTGCTGCACCTCTCTCCCACCCTCCTCTGTAAGATGGTTGCAATGGTATGTATGAGGGTGCTTTGTAAACCGGGATGTACAGAACTCACTCTAGGGAGCATGGCTCAGGACAAGGTTCTGTCTGGCCAGCCGTCCTCATGACACAGCCCAGGCCAAGTTCAAATTCACCTCCTTCTGGATCCCCACCCCCACTAGAATCATTTCCTTCTCCCTGTGGGGATTCAGAGCCTTTCAAGTACCAGGTTCTCCCCCACCTGTGCAGATTTCATCTTCATGGGAGGTGGGATCTTTTTCTGATCATATTCTTTTATGCTCTTTGCCCACCACTCCCTCCAACACCAAGCAGGCACTCAAAGATCTATTGAACAAATGCATGCATTTGAAGGACAAAGAGGTAGTGTATGAGAACCCAGGCATTACATGATTTTACTTTATTAAAGCAGGGACAGTAGAGGCATTTAATAGAGTTGGTTGAACAGGTTAATATATGGAAAAAATGGCCTAATTACATCTCAAATACATTTAATATCTACCATTCACTCAGCTCCTAAAACGTGTCAGCCAATGTGCCAGATGCCTCACCAGCACTGTCCAAAAGAATTTTCTGTGATGATGGAAATGTTCTATGCCTGTGCTGTCCAATACAGTAGCCACTAGCCACACGTAGCTACTGAGAACTTAAAATGTGGCTAGTATGACTGAGGAACTGAATTTTAATTTTTATTAAACTTAAATAGCCATAGTGGCCAGTGGCTACTGTATTGGATAACACAGCTTTATACTTATTATAATTGGCCTGTTGGCTCCATCTTCAAAACACATCTGTCTGACCTCTTCTCTCCATCTCCACAGCCACCAGGCTAGTCCCAACCACTATCAGCTCTCCCTGGACTTCTGATATTGCCTCCTAACTTATCTCCCTCTTCCTCTTCTGCCCTCCTATAGTCTATTCTCCAGTTATAGAGAGCTTCAAAAACATAAACCAAATCACATCATTTCCCAATTTAATCCATTATTAAAAATTCTTCAATGGCTCTGCATTGCCAGTAGAACGAAATCAAAAATGCTTTACCCTACAGAATCTGACCCGTCTTCCTCTCTGACCTCACCCTCCAGGGACTCTGGTTGCCTTCTATTGCTTGACCAGCAATCCCACCTCAGAGCCTTTGCCCTTGCTGTTCCCTCTGCCTGGAATGCTCTTCCCCAAACTCTCTGCTTGGCTGGCTCTTTCCCATCATCTAGGCTCAGCTCAATGGCCACCTCCTCAGAGAGGTCTTTCTTGACCATTAATTTAAAGCAACACACCCCCCACTACACCTCACCACTGTCTATCTCATTACTGTGTTTATTTCCTTCACATCCTGTACCATGATCAATAATGATCTTCATTTATCTGTTTCTGTGTTTGTCGGTCATCTCCACATAAATGTAAGTTCCATGAGAGCAAAGACCTTATCTGTCCTGTTCACTGCCAGCACCTAGAACGCTGCCTGGCATACAGTAGGTGTTCAATAAATATTTGTGTTGGATTTCAGTAATTCAGACTTAAAAAAAGTTTGCCAAATGACCCATATCCTAAGAAAACCAAAATCCCGCTCTCAACACCCTCCCCTCCATTACTAAAAAGCACTGTATAAGTGACTGATACTTGGTTGCTTGAAAGTGTTAGCAGCTCTTGACAATGACTTCTGGCGTACAGGTTAAAGAAAAGAACATGGGCCTAGGCTTACAGCAGACATGAGTTTGAATCTCAGCTCCCCACTTAATACCTGTGTGACTCTGAGCAGGTAGTTTACCATCTCTGAGCCTCAGCTTCCTTATGTATAACATAGAGGAGGTACTCTTGCACTCTCTCGCCTTCCCCTCTGTTTTCTTACGGTATTCATTTATTGTTACATTCCACCACGATCTAACCATGCACTTACCTGAGGCTGCAAGTACCTTGCAGACCTGTGGCCAAAGCATCTGGCATGCAAAGAGCCTGGTGTAGAGACTGCACTCAACTGACACTCAATGAATGAATCAGACAGGTGAGAGCAAAGGATGGTCAATAATGTAAGGAGAAGACACAAATGGTATTGAATGCTGTAAGTGGCTTAGCCATGTTTGCCTTTGGGGCACGAATACTATTCTCTCCTGTTCAGAGGCTGGGGGCAAGAGGGGATAAAGTGGGAGGTCCCCCCCACTAATGGGGAGGTTGTCAACTGCAGCCCTCCGTCAGTGTTCCCTGCTCTCTTGGAATTGCCCGCAGCCAGGAGAGTTGCCCCGCCCTAGTGCCCTCTTCTGGGGGCAACCATCCAACGACTAGTTGATACGGGGTGCAAAGGCCCCGCCCCCTGGCCTCAATATGGGACATCTGAACGGCCATCAAGGAGCCCTGGTGGTGCAGTAGTTAAAGCATTTGGTTGCTAACCAAGAGGTTGGCGGTTCAAACCCTAGTAGTGCAGTGGTTAAGCGCTCGGCTGCTAACCAGAAGGTCTGCAGTTGAACCCACCAGCCGCTCCTTGGGAGAAACATGCGGCAGTCTGCTGTCGTAAAGATTACAGCCTTGGAAACCCAATGGGGCAGTTCTACTCTGTCCTATAAGGTCGCTATAAGTCAGAACCGACTCCACGGCAAGGGGTTGGTTGGTACCGGAAAAGCCGCCATCCCGGCTCCAGAACTCCTCCTGGGGCAGGCTGAGGCCTCTGTTGAGGCTACACTGGCAGTTCAACTTCTCCCTCTGCCCACCCCTGCTGTCTTCACTCCCCTACAGGTGACATTCCCGAGGGCACTTTCCAACAAACATCCTACAGTCAATCTCCCACTCAGAGTCTTTCCAGGCAACCCGACCTAAAACTACCACTGTATGCTCAGCACCGTGTCTGGCACACAGTAGGTGCTCAATAAATATTTCTTGAATGGGTACAGCCATGTTTATTTTATCGTAGTCTGCCAAGGTTCCCCCCCCCCGCCCCCATCCCGTGCGCCTCAAAGCCTTGTACACAACTGATGCCTAATAAATATGCCCTTCCTTTAGATTCTGGGTGGAGAGGTAGCGCCCCAGACAGATACTCCGGCAACTCCAACACACGCACAGCCGCTGTGAGACTGAGCGCCACAAACTTGGGGCCTCGGCCCCGCCCCCACCCCCACGCCCGCCGCAGAGGAGTTGGAGGATCCAGATCCGCCGCCAGCCTTCGGGAGTCCTCCCGACACTGGCACACACCTGGGCGGGCGGGGTGGCCACTGATCCGTCAGCTCCGCAAAGCGGTTACTTTTTAAAACGCCAAAATGGCGGAATTTTTTTAATCTTTCCCTTTATGGGGGGGAAAAAAAATCTCATTTTTCGTTATAAAAATAAACATAGGAAAGAAAAAGTTTGCCAAATGACCCACTTCCTAAGGAAACCAAAATTCCGCCCTCGACACCCTCCCTTCCATTAATGAAAAACTCTTAATTGATTGCATTTCTCTTAAAAAAAAAAAAAAAAAAGAAAGAAAGAAACGAAGCCTCCTCCCTCTCCACCCCTTCAGATCGCGGCCAGCAGCAACTCGGCCAGATCCACTCGCCGGGAGCCTCGCACCCGCCCGGCCCCCTTCGCGCTCCGCCCATACCCCTCCACTACGGTCTTCTCGAACATCTTACCCGCGGGAGGCGCTCGGAAGGAGGGAGGCACCGGGACCAAGGACTCTAGCACTCGCCACGCTGGGCGGGGCCGGGTGGCGCGGCGTTCGGGCCGGAGATCCGAGCCCACTCGTCCCCGGATCCTTACCTGCAAGGCCAGTCCGTGGCCGCCCAGCGCTGAGGAGTCGTCCGAGCCCTGCACGGCGCGCGCCTGCGCGCATAGGGGGGCGGGCCTGCCTCCCTGCAGGACGCATAGGCGCGGAGCTGGCATGCAGAGCATATTTGGGGGTCGCAGGCCTGGGAGTCCTGCGGCGCCTGCGTCCCCTCGCCTTCCTATCAGGCCAAGGCCGCGTGGGCCCAATTCCCGACCTACCCCTGGGGTCGGTTTGCTCCGCTGGCAAGGCAGATCGAGATTGTTCTTGCCCTTTACCCCTTGCATCACAGCCAGCAGCGCAGTGAGGCGCGGGAACCACCGAGGCTGGAGAGAGATCCCCACGGGACCCTATCCCTCGCGAGCTGAGTGGTGGATGACTAAAGACGGGGCTTGCACCCCCGTACGCGCCCCAGCTAGGTGGTTGCGCCGCCCAGCGCCTTCCCACCGCCCCTGGCCCCACCTGGAAAAGGAGAGCTAAGAAGGGTTAGAAACCAGCTTCAGAAAGGGTGAAGAGCACGTGCGACCAGAGGAAACCAGGACCAGCGCGGCGTAGGTTCTGGTCCTGGCCCTTCTGGCATAAAGGGCGGCATTAGCCACGCCTTGGTTCCGAGACGCCGCTACCACTAGCTGGTGGTGGGACCTGGGCTTATCATTTCATTCTCCTGGTTCTCCGTTTGTAAAGTGGGAGTGACTTTCACTCGCTTCATGGCAGATGGCTTGTTTTTAGTAATGGCTCCTATTGTGGTGTTGTCTTGAGCAAGTCTCTGGTACCTTGTGCTTCAATGTCCTCAGTTGATCTCACTGCCTCGACATGGCTTTCTGAGTACCTAAATCTCCTTGTTACTTGTTCTTCCGCACAACATACTCCTCTCTTTATTACACACATCACAGCTGTACCTTTACATGGATTTGTGTAATTCAAAAGGTTAAGAGACTGCAAGCTCCAACAGGGAAGGACATTGGTTTTTGTGGGTTCTCAGTAAATATCTGTTGATTGACTAAATGATGTAATGCATGGAAATGAAAACAGGCCCACTCTTGATGCAGTCCAGAGCCCCAGCCCTTTTCCCACATCAATAATTTAATCCCTTACTTTACAGATAAGGAAATCGAGGTCCATTTAGTCTACAGGTCACGGCCACAGGTCAGACCTCCAGGCTCCTGACTCTCAGTCACACAAGGAAAGGGTTCCTAATTAATTGTGGGCAAATGTCCCAAATTGCTGTGATCATCAGGTTTAAGTTTATGCAGGATTTAACTATTCTGGTTGCCACGCCAACGCATTACATGTGTTCTTCCTTGCTGCAATGTCAATTTTTAATCACATCTCTTATTATTGGGAACAGGATTGCATCAGTTGAGGATGCTGGTTGCCATAACAATGGAAGCCTCTTCATACACACCAATACACACAACCATCCACTCATTTTCTTTCATGTCTACACAGACTGTGCTTGTTCTGGATTCCAAAAGGTTTATTTTAGGTATTCAGAGGATTAAAAGAAAGTAGGTGAACCTATACAAACACATGGCTCCTCAATAACAAATGCAGCTTTTAGATAGTGATTAAAACAGACCCATGGAATCTGAGCGAGGGGGACTCAGGAAGAAACAACTGACGCTGGTTTGAGTTGCCGAAACATTTTCTGCCTTTTAACAATACTTTGGTGGTCTTCACAGCTGGCTTGCTTGCTTATTTGAACACCTTCAAGGATGGAAATCCCTTCCAAGTTGCTGTGATTTTGAGAAGGTTCTGCCTCCATATAGCTGGAGTTTTCCCTGCTGGTCCCAGTATGCCCTCAGGAGCAAGCAAACAAGTCCAATCCTTCCCTTAAGTGACAGCCCCTCTTCACCCTAGCGTCTTCTGTAAGTTAACCACCTATCCAAGAGTAGACCCCAAATATTTGAAATGCTGAGGAGAAACAGTGAGAAAACTGTAAGCAGCCCACATCTTTCTGTTCCTACAAGAGACTTCAATTCACGGTTAGGGCTGCCCATGGATTTTAGGAAAATCATCAGGATGCACCCTTTATGTAAGTGTACAAACGCTTCTGATCCCAGCAACATGGTGGACTGTGCTAATAGGGAATCCTTTCTAGCACAGACACCTAAAAATCCTGGATAATATATTGCAAGGAAAGAAGGAAGAAAATTCATTGCAGAACTTGCAAGGAGAAATCCTTAGGAGCCAGAAACAAAGAAGTAAAAATAGAGCAACAAGGGATCGTCTCTGTCTTTCTTGTCCTGGAGGTGGTTATCAGACAGACAGGGCTCAGCTGCTAGGGACTTGGGCTTTACTAGACAAACAATGGCAGGAGATAGGATCTTGGGTCTATGTAATACTAGAGATGGAACTAAAAGATAAGCTTGCCCGTCTCTGGCCCTTGAACTTGCTGTTCCTTCTACCCAGAATGTTTTTCCCTGAATTTTCATACAGCTGCCTTTTTAACTTTTTGATGGCATCCACTGAGATGCCATCCCTGACCATTCTAGCCCAAACACATCCCACCCCAGTCACTCTATCTATTGCTTTTATTTTCTTTAGAGCACTTCTCACTAACTGAAATTACATTATTTGTATGTTTACCATCTGTCTCCCTCCACTAGAGTCAAAGCTCCAAGAGGACCAAGACCTTGACAATCATGTTCATCAGTGTGTTCCCAGTGCTTAGAACAGTGCCTGGCCCATAGTAGGTGCAGGACAAATATTTGCAGAATGAGTGCATTTTTATTATGGCTACTTTGCTATGGCACTTGTCTTAGTCATCTAGTGCTGCTCTAACAGAAATTCCACAAGTGGATGACTGTAACAAAGAGAAGTTTATTCTCTCACAGTCTAGTAGGCTACAAGTCCAAATTCAGGGCATCAGCTCCAGGAGAAGACTTTCTCTCTGTTGGCTCTGGAGAAAGGTCCTTGTGATGCATCAGTCTTTCCTTGGTCTGGGAGCTTCTCTGTGCAGGAACCTCAGGTCCAAAGGACGTGCTCTGCTCCGGGCACTGCTTTCTTGGTGGTATGAGGTTCCCAATTCTCTGCTTGCTTCTCTTTCCTTTTATCTCTTGTAAGGTAAAAGGTGGTGCAGGCCACAACCTAGGGAAACTCCCTTTACATTGGATCAGGGATGTGACCTGGATAAGGGTGGTGTTACAATCCCACCCTAATCCCCTTTAACATAAAATTACAATCACAAAATGGAGGCCAACCACACAGTTCTGGGAATCATGCCCTAGCCAAATTGATACACAAATTTTGGGGGGGACGTAATTCAAACCATGACAGCGTTCAAAGCAAAAAGCTAAATACATTGTATATTCTGTCACAAAAGTATGATAAAGTGTGTTTTATTTCCAAGTACCAAGGACTTTCTAAGGAATTATCTTGCCAAGTGGAAAAAAATGTCACTTAGGAAAGATGGCCCATGAACCTAGAAGTCTCTTGAGAAGCCATCACCTTGCTTTGCTCTAGTTTCATCTACCCTAGGCAATATCTAATTTCATTTATCAGGTACTTTCATATTCCATAATCAGCTGCTCAGAATAGGTTTGCTAGGAAGTTACCATTTAATCTTTCTTCTTTCTGTATTCAAGTTAAGGACCGCACTGGCTTTCTGGTACAAACCAGGCACCTACATACTTGGACAGTGTCAGCCAAGTATGGGGGCAAGGGAGGAGGGATGGCATCTCCCTTATAGAAGCTAATCTACTAAGAGGCAAGAATAAAATTTCTTGGTGTGTTTTGCTGCATCTACTGCAAGCATGAAGACCATTCTCAGCAACTAGCCTGTTTAAATGCCAGAAAATGCTGACATCACTTTGAAGGGACACACGGTTATTGTGACAGGCCCCAGAGGAACACTGTGGAGGAACATCAGTCACATCCATGTAGAACTCAGTCTCCTTAGGAAGAAAAAGAAAAAGGCTTTGGGTTGACAAATGATGAGGAAATAGAAAAGAACTGACTACAGACTGCACAATCTGTAGTCATGTACAGGACATGATCAAGGGTGTTACACTGGGCTGCTATTACAAGATGCTCACTTCTCCATCAACATCAGGAGAGTGGGTCTCTTGTTGAAATCCGAAATTTCTTGGGTGAAAAATATATCTGTAGGGTTTGGATGAGGCCAGGTGTAGCTTGTTCAGTATCTCAAATTGAGAAAGATGAGTTAATTCTTGAAGGAAGCTACATTGAACTTGTATCAAATTCAGCTTCTTTAATACAGCAAACTGTGATAATTAAAAACAAGGATATCAGAAAATTTTTGGATGATATCTATGTCCCTGCAAAAGGAACAGTTCAGCAGGCTGATGAATAAGATCTAAGAGTTGTCCAGCTGTGGAAACGAGGCCACGTGATTCTTAAGACCCATTGGTGATATTTTTAAGATGCAATAACATCTATCTATTGAAAAAAAATTTTCCTTGGTGCACTTGTTAACTCAGGAACCTCTTCCTGGCTTTTGATAGTGAATGAAATAATGGGAGACTTTTATAACTTTGTTTTATCTACAACGTCAATATTTTATACCCCACTGAAATGTGAAATATTTACTTACTGCTTAATTTACTTGCTGTTGTTAGTCAGGGTTATGACAGGAAACAGAATGCATACCCCACTGAGTTATCTGAAGATAATTCAATAAAGGGACTATTTATAAAGGTGTGGGCAGGATGTGGAACAATCACAATTGTTAGCGTAAGACCACCAAGTAGCACAAGAGGAGACAGTGGTTACCAGGATCTGGAATAAAAATGAGCTGCATGGAGCGAACATGTATAACCTGCGGTCAAGGGCCACAGCCAGCCTTAGTTAACCCCAAAGGGAGGGAGCTGTGGGAATCCATACCCCAACCTCAATCTCTTCCCTCCCTCCCATGTCCTACTGCTGCTTCTAGTGGCTGAACTCAAGCAGAAACCAGAGGGCAAAGGAGTATGTGGACGGAGTCAATAGAGGTTAGTTTCCTGGGGCTCAGAATAGGCAGAGAAACAGAAGGTATCTATCATACTTAAGCAAGATGAAACAAATACCAGACGTCAGAATACTACCTGTGGTATGTAACCTTGGTCCCATGGATTAATCCAAACCTGTTTCATAATCTATAAAATGCAGAATAACAATTTCTACCACATATAGTTGTTGTAAAGACATAAGTGGAGCTGCCTAGCACCCTGTATCAGTTAGCTATTATTGTTAACCCCAAAATTTAGTAGCACAAAACCATTTTTTCACATCTGCAGTTTAGTTGATTTAGGCTGGGCTGTAAACTGTAGGTGGCTCAGGCAAACAGGCAGCTCTGCCCCACCTCTCTCATCAGCAGGCTGAGGTATGTTTTTCTCATGGCAATGGCAGAGAAGCAAAACAGCATGTCTAACATGCAAGTGCTTTTAAGCCTTCAGTCATGTTGTATTAGTTTTCTATGGCTGCTGTAACAAACTGCCACAGTTAGTGACTTAAACTAGGCCCTTGGTGGCACAAGTGGTTTGCAATTGGCTACTAACCTAAAGATTGGCAGTTTCTGCCTACCCAGCAGTGCCACGGAGAAAAGACCTGGTGATCTGCTTCCATAAAAGATTACAGCCAAGAAAACCCTATGGAGTAGTTCTACTCTGTAACACATAGGATTGCCACGAGTAGCAATCAACTTGATGGCAACAGATTCAAGTGGCTTAAACAACATACATTTTTATGACAATTCTATTAGAACTCTGAAATGGGTTTCATTGGGCCAAACTCAAGGTGTTGCTAGAGCGATGCTCCCTCTGGAGGCTCTAGGACAGAATCCCTTTCCTAGGTTCTAGATTGCCTGCATTCCTTGGCTTATAACCCTTTTTTCCATCTTGAAAGTCAGCAGCATAGTAGTATCTTCCAACCTCTCTGACTCTGCTTCCATCTTCACATCAACTTTTTCTGACTTTTGACCCTCCTGCCTCCCTCCTTGTAAGGGCCCACTTGCATCATCCAGGCTAATCCCCATCTCAAGATCTCTAACTTAATCATACTTGCAAAGTCCCTCTTACCCTGTAAGGTAACACAGGTTTCAGGGATTAGAATGCAGAAATTTTGGAGGGGTCATGATTCCACCTACCACACATTTCATACTTGCTAACATTCCATTGCCCAAAATCAAAGGATGGGAAATGCTGCTTATGAAGGTGGAATGGGGAGAGAGTAAATATTTCTGACAGTAATTTAACCTACTACACACCCAGTGGGCCTTTAATAAATGTTTATTGAATGTGAGTTTGGACCATGGTGACTCCGGGGTGTCACTTCCTGAAAACACCTATAAGCACTGATCATCTTATTACAATCACAGCGTAGCCTGGGCAGAGCTCCTGCTTGGTCTGCAGGGAGTACAACGCCATTTGTGGCATAGGTGGATGAAAACTGTAAGATCTTGTTTGCTCATTACAACTATAGCACTGTTGTGTACTCTAGAATCACAATGAAATTTAGGCTCTCATTTTTCCTTCTTCCTCTACTCTTGTTACCCAGAACAAGATGACACATTATCTGGTTTCAACCAGGGCTTTGAACTGGTTTGTTCAGGTTCGAACCCCTGCCGAAAACTTGCATTCCTAACAAGTTTCCAGGTGATACTAATGCTGCTGGTTAGGGACCAATTCTGACAAGCAGAGCAGTGGTTCTCAAATTTTATTATACGTAAGAATCACCTGGGGATCTTGTTAAACTGTAGATTCTGATTCAGTGTATCTGGGGTGGAAATGCAAATTATCAGCAGGGGTTCAAACTGGACCGAACTGGTTCAAAGCCTTGGTTTAAACCCTCTGAAGATGCAGAAAAGAGATCATGCAGAATTTTTAAATAGTTTCCTTTTAAATCCCTCACCCCTTTGCCAGAACTGACCCAGAACTCAGCTGAGGAAGCATGTGGTAGGGCAGGGAGGCTGCTCTGCCTGTGAGGGTTACAAGACACCTGGCGTGCTGTGTCCACTAGTGGGCTCCACTCTGTAAGAGAGACATTCACAAACCAGAGGACTGGAAGACAACCGAGATGGTTAGGGGATTCAAAACGAATGCACAGACACAGTGCTGAGGAGATGTTTAAAATGAGGATCTTCAGATGACCAGAAGGTAACAATCTGCGTGGCCAGAGGGAAAAAGACAATGGTTTCCCTTCCAGCTCTGTCCACAACTAAAAAGGCCTATGACCAAACCGGGAGCAATGAACACTGCAAGGGCTCAGACCGTGGTTGCAAAATACCATTTTCAACTAAGACTGTGAGCGTGGCACAGGACCAGGCAAGTGTTTCATTCTGTGGTACACAGAGTTGCTATGAGTCAGAAGTGACTCGACGGCACCTAGCAACAACATCCACAGAGTTTCTGATTCAATAAGTCTAGGGTGAGATTCTGCATTTCTAACAAGTTTCCAGGTGATGCTGATGCTGCTGGTCCAGAAACCACACTTTGAGAACCACTGCTCTGGGTTTAACTATCAATTTACAGGAAATACTGGGGACAGTGAACACAGTAAACGATACCATGAGAATGCAATCAGCAAAATAGAGACTGGGAAATTCTTCAGGACCTGGCTTCTTCAACAAATATACTGCAAAAAAAAAAAAGGGACCCCACAGATTAAGAGAAACTTAAGATGTCTTTTAGAGGTACATACTGATCTACAGATGAAATGGCTAGGATTTCCTTCAAAATTAACTGTGGAAGCGGACAGGTGTATAGACAGTTAAAACGGGATGAGTACATGGGGGGAGGTTCATCATACGTCTCTCTGGTGTCTGAAATTTTGCATAGTAAAAGTAATATGCAATGTATTTAAATAGTGCACTCAAGGCTATTCAACAGACTAGAAAGCAAGGATGAATGGACATGATGCATGGATGGCAGTCTCATTCTTGTGATATTCCTGGTGAAAATGCAATCATGAAGAGCAGACAAACCCAAATGAAAGAAATTCTACAAAATAACTGTCCTCTACTCTTCAAAAATGACAGTAAAGAAGGTTGTTCCAGATTTAAAGACCATGGCAATAAAATGCAGGAAATAAACCTGAATCAAAGAAAAAAAGAGTAACTGATGAAATATGGACTGTGGGTTAGGTAATAGTATTATATTGTTAATTTCCTGATTTTGATACTGTAGTATCTAAGGGCATTGGTGGTTCAGTGGCAGAATTCTCACCTTCTGACCCAGAGTCCCCTAGTGGTGTAAAAGGTTAAGTGGTAGTCGAAAGGTTGGCGGTTAGAACTCACCCAGAGGCACCTTGAGAGACAGGCCTGAGAAAGGTCACAGCCTTAATAACCTTTTGAAGAGTTCTACTCTGTACACATGGGGTCACTATACTCAGAACTGTCTCCACAGTAACTAACAGGTGGAGACCTGGGTTTAATTCAGGTCAGTGGAGGCTTGTGTGTCACTATGATGCTGAACAGGGTTCAGCAGAGTTTTCATCATAAAACTAGGAAAAAAAATCTCCTGGTGAACTACTTCCAAAAATCAACCAATAAAAACCTATGGTTCACAACAGTTGGATCTTCAACCCATCATGGGGAAGGCGTAAAAACAGGCAGTTTTGTTCTGTTGTACACGGGGTTGCCGTGAGTCGGGTGTTGACTCAAAGACAGCTAACATCTAAGGGAATGTCTTTCTTCCTAAGAAATACAAAAATTTTTAGAATAAAAGGGCAAGCTGTCTACCAAGATAAAAACCTTGTTTCTACTTAGACTCATGGTTTATTACCATACTGACTTTCTTAGAAATTATCTCTAAAATGGGTATAAATATACTGACTATACTGAACTGTGAATAACAAATCTCATTACAAATAACAACTTTCCAATACAATCTGTAATACTTATCACTTGCTTTTGCAAAATTCAAGTGGGCTATCTGATGAAGCTGCTGGGACCATGAACCTTTTTCTGGGCACATGTCCACGTTGTATAAGAAACTAGTAATCTTGACTTTCTCCAAGGGGTCAAAGGTGGATTTTATTGTATACTCTGATCTTTGAACCATGATTACTTTCTATTAAGAATAAATTAACCACTTTATTAAGGGCTGTACTGGAGGACCACCAAGGATTAAAATAGCTAAGCATATCTGAAGAAGCTGTTCAGAATTTATGTCAATCACACAACTGTACCGATTAATCCATTTAATGGATGCACACATTACAGATATAAAGATGAGCAGTGGTTACTGACTAAAAAGCACAAGATTAATATGCGTAATTGACAATTACTTTTTTAAAAAACCAGCTGCTGTCGAGTTGATTCCAAAGGTTGTAACCTTTCCCGTGTACCAGAGTAAAACTGTGTCATAGGATTTTCAATGGCTGATTTTTCGGAAGTACATTGCAATCAAGCCTTTCTTCCACCTCTGGGTGGACTGGACTCAAACCTCCAATCTTTCGATTAACAGCCAATCACGTTAACCGTTTGCACCATGCAGGGACTCCAACACTATACTCCTTTAAAAAAAGAACAGGTCTGTGTTAGCAGTACTCAGTAAAAAGAAGGTGCACACCACTCATGGCACGAACAGCTTATCACTGAAAACAGACGGTATATGCATATGCATACGACCAGAAATAAGGGCAAACATACTTAATAGTGGTTACATTACTAAGTAGGCTCTTTCCGAGCACATAATACTTTTGTAATTACATCAAGTTAATAAGAGGTTTTCACTTTTTGATCTTTCTTCTAAGTTCCATCACCACTGGAGTGAAATTGGGTACCACCACAGAAACCATATGAGATCACAGTGCCCTCTAAAAGCAAGGTTAATAATAAAACCGTGTTGGTTTCCAAGTGTAAACTGCCAAATTTAGAGCACCCCAAGTCCAAATTAAGGAAATTAGGCTAAGGACTTGGGAGGAAAAAAATCAAATCTTCCTAGTTTAGTAAACATCCCAGAGTATGTTTGAACCACTAGAAAGTAATAGGGAAATTCTGTATAAAGCAAGTTAATACAAAAATAATTTAGCATTTCCAACTCTTCATAAAAACAGCTAGTATATTAACATACTGTTTTAAGTACTCTTCATGTATTAACTTTTAATCTTCACAACGCATGAGGTTTTAGCTCTACCGTTTAGATAAGGACACTGAAGCAGTAGTTAACAATATGACCGAAATACACCATCCGTTAGGTTCATCTGTTAGGTTGATCCCCAATTCACGTTCCTAAGAAACTTACGAGATCCTCTTCTTATACTCTAGCAACAGCTTGCAAATGGCAATTCCAATTCAAAAACTCATTTGCCAAGGATGCTCAGCAATATGCTTTGTGCTAAGTGGGAATACACAAGAAATTGAAACCAAGTCCTTCCCTCATTAAGCATTTTATTGAGGAGACAAAGCATAAAACAGGTTAACAAAGCGGGAGAAGGAAAATACCAAGATGAAAGACGGTGACACAGGAGTGGGAAGGTAAAGTTGCAGGAGCAGGTAGGACTCAAAGTGGCCATAAAGGCACTGTGGTGTGTCAATAAACACTATCAAGTAAAACATGAGGGAATCAGGATATTCCTAACCCGCTTTTTCTCTTGCCCTCTATCAGCTTAACACTCCCCTAACCACAGATGAATATGTGGTATGTTTTAAGACTCTCGGATTCCACTCACAAGTTAGCAAGGAACTAAACATTTTCTCAGTCAACTCCTATGTTCTCAAGTGAGCCAATGATATAAACACAGTGGTTTCCACAGGTTATGTAGTAGGACTCGATTTTTAATAAACTGTTCTTATTACTAGGAAACTTTTATGGGCGCAGATTTACCTATACAATTACCCGCTTCTGGGGCAGCTAACAATGTGTGGACAAAACTTGCCTATTACCATGTGATATAACACGAGAGCCCAGTTGAAGAACAATGGCTATTTTTTGAAAGCCAAATTTCACATTATACTATTCCCCTCTTCCTTTTAAATGGCTATGGGCTTGAAAGCTTTTGTATTCTTTCCCTGAAAACAAGATAACTTTGGTCAAAGCCAATTCTTAAGACTTGTCCTTAAACACTAAATTCTGGAAGGCAAGGGAGGCTTGCCTTTTCATATATTAAGAATCACTTCTGTTCTTTCAAACAGGCAAAAACAATGGGCTTTCATTATTGACACCATTAAGAAAATGGTAAACAACTCTCAAATTCTGCAGTTGCTATTGAAAAAAATCACCATCTCTTGTACAGTTTAAGCATCTATAAAAACAAAAAGTATCAAAGTAAAAAACTAAGTTCACATAAGCATCAAGTTTTTGGGGCACTAGCTTTCTAAGGTTAGGCTTTTAAGATTCTGTAACAAGAAGCTCAAGAATTTCTTAAAAACAAATTTAACTGTCCATATAATTTTTCTCTGAAGCAAAGCCAACTCAGAGACCTTTTACTTGTTTCAAGTACTCCCAGCTACTCTATTTTGACACCTAGATCTTAATTTTGACTCAATTATTCCATTCTACCTCATTAGGTATGCCTTCTGGATTACTGAACCCCCAAAACAACCCTAGAATAAGTATGCTTTCCAGTTACACCTGTGGCACAATGCGCAATGTACCACCATGTTCTACCCCAACCCATGTCATGGTCCCTTACACAGGGATGGCTCCTAGGAGGAGTTAAAAAGAAAAAATCCGTAACAATGAGTGCTTTTAAATTACATTAATTAAGCTTATGGACGTATGGACTAATTGCTAACCCAAAAACTCCTACAAATTTGCAGTATAAGAACTTGGGTTCCACAATACTTACTACACTTCAGTCATAATAAAGGTACAAAAAATTTAGGGTATACCCATTAAATTTTTTCCCCAAATGAACTACACTGTATAAAGTTTACAAGGATGATCTAACCAGTTATCACATAACCCCACAAACTATAAAGGGGGCTAACTATTGGGTGGGATTTTACTTTAATTGCCAACTTTACCAAATGACACGACGTTAAGGGTCTGTTAAATCTTCCAACAGAAAATGTCGTATTTGATTTTCCACTTTGAACAATATGCTAAATTTCTGATCAAAGAAAGGATACTTTCATCATTTTTACGTAATAAACAGTAAAAAGCAACACACCATACTCTAACAATAAACAGTTATTACACCGACTCCTTCCAGAAAGTGGGATTACTAGCTAAATGAGATCCAGAGTATTAAGAGCTACTTCTTAGAAAAGTTTAAGTAAAAAAAAAATAAATAAATAATAAAACCAATTAATTCAGGCAAATTATAGAACAGATTCAGTAACTACAAAGTACCTTTTTATTTTAAACCTAACTTGTTAAAGGGGCAAATAGACTTTGGCAAATTTGAGTTAACAGTACAAAATAATGTTATCCAAATTGAATAATTTATTGCTGATCAGAGGCTTGCCTTGTTTTACATTTAAGTAGAATTTACATTGTTTCCACAGCAGATATTAATATTAAAGAAATTTAATATTGACCTATTCAATAAGGCAATCACGTTGGTAGCAAACTTTTATTTAAATCTTACATAACTCAAGCTTTATAAAAAGCCAACATAATTGAAAATTGGGTTCTCCCTCTAAAGCCTTAAGTATTCAAAGCTTGAAACAGTTAATTTAAAAATAAGCAAATAAAACAACAACAAAAAAACCCTGCAGCAGATCCTGCTGAAATACTTAAAACGAAAAAAAAAACAAAAAAAAACAAAAAAAAACTAAATGAGCTTAATCTTTACAAAAGTTTATTTTAGCTCAAAAGCTATAAAATCAAAGTTGTCTTAATTCTACAAAGAAGGGAGAGGGTCTTTGACTTCATGCCACCATTTCTTTAGAACCTCATTTTTCATCAAATTTGGCCACAAATCAAATTTCTGTGTGCCCGTTTTCGGTAATTCCTCTTGCAGAAGAGGCCAAGTACAAACATGAAAGAGTAACTGCCTAAGCAAGTAGGAAAGTGTTCCATAATAGTGTGCAAACAACAGAGAGTTCTGGGTTAATCTCTGGAACTTGATCTGGACCTCGACTTTGAGCGAGATCTAGAACGGGATCTCGATGTAGCTCTTTTTGGTGGAGGGGACACAGAATGAGCCTTTGAGGGTGGAACAGGTAGGGGTGAATTGGACCGAGACTGGCTCCTTGATCTGGATTTTGACTTTATATCACCATTTCCATTTTCCTTGGGAGAACGAGATCGAGAACGAGATCTGCTTCGAGATTTCTCATACTCATCCTTAGATCTACTTCGAGAGCGGGAACGGGAACCTCGATCAGACTTGGGCTTAGATTTGCTCTTTGATCTGGATTTCCTGCCTTTTGATCGAGAACGTGATCGACCTTTGCTCCGTGACCTGGATCTGAACAAAACAAAGCCAAATTTTTTCCCAATACCTTATCAGAACACACATGTAGCCAACAAACAAGCACAATAATATATTCAGAAAAATAACCAACAGCACATTATTTACCGGGAGCGGCTTTTTGAGACACTTCGAGATCTACTGCGGCTGCTCCTGCGACTCCTACTCCGTGACCTTCTTCTAGATCGTGACCTGTAACAAGAAACACAATGAAAGCTTAATCTTGATACATCTCAAAATGAGTATGTTTGGACCATTTAGCAAAAACGACAGACCAACAAAAAATATACTTGCTTACTGCAGAATTCAATAAATCCACTATGAAACATCTGAAAAGAACCCAATGATGCAGAACCAAAAGGAAACTATGAACTGACTTAAGTTCAATAAAATAGTAACTGAAATTACTCATTACTTCATTTTTCTTATTTTTGGCAAATACTCCCCTCCTACCATCCCCAGTCTTCCCACAAGTTACCTTGATCTGCTTCCAGAGTAAGATCGCCTATGGCTCGTTCGTGGTTTATCTTCAATGAGCCTAATGTTTCTGCCATTTATTTCTGTACCATCCAGTTTATCCAAAGCACGCTTCATGTCAGAGTAGGAGCGGAACTCAATCACACCTTCGTTTGCTCGTTCTTTGTGAGCATCCGCATAGGTCACTTCACCTGCTTGTCTCATGAAATCCTAAATGACAACACAGGACTGCTTAGATTCTAAAATCTAAAGACCTACATGCTATGCTTGATTCTCAGAAATAAAAAACTTGTAACAAGAGCGTATCTTTTAAGCACTGATCTTATCATTTTACCACTCAATTATAAAACATACCTTTAAATCTTGCCAACTACAACGACTAGAAAGATTTTCTACAATAAGCCTGTGCTCTGTACGAACAGGTGGTCCATATTTGTCTCTGCCAGAGGTTCTCCGACTGCTGTATCCACCTCCACCACCTTTATCACATGAAGGGCAACAATTAGGTGCTTTGTAATGACAGTGATGCATAATGTTTTTGAACGTTAGTACAAACATAGCAACTTTTATTTACTGGAGTAGGACTTTGCTATTATATTGCTAAACCTCTGATACATTTGTGATTTGCCATAAATTAAATTAAGGGCAAGTCAAATAGGCTAAATCCAACTAAACTTCTCCTACAATCTGTTAGAGAGTGACTGCTCCTTTATTCCGTTTACCTCGCTAAGTTTTATTTTACAGAACATTGTAAAATATAAAACTTAACTGATTACATGCATTTCTACATTTTACAAAAATGTTTACTAGTTACACTAAGTACTTACATCACAGTGTGAGGTTTTTGGTGGTGGTTTGGCCACAAAACACGCAAGGTAACAGTCACCTAGTTCAGATTAACCAGTTTTGTCTAACCCTTGGAATCCTCACCATCACCCTGCGTCTAATGGCAAAAGGCTGCTGTCGTCATGGCTTCCGGTAAGGTCAGCCAAAGGGTCATAGGGCAAGGGTCACACAATGTATGGAAAAGCCAAGGCCAATCAGGAAAGGCAGTCATCTTAGCCTCAGTGGACACAGCCTCAGCCCCATTGGTCACTTTCAAATTGAAACATCAAGGACTTGTTAAAAAGTTTGAATTCAACATGCAACAATTTCAACATCAAACATTTAACATAACCAACCCCCCCACCCCCTCCCAGTAACATGCCCCAACTAATTCAAATATAGCATAAGGCTTATTTTGATCTAGTTTGTGGTACAATACCACACTACTTCAAATAGCAAATTATTTTCTTTAATCCCACCACTTTTAAGACCTAAGCTTTAAACCTCTCCCCTTCCCCGCCCCCCCAACCCCAGCCTGCCCCCCCAACCTTCTAAGCAAACACATTCACATTTCTAGCTAAGGCACTGACAGGTAAGCAAGGGGAATACAAGAATACAGCCACCCCTTACTTCCTCCATGGGCAATAACCACGACAGTGCTGAGAAGCGCCTAAAAGCCAACCCCACCCCCAACTTAGCAAAAAAAGTAAACCAAACCCACCCAGATCCTGGCTAGGCAAAACCCACAACCCAATCCCCGCGCTCCGGCGTCCCGTGGCTTCCCCGGGCAGGCGTGAAGGCAACAGGGCCCGGGGATACCCGAGCCAAGCGTCCTCGGCCACCGCGCCTGTCCGGGTTGGGAGGCCCCACCCCGCCCACCCCAGTGCCTGCTCCCGCCCCACTAGGTCCCCAAGACGCGGAGCGCGCGGGGATAAGACTCACTGCGGCTTCCGTAGCTGTAGCCGTCGCGATCGCGGCGGGGACCCCGGGCGTGTTCTACGATCACGCGCTCACCGCAAAGATCCTTGCCGTTCAGCTCGTAAACGGCGTCGTCGGCGTCGCGGGAGTCCTCGAACTCCACGAAACCGTACCTGGAAGCGGCGCGAGAACCGAGTGCGTCGTTAGCCGTGGGCGCGCACGCCCGCGCGCTCCCGCAGCCCCCCGCGCGCGCTCCCGCAGCCCCGCGCGGCCGCCATCTTGGAGGCCCTGCCACGCGGCGCCGCGGCCTTGGCTGCCTCATGCCTCCGGTAGTACCCGCAGCCGTCAGGCCCGGGGCGTTGGGGGCGGATGCAGGCGCCCTGACTCGACTCACCCATTTTTGAGGTCTACTTCGAGGAGGCGGCCATAGCCGCTGAAAAAGCGCTGGATGTCCTTTTCCCGGACGTTGTAGCTAAGGCGTCCTATGTAGACGCGTGGCATGGCCGTGGCGGGCAGAGGCCCGAAGGCTAGCTGTCGAACAGCGAACCGCAAAGCAGTAGCCGCGGTGCGGGTGGGGAAGAGTGCCCGAACACGAGCCTCACAGCGCAGCGGTGGCCGAGTCCAGCCACACAATGGCGCGCGCGCGCGCCCGGGCTACGCTATAAGGACGGACGGACGGAGGGCGGGGTTCTGTGCGTGGGACGTCAGCGCGCAGGCACGTACCCGCCCGCGTTGGAGTGGTTTGCTTAGGCTTGACTTGCGGGGCCACCGTCCGCGAGGTTTCGGTGAAGTGAGGTTTTGCTCGCTCACCCAGTTTTTACCAGCCCTCCACAGCTATTTTTTTAAACTTTGTTTTCCCTCGTCCAGCCACGGACTTGACTTCTAAATTGTACCTTTGGAAAAACTGAGCTCTCCCGGAGTGGAGCTTGGAGGCAGGCTCGTAGAATCCGTGGTTTTCATTGGCTTCCGAGGTTGTCATAATAGGTCACCGTGGTCTATGATTGGCCCCTTAAAAGGAGGTTGCCAGTTTCCTTCACGGATTGGATTACGCTGTTTGGTGGGGAACGCGCTCTTGGACACAGTTGATTATCCCGCTTCGCAGAACCCGCGGTTTCCCCTTGGGGGTTGTGTGACCCGTGTTGCAAGCTCACATCTTTGCCAGCTTCAAACCCTCGGGATCTCAGCTTTCATCAGCCTTCACCCCCACTCTGCATGCCCCCCTTCTCCCTTCTTGGGGAGGCACTTGTAGACTGGGGTGTACACGGGGATTTCAAAGTAGGTGCTTACGACGAAGCCCGGTTGAGCAAGAACTGGCAGCTCACCCTCATATGGAGAGTCCATTGTCCAAATACAGCCTTTCCGTCATTGGTTTGGAAGGTGCCTTTTGTATGTGTCAGAATATATATGTCTATATGCGTATATACATATATTTGTGAGTTTTGTCATTAGAGATGCCATTTAAAGCTAGAGAATTGAATGAAAACCCCAAAGGAATGAATTTACATGGAGAGCAGAAGCAGGCCCAGGACCATGCCTGTAGCACTCTGAAATTTAGTTTAGTACAGGGAAGGAGAAGAAGCCTTGATTGTGCAGTGGTTAGAAGGTTGGCTGCTAACTGGAAGGTCGGTGGTTCAAACCCACCAGCCGCTCTGCAGAGAAAAGACTGGCAATCCGTTCCCATAAAAATTACAGCCTAGTTCTCCTCTACTATAGTGTCGCTATGAGTCGAAATTGACTTGAGGGCACCCAACAGGAAAGGAGATTGAAAAGGAGTGGCTAGAAATGTAGGGGAAAAAAACAGGAGAGCATGGTGTCACAGAAACTAAGAGGAGATTAAAAAACCAAAGCCAAACCCGTTGCTTTCCTACTCATAGCGACCCTGTAGGACAGCGAAGAACTGCTCCATAGGGTTTCCAAGGCTGTAATCATTTTTTTAAAGTTTTTTTTTATTTATTGTACTTTAGATGAAGGTTTAGAGAGCAAATTAGTTTCTCATTAAACAATACACATATTGGCTTGTGACATTGGTTGCGAGCCCCACAACATGTCAACACTCTCCCCTTCTCATCCTTGAGTTCCTTGTTACCAGCTTTCCTGTCCCATCTTGCCTTCTGTTCCTTGTCCCTAGGCTGGTGTGCCCATTTCGTCTCATTTTGTTTTATGGGCCTGTCTAATCTTTTGCTGAAGGGTGAACGTCAGGAGTGACTTCATTACTGAGCTGGTAGGGTGTCTGGGGGCCATATTCTTGGAGTTTCTCCAGTCTCTGTCAGACCAGTAACTCTGGTCTTTTTTTGTGAGTTTGAGTTTTGTTCTACATTTTTCTCCAGCTCTGTCCGGGATCCTTTATTGTGATCCCTGTCAGAGCAGTCCGTGGTGGTAGGCAGGCACCATTTAGTTGTACTGGACTCAGTCTGGTGGAGGCTGTGGTAGTTGTGGTCCATGAGTCCTTTGGACTAATCTTTCTCTTGTGTCTTTGGTTTTCTTCATTCTCCCTTGCTCCATTGGAGTGGGACCAGTAGAGTATCTCAGATGACAGCTCACAAGCTTTTAAGATCCCAGACGCTACTCACCAAGGTAGGATGTAGAACATTTTCCTTATAAACTGTGTTATGCCAATTGAGCTAAATGTCCCCCGGGACCATGGTCCTCAGCCCTCCCAAGGCTGTAATTTTTACATAAGCAGACTGCTACATCTTTCTTCGGAGGAGTGGCTGATGGGTTCAAGCTGCCAACCTTTGGTTGGCAGCTGAGCTATTAATCACTTTGCCACAGGGCTCCTCCTTATCAAAAGGAAGTTTCGGGTGCATCAATAATACAAGAGTGCCACTTCCCCTACCTCTGGCCAATAACGAATGTTAACAAATTTTAAAATTTGACAATTTGATGAGTGAAAAATGTTTTCACATCGTTTTGAGTTTTCATTTCTCTAACTATTCCAAAAGTATGAAAAAAAAAAAAAAGGTTTACCTACATTTTTTATTTATCTAACTTTAAGCACAGACAGTATGGCTTTTACCCCCTGAATGTCAGTATCAATCCCCCTTCCCAAGTCATGACAGCCAAAAACGTCTCCAGACTTTGCCAGACGTTCTCTGGAGGCCAGAATTGCCCCCTACTAAGAGCACTGAGGAAACCCTGGTGACGTAGGGGTTAAGTGCTATGGCTGCTAACCAAAAGGTTGGCGGTTCACATCCACCAGGCGCTCCTTGGAAACCCTATGGGGCAGTTGTACTCTGTCCTGTAGGGTCGCTATGAGTCGGAATCAATTAGAAGGCACACAGCAACAGCAAGGTAATGCGATAGTATTTATTAAATAATATACATGTGGAGCAGGGTGTTGCCTCTTCTTACAGTTCATTTGCCCAAAGAGAAAGATGCGGTTGATGTTGCCCACCACTTCCTCTCACCTCTCTTCCACCAGAGCCCAATGGCCACTCTCTGCGAAAACTGAATAGCACTGGCTATAGAAGAGGAAACAGTCTCAAATAACAGCATCATTGAAGGGAGTGTTGGACCATCGGCACTCCGTGGCGTCTTGCTGACGGACTAACTCACTTCTGTTGATATTTTAGAAGAAAAATGCAAAAGAGAAATGATGGCAGTGCAGTGTGGGAGCTCATTTCCTTAGACACCTACAACTGTGGCAGATAAAGATTGCTCCATCTCTGCTCACCCTAAAATTGTGGAGGCATCTTGCAGAGGTCTGTCAACAAGAGAGGAAGTATCCCCTCAATCTGATCCAGAAGAGTGTTTAACTTCAAATTCACAATGACCCAGGTTATACAGTCTAGAGAGCATAATTATTGTGGTGTTTTATTGTGGCTTTCAATCCAATTGATATTCTTTCAAATATTGAGTCCCTACTGTGTGCTAGGCACTGTTCTAGGCGCTGGGGACACAGCATGAAGATCTACATTAGGGGTCTGCAATCTGTGGCCCCAGGTCAACTCTGGCCTGCCACCTGTTTTGTAAATAAAGTCTTAATGGAACACAGCCACACCCATTTATTTGCATATTGTCTATGGCTGCACTCCTGCTACAACCGCAGTATTTTTTTTTAGCAGTTTTAAAAAAAAGTTTATTTTTTAATTATTGTTAAAAATATACACAGCAGGACATACACCAATTGAACAATTCCTACATGTACAATTCAGTAACGTTTATTGCATTTTTCAAATGGTGCAACCATTCTCTCCCTCCTTTTCCCAATTGTTCCTCCCTCGTTGACATAAACTCACTGCACCCTAGCTTCCTATTGAACCTTTCAAGTTGCACAATAGCAGTATCAAGTAGCTGCAGCATTGAGTCATTGTGACAGAGACCATCTGGCCCACAAAACCTGAATTATTGACTGTCTGATTCTTTACAGAAAAAATTTGCTAACCCCTGATCTATGTTATTGACTTCGAACATCTGTGGTGTGTCGTGAAGTGAAATATACTAAGTTTTAGTATATGTATGGTCCCATTTTTGTAAACAACCACCACCACCATGAACCCTAAAGAGCCCAACCCTTACTATGAATGTGTCTGTGTCACTGAGTTGTGTTTGTGGTGGTTTTTAAGCATCAGTGGGAATAGGTCCTACACGATCATGTCCCCTCCAACTCTTTAACTGCATCCCTTACCACTCCTTCTCCCATCTACTTCTTACTGTGCCTTGAATGTGCCAAGCACACACCCACCTCAGGGCATTGGCACTGAACAGCTCCCTATGTCTGGAACACTTTTTCTATGATTTGTTCCCTCACTTTCTTCTGGCCTCTGCTCAAAGCCACCTTATCAGAGGGGCCTTCTCTAACCATCTATCATGGATTTACTACGTCCTGCCAAAATATCTGTGAACTTGGCTGGGTCATGATTCCCAGTATTGTATAAATGTGTACCATTTTGTAATCTGATGTGATTTCCTTATGTGTTGTAAATTCAATCACTATGATCTAATAAGGTGGATTAGTGGCAGTTATACTGATGAGGTTTACAAGATTGGATAGTGTCTTAAGTCAATCTCTTTTGAGATATAAAAGAGAGAAGCAAGCAGAGACACATGGGAACCTCATACCACCAAGAAAGCAGTGCTGGGAGCAGAGCGCATCCTTTGGACGTGAGGTTCCTGCGCTGGGATGCTCCCAGACCAAAGGAAGACTGGTGCATCACAAGGACCTTTTTCCAGAGCCGACAGAGAGAGAAAGCCTTCTCCTGGAGGTGATGCTCTGAATTTGGACTTGTAGCCTACTGGACTGTGAGAGAATAAACTTCTGTTTGTTGAGGCCATCCACTTGTGGTATTTCTGTTAGAGTAGCACTAGATGACTAAGACAGAATTTGGTACTGAGAGAGTGGGGTGCTGCTCTAACAGATACCTAAAATGTGGAAGCGGATTTGAAACTGAGAATGGATAGACGAGCAGCAGTGGCAGAGAAGCAGCAGCAGCAGAGAACCGGCAGCAGCAGAACCAGGAGACCAGCGCCAGACAGCACTGGAGCCAACCCATGGAGCAAGAGAGCTGAGTGCCTGTGCGCTGGAGGCTTCCTGGTGGAGTGGGGTGCCTCCGGACACTTATCGGTGAGCTACAGAGCTTTGGAACACTTGCCCCAGCAGGGCAGATGCGGGCCTGAGGCCAGAGGCCACAGGAAGCAGAAGTTGAAGAGACAAGGAACACAGGGAGCTGAGCTGCCTCAGTCTCAAAAGGTATGGCCATGACCTCAGAGGTTTCAAAGGGTGGCGCCATGGCCTCTGGTGTTTCTAAAGGTGGAGTTGTCACTCCTATGGACTAGGAGAATGGTGTGCCTGAAGCCGAAGGAGCACAGTTGCTGTCCCAGTGGGCCTGGAAGGCAGAGCTGAAGCCCAGGGGCCTCCACTTAGAATCCAGAGACTATGGCCAATACCTAGAGTCTGGAGCGCAGGGCTATTGTGTAAATTGTCTCAGAGAACAGAAGATTATTTTCAAAGCCTTGAGGGCTAATGTAATGTGCTCTGCTGACTTGCTTGGTGCCTGTTATCACTTCTTTCCCTCCAGTTTTTCCCATCTGTAATGGAAATGTCTAGCTTGTGCCTGTTCTGCCATTGTACCTTTGGAAGCAGATAACTTGTATTCTAGATTTCACAGATGAGGAGGAATTTTTGGATTTTGGACTTGGAGTTAAGACTTTTCCTGTGATATGATGAGATGAATATGTTTTGCATGTTGCAAGGACATGATTTTTTGGGGACCAAAGAGTGTCATGGATTGAATTGTGTCCCCCCAAAATATCAGTCAACTTGGCTGGGTCGTGATTTCTAGTATTGTATAATTGTGTACCATTTTGTAATCTGATGTGACTTCCTTATGTGTTGTAAATTCACTCACTATGATCTAATAAGATGGATTAGTGGCAGTTATACTGATGAGGTTTACAAGATTGGATAGTATCTTAAGCCAATCTCTTTTGAGATATAAAAGAGAGAAGTGAGCAGAGAGACATGGGGACCTTATACCACCAAGATAGCAGTGCTGGGAGCAGAGCACATCTTTTGGACGTGAGGTTCCTGCACTGAGATGCTCCCAGACTCAGGGAAGACTGATGCATCACAAGGACCTTCCTCCAGAGCCGACAGAGAGAGAAAGCCTTCTCCTGGAGATGATGCTCTGAATTTGGACTTGTAGCCTACTGGACCGTGAGAGAATAAACTTCTGTTTGTTAAAGCCATCCACTTGTGGTATTTCTGTTATAGCAGCATTAGATGACTAAGACACCATCCTATTTTAAAATAACACCCCTCCCCTACACTCCATATCTTCTTACCCTCTTTTATTTTTCTTTACAGAACTTTTCATCATTTGACATAAATTGATTTATTGTCTGTGCCCACGTCACCTACACTAGTATGTAAACTTCATTACAGCAGGGATGTTGTCGGTCTCTTTTTTGCTATATCCCCAGCACTTAGGAAAGTGCCAGGCATGCAGTAGCTGCTCAATGACAGCAGCACTATTCTGGTAATTGTTCAGAGCATGCGAAGTGAGAATCTCCATTCAACAGATACTAGTGTGCTGATGGGGTCAATAGGACATGCTGGTGGCATGGAATCTCCCACCTTCAGGTTTGTGCCCACCCATTCCTGTTGCCCAGACACACAGCTCCCTGAGGGCCTCTTCCCAAAGCCCCTCCTCTTCTGGAATGCAGGGATATTCACTTCAGATCTCTGGTTTCCTCCACCCAAACTTATCTGAACAGAAAATACCAAGTGTTGGTGAGGCTATAGAGCCACCAGAATGCTCATGCATTGTTAGTGAGTGTAAATTGGTACAATCACTTTGAAAAACTGTGGTAGTGTCTGCTAAAGCTGAACATTTGCATCCTGCATAACACAGCAATTCCACTCGTGGGTTACACTCAAAAGAAATGCATACATATGCCCTCCTAAAGAAACATACTAGACATTCGTAACAACATTATGTGTAATAGCCCCCAAACTGGAAACTACCCAAATGCCTATCAACAGGAGAATCGATAAATAAATCGTAGTACATTCACACCATACGCTACACAGCAGTGAGAATGAAATACAATTGTATGCAACAAAATCAATAAATTCCACAAACGATGTAGAGAGAAGCAAGACACAAAAGAGTTCTATATGGTGTCGGCTACCATTACTGAACATTTTGATCAAAGATTCTATAGAAGAATCCTGATCAAAAGGAGGAAAATGCCGAACAGAATTTCAAATTCTCATGGACTCCAGACTTTCTGGATGAACCCCTGAAACTATTGCCTTGAGATAATTTTTAAACCTTAAACCAAAGATATCCCTTGAGGTCTTCTTAAAACCAAACAATAGTTTCGCTTAAATAGTAAAGAATGTCTGTCTTGAGCATTTTGCTCTTTTAAGAACTATCTATATGAGATCAAATTGACAACAGCAACTCGAAAGATTAGATGGGCATCTTAGCGAGCAGTTAGTTTAGGTTAATGGGGGAGGAACAACTCAGAAAAGGAGGGTGAGAATGGCTGCACAACTCGAAGAATGTCATCAATGTCACTGAATTGTACATGGAGAAACGGTTGAATTGGTGTATATTTTGCTGTGTATATTCTCAACAACAACAAAAGAGTTCATACTGTATGTTTGCATGTATGTAAAATTCAAAAAGAAGCGAAACTAATCTATGGTGTTAGAAGTCAGGATGGAGGTCACCCTTGATGAAGGAGTGACTAGAAAGGGGCTTTGAGGGGATTTCTCGGGTCCTGGTCATATTGTATCTTCAGCTGGGTGCTGATTACACAGGTGTGTTCCATTAGTGGAAATTCATTGAGCTGTACATTTATGATTTATGGACTTTGCTGTATGTATGTTGTACTTCAATGGAAAGTTAAAAAATACAGATGGTAGAGAAATCTATCTCAAAAAACAATTACAACTTACTTGAGCTGGGGCCCTCAGGTCCTTCAGGGAACTCAAGCTCTACTGAGAGCTTTCTTCATAGTCTTTGCCCATGAATGTCAATTTGTCTGAATCAATTAGTTGTTTATGTTTTGTTTTATTTTTCAGGTAAGTTTTCCTTACGCTCAGAATTGCTTCTTGGCTGAAAGTGTGGTTATGTCGCCACCTGGTGGCCATCAGTATGACTGCAGCGGCAGATAAATTACTTTGGCTGCCTCATCCATGCCGCAATGAAGGTTAGGGATAGATCTTTTTTTTTAATTGAACTTTAGATGAAGGTTTACAGAACAAACTAGCTTCTCATTAAACAGTAAATATATTGTTTTATGGCATTGGTTAACAACCCCATGACATGTCAGTACTCTCCCTTCTTGACCTTGGGTTCCCTATTACCAGCTTTCCTGTCCCCTCCTGCCTTCTAGTCCTTGCCCCTGGGCTGGTGTGCACCTTTAGTCTCGTTTTGTCCTATGGGCCTGTCTACTCTTTGGCTAAAAGGTGACCCTCTGGAGTGACTTCACTACTGGGCTAAAAGGGTGTCTGGGGGCCATACTCTCTGGCTTTCTCCAGTCTCTGTCAGGCCAGTAAGTCTGGTCTCTCTCTCTTTTTTTTTTTTTTTGAGTTAGAATTTTGTTCTACATTTTTTTCCTGCTCTGTCCGGGACCCTTTACTGTGATCCCTGTCAGAGCAGTCAGTGGTGTTAGGCGGGCACCATCTAGTTGTACTGAACCCAAGGGACAGAAGATCTTTGAACCGATTGCTGCCAAGTTGGTTTGGACTCATGGTGACTCCATATGTTACAGAACAGAACTGCTCCATAGGGTTTTCTTGGATGTAATCTTTATGGAAGCAGATCACCAGGCCTTTCTTATGTACCATCACTGGGTAGATTCAAACTGCCAACCTTTAAGTTAACAGTCAAGTGCAAACTGTTTGTGTAGCCCAGAGACTTAGAAAGTCTTTGAAGTTTCCTGACCCAAAATTTGTAATTTTCAAGCCTCTTATTCACCTAGAAGTTTTCTGGCCCTTACTTGAACACCTTCCCTGTCGGAGCAGTCACTGCCTAACCAGGCCACACTGCCTAACCAGGCCACCAAGTCCATTGTTGGACGTCACTCACTGTGAGTAAATTTTTCTTTTTTTAAATTTTTTTATTGTGCTTTAGGTGAAGGTTTACAGAGCAAATTAGTTTCTCATTAAACAATTAATGCACGTATTGTTTTGCAACATTGGTTGCCAACCCCATGACGTGTCAACACTCTCCCCTTCTCGACCTTGGGTTCCCTATTACCAGCTTTCCTGTCCCCTCCTGCTTTCTAGTCCTTGCCCGTGGGCTGTTGTGCCCATTCAGTCTCATTTTGTTTTATGGGCCTGTCTAATCTTTGGCTGAAGGGTGAACTTCAGGAGTGACTTCAGTACTGAGTTAAAAGGGCATCTGGGGGCCATACTCTCGGGGTTTCTCCAGTCTCTGTCAGGCCAGTAAGTCTGGTCTTTTTTTGTGAGTTAGAATTTTGTTCTACATTTACCTCCAGCTCTGTAAATTTTTCTTTTTATAAAGTAAAAATTTGGCATCTTCAATTGTTTATCCTTGGTCCTAGTTCTGCTCCTGAGCCTGTGCAAGTAACTACATCTCCTTCCAAAAATGGGTCTTTCAGATGTTTGGGGGCAGCACTCAGACTCCCCATTTTCTTCTGACTAAATACCCACAGGTCCCGCAAACATTTCTCCTGTAGCCTGGTTTCGTGTCTGTCCCTCATCTGGCTGTTGACCTCTCGTGTGCTCAAGCTCATCTGTGACTCTCTTCAAGTGTGACCTTCAGAGCTGGCCTAGGCCTCCTGGACTCTCTTTCTAGATATGCTCGTTGCTGCTGTAGCCGTATTGTTCACCAGGCCAGTTAAGAGCCACAGCTGCTATTTGCGTGTTGTTGTGTGCTATCGAGTTGATTCTGACTCACAGCAACCCTATAGGACAGAGTAAGACTGCGCCACGGGGTTTCCAAGGAGAGGCTGGTGAATTCAAACTGCCGACCTTTTGGTTAGCATCCTGAGCTCTTGACCACTTTGCCACCAGGGCTGTTTGCATAGGTGGTCCAAACCAAAAGCCTATTGCTGTTGAGTTCATTGTGACTCATGGAGACCCCATGTGTTACAGAGAACTGCTCCATAGGGTTTTCTTGGCTATAATATTTACCAGAAAGGTGTTTACCTGTGTTTTATTGACTATGCAAAGGCATTCAGTTGTGTGGATCATAACAAATTATGGAAAACATTGCAAAGAATTGGGAATTCCAGAACACTCAACTGTGCTCATGAGGAACCTGTACATTGATCAAGGGGCAGTTGTTCGAAAAGAACAAGGGGATGCTGCATGGTTTCAGATCAGGAAAGGTGTGCGTCAGGGTTGCATCCTTTCACCATACTTATTCAATCTGTATGCTGAGCAAATGATCTGAGAAGCTGGACTATATGAGGAAGAATGAGGCATCAGGATTGGGGGAAGACTCATTAACAACCTGCGATATGCAGATAACACAACATTGCTTGCTGAAAGTGAAGAGGACTTGAAACTCTTATGATGAAGATCAAAGACCACAGCCTTCAGTATGGATTACACCTCAACATAAAGGAAACATAAATCCTCACAACTGGACCAATAAGCAACATCATGATAGATGGAGAAAAGATTGAAATTGTTAAGGATTTCATTTTACTTGCATCCACAATAAACATGGAAGCAACAGTCAATAAATCAAATGACATACTGCGTTGGGCAAATCTGCTGCAAAAGACCTCTTTAAAGTGTTAAAAAACAAAGATGTTACCTTGAGGACTAAGGTGCGCCTGACCCAAGCCATGGTGTTTCCAACTGTCTCATATGCACGTGAAAGCTGGACAATGAATAAGGAAGATTGAAGAAGAACTGATGCCTTTGAATTGTGGTGTTGGTAAAGAATATTGAATATACCATGGACTGCCAGAAGAATGAACTAATCTGTTTTGGGGGAAGTACAGCCAGAATGCTCCTTAGAAGCAAGGGTGGCAAGACTTTGTCTTATGCACTTTGGACAAATTATCAGGAAGGACCAGTCCCTGGAGAAGGACATCATGCTTGGTAAAGTAGAGGATCAGTGAAAAAGAGGAAGACCCTCAAAGAGATGGATTGACGCAGTGGCTCCAACAGTGGGCTCAAGCATAACAGTGATCATGAGGATGGCACAGGCCTGAGCAGTGTTTTGTTCTGTTGTACACAGGGTAGCTATGAGTCAGAACTGACTCGATGACACCTAACAACAATAACAGCAACAACGTTTATGGAAGCTAGGCCTTTCTTTTGCGGTGCCACTGGGTGGGTTCGAACTGCCAATCTTTAGGTTAGCAGTTAGGGGCAAACCACTTACGCCACCACTCAGGGATCTTTTGCATAGGTGGTGGCTGGTATCTAATTCCTCACTTAGCCCCAACTCTCCTGCTGCTTGGAAACAAAGTGGGCTTGAGAAGCTCCTGGAATAGCCTATCATGGCAAACAGTATCTGTCTTTAGAATGGATGCAAACTAGGAAAAAGAATGGAAACCCAGTACTTATTGGAAGGTAGACTCAGAGTCATTGCTTGGGTTTCTGAGGAAAATCCTAGTTGGCTAAAACTCACATGGAGAGCGTGACGCCATGGGGCCAATCTGAAGTTGCCAAAGACACATACTTATGGAACCCACAACATACTTCAGTTAGCCCTGTGGTCTCCAAGCCCGTCAGAATCCCAAGAGAGGAAATGCTGCGTTTCCCTCCTAGATCTTCCCCCGAAGCTGGTGCGTGGAAGTTTCCATTATTCCACCTGGCACTGAGCTGTGGGCTGCAGACATTTTACCCATCATTAGTTCCACATGCTGCTATTCAGACAAATTTAAGAGGAAACATGTCCCTGAATGCCTTGAGGGCACTCATGGATTTCACTGCAGCCCTTATTCTGGCAACGAGAGCTGCATCCAATGGTGACCCCCTAGTGTCACAGGGCAGGAGAAGCTGAGCAGAACTGCAACATGCCAGAGAGCACCCAGGCTTGGTGCCCAGGGTGTGGAACCTGCCTCCCGCGAGAGTGATGGGAAATGAATATATTTTTTAAGCACCAAGTATGGCCCAGGCACTGTACTAGGCTCAGGGGACATAACCACGAACAAGACAGACCCATTTGGGCCCTCCAAAAATTGTAGTCCTGAGACAATGGTCCTCAAGACTTTGGTGAGCATTGTTTAAATATGTAGGCGCCATCTCTCAGAGTGAGATTCACTGGTGAGGGGAAGGGCCTGGGAATCTGCATGTTTAACATCCTCCTGGATGGCTGTGATGCAGATGGTCAGGTGATCACACTGAGAAACGCTGGTATAGGGCCTCGCTGCTCAAAGTATGGTTTGTTAACCTCTTTCCCCCCTTCATCTAACAAGGCCCACCCAAGACCTACTGAGTCAGATTGAGCATTTTAACAAGATCCCCAGGTGACTTGTATGTACGTTAAAGTTTGAGAAGCACTACCACTGCAAGGGAATTTTGCTTTTTACCCTTCTTCCATATTGTTTTGATAAGAGAAGGAAGGTAATTATATATTAGTTGGTAACTAAAAACAAGTTAATTATAAGCTTTGCTTAAACCCGGAAAAACTGGTACATGAATATTCATGAAAACTCTATTCAGAATACCCCAAACTGGATACAACCCAGAGGTCCATTGATAGGTAAAGGAATAAACAAATTGTGACATATTCATACAACGGAATACCACTCAGCAATAAGAAGGGACAAACTACAGATACATGAAACAACCTGGCTGAATCTCAAAAGCATCATACTTAGTAGATGAAGCCAGACCCAGAAGATTATATGCTATGCGAGTCCATTTATACGACATTCTAGAAAAGGCAAAATGAAAGGGAGAGAAAACAGATTAGTGGTTGCTAGGGGCTGAGCAAATAATCCAGGAAGCTGGACTATATGAAGAAGAATGTGGCATCAGGATTGGTGGAAGACTCGTTAACAACCTGGGACACACAGATGACACAACATTGCTTGCTGAAAGTGAAGAGGACTTGAAGTACTTACTGATGAAGATCCAAGACCATAGCCTTCAGTGTGGATTACACCTCAACATGAAGAAAACAAAAATCCTCACAACTGGACCAATAAGCAACATCATGATAAATGGAGAAAATATTGAAGTTGTCAAGGGTTTCATTTTACTTGGAGCCAAAATCAACGCCCATGGAAGCAGCAGTCAAGAAACTAAATGACATATTACATTGGGCAAATCTGCTGCAAAAGACCTCTTTAAAGTGTTGAAAAGCAAAGATGTCACTTTGAGGACTAAGGTGCGCCTGACCCAACCTATAATATTTTTGATCACCTCACATGCATGGGAAAGCTGGACAATGAATAAAGAAGACCGAAGAAGAATTGATGCCTTTGAATTATTGTTGGCAAAGAATATTGAATATACTATGAGCTGCCAGAAGAATGAACAAATCTCTCTTGGAAGAAGTACAGCCAGAGTGCTCCTTGGAAGCGAGGATGGTGAGACTTCATCTCACATACTTTGGTCATGTTATCAGGAGGGACCAGTCCCTGGAGAAGGACATCATGCTTGGTAAGGTAGAAGGTCAGTGAAAAAGAGGAAGACCCTCAACAAGATGGATTGACACAGTTGCTGCAACAATGGGCTCAAACACAGCAACGATTGTGAGGATGGCACAGGGTCAGGCAGTGTTTCATTCTGTTATACATAGGGTCGCTGTGAGTTGGAAATGACTCGATGGCACCTAACAACAACAACAGGGGCTGGTGATTGGGAAGGAGATTGACTACAAAGAGGCATGAAGGAAATTTTTTGAGTGAATGTTTGATATCATAACTGTGGTGGTATTTGCCAACTGTATACGTTTGTCAAAAACTCATTGAACTGTATACCTAGAATGGGTACATTTTATTGTATGTAAATTATACCTCAATAAAAATGATTTAAAAACCCCAAACCAAAGAAGGTCATTAAGTGCTTTGGACAATTTATTTTTGTTCCCAGAGAACCTTGGTTAAGGCTTCCTTCCATTGCCCCTGCCCTAAGCCAGATCTTGAGCCTCCCACTCATCTGCCAGAAAAAAACCAGTTGCCGTAGAGTTGATTCAGACTCATGGTGACCCCATGTGTGTCAGAGTAGAACTGTGTTCCATTGAATTTTTAACGGTTGATTTTTCCAAAGTAGATCACTGGAGCTTTCTCTCTGAGGCACCTCTGAGTGGACGTAAACTGCCAACTTTTTGGTTAGCCCGATGCATTAAATGTTTGCAGCACCCAAGGACTCCTCATTCACCTACAGGAAAATGAAAACCAGGGCCTCCAAGCCTGAAGGGGGCACTGTCTCCTGCAGTGTTTCACTCTAAATGGGCCACTAGGAGATTTCACTTTGTGCCACAGGCACAGTATGGTGAAGAGGGTTAAGAGCCTATCTCTGTAGCATGGGTTTAGTTCCAGCTCCATTACCTACTAGCTGTGTGATCTTGGGCAAATTTCTTAACCTTTCTACGCTTCAGTTTCCTTGTCTGTAATATGGGGAAAGTAATAGAGCCTACCTCAAAGACTTGTATGAGAATTTTTAAAAGTTATTTTACATAATGCATTTTGAATAGCACTAGCACATTAAAAAAAAACAACAACAACAATCCATTGCCGTTGAGTAGATCCTGACTTGTAGCAACCCTATAGGGCAGAGTAGAACTGCACCATAGGGTTTCTAAGGAGAAGCTGGTGGATTTGAACTGCTGACCTTTTGGTTAGCAGCCGAGCTCTTAACCACTGTGCCACCAGGGCTCCATCTAGCACATAGTAGCCACTAAATGTTGTCTATTATTATTATTTAATAAGTTCAAATTTCATTCCCTGCCCCCCACCCCCCCAATTTTGCAGTGGAGATAGCTTTTATGGACTTGTTAAACCAAAAACCAAACCCATTTCCATTGCCGCTGAGTCAATTCCAACTCATAGTGACCCTGCAGGACAGAGTAGAACAGCCCCATAAGGTTTCCAGGGATGTAAATCTTAGTGGAAGCAGACTGCCACATCTTTCTCCTGAGCAGCAGCTAGTGTGTTTGAACTGCTAATATTTTGGGTAGCAACAGAGTGCTTAACACTGTTATGGATTGAATTGTGTCCCCCAAAAATATGTGTATCAATTTGGCTAGGCCATGATTCCCAGTATTGTATGGTTGTCCACCATTTTGTTATCTGATGTGATTTTCTTAGGTGTTGTAATCCTACCTCTGTGATGTTAATGAGGTGGGATAGGCAGCAGTTATGTTAATGAGGCAGGACTCAATCTACAAGATTGCATTCTATCTTGAGCCAATCTCTTTTGAGATATAAAAGAGAGAAGTGAGCAGAGAGTCAGGGGGACCTCATACTACCAAGAAAGCAGCACCGGGAGCAGAGCGTGTCCTTTGGACCCCGGGGTTCCTGCGCGGGGAAGCTCCTAGTCCAGAGGATGACTGATGAGAAGGACCTTCCTCCAGAGTCAACAGAGAGAGAAAGCCTTCCCTTGGAGCTGATGCCCTGAATTTGGACTTCTAGCCTACCAGACTGTGAGAAAATAAATTTCTCTTTATTAAAGTCATCTGCTTGTGGTATTTCTGTTACAGCAGCACTAGATGACTAAGATAGCCACTGTGCCACCAGGGTGCCACTTAATAACTCTTAGTTCTACATCATTTAGGACAGGTCAATTCTGGGAACAGCCCCTGGCCCCATTCCAGCTGTCTGCACCGAAGGAGGATTTCCAGGGAATAGTGACGTGGGAGCTGGAGTGGAGCAAAATGAGCCATAAGATTGGGGCTCAGTCTGGGCCTGGGCAAGTTTCACTCTGTGGTCAAGAAGAGGAGACTCAAACCCCTCTTGTCACAGAAAACTTTCTTGGGCACTTTGGCCCTTGCTAGTCCCTGGCAGGTTGGGGTTCAGGTTGCTTCATCTCTATCAGCCACTCGGTCTCCATTTCTGAAAAGGGGGGATAATACTGGCTCCCAGAGCTGTGGTAAGGATCAGGTGAGATGGCGTGTGGAGCTGTTGGTGCTTGTCATAGTTGAGGTTCTTCCAGAAGCAGGCCTTGAGACAAAATTCAAGTGAAAGTAGTTTATTAGGGAGGTGATCTCAGGACACACCAGTAGGAGAGAAGGGATATGGGACAGGAAGCCAATCAAGGTGTATTATTACCACAGTGAGCAAATGGAGCTTAATTCCCCTGGGGAACTCTGGAAGACAGTGGAGAACATGCCTCAGACACAAGGAAGAGAACGGCCTTTTCCCAACCAAAGGGTGAGGAAGCTGGAAGTATTTCTATATCAGCTGCCCAGCTGTCCTTGGTTGAGAGCTGCATGCAGAAGCATTAACTTTCTGGCACTTCCACCTGCCTGAGAGGCTGAGCATTCTCCTGTAGCCAGACATCAAGCCCGCAGGCAGAGGGGTGCAGGTGTTCACAGCAAGCGGACTTTGGCATGTAGAGGTGAGCGTCAATAGGACAGAGTGGCACATACAGCTTCTGCTATAGGCATATCCCCTTGCCTCCCCTTGCAATTCTGTGTTGATGGCATTTTCCCCTGAGCAGAATGCATTAATGAATGTATGACTTCTTGTGAACTGGCTTCCGTCATTTTTGTCCTGCAGCACACTCCAGCTCACGACCTGTCATCTCCCCTGCTTCTGCCAGCAACTCCTTGGCATATCAATCTGGACAATTGTTTCTCTGCCCGTCCTACAAAGATTTAATAATAAAACCAACAGGAAATAATTGCACCGGCCTCAGATTGCAGATTAGCACATGAATGCCTATTTACCGCATGAAAGGCCTTTTGATGTCTGCTGGTGAACATCGCCCATACTGGGCTGGTGGGAACAGGCTGGGCTCAACTCTGCTCCAAGACCTGCCCGGCAGATGTCAGGAGGTGAGCAGGTGTGGGGGACAAGGGGATGACCCAGTGGCCCACTCCTGGCAGGAACTGGGCTGTTTCAAGAGTGCATGTCACAGTCATCAATTCCACCAATGTTTCTGAAATGGCTTGGAGCAGTGGAAGGGGAGGGTGGACAGCTCTGGAATGATCCAACTTTACATCTTTCCTGCAGTATGACGAGTCATCTCATGTCTGTGAGCCTCATTCTTCGTCTGTAAAATGGACATCATAATAGGTTGAGCCTCCCAGAGTGGAGGTGAGAAGTAACTAAGATTGTGCATCTTCAGTGCCTGTCATGGTCCAAACCAGGGGTTGGCAAGTGTTTTCTGTAAAGCAAATATTTTAGGGTTAGTGGGCCATGCAGGCTCTGTGGTGACTACTCAGCTCTGCTGTTGTGACCCCCATCCCTGGTGTAGAGGATGGGAGGATGGGGTAGATCTCATTCTTCCCTCCCAAAGGGAAGAAATGTTTCTTACTCATGTTTGTTGTTTTTCTTTGAGGTTGGCACAGGGCCTGGCACATAGTAGGCGCTCAGGAAATGCTTCCTGGGTGAAGAAAAGCAACATATGCTGTAGGAAAGAGAATGGCCTTTGGAGTCAAACAAACCTGGGTCCAAACTGATTTATTCTCCTTGTGGCCTTGGCTAAGGACCTTCCCTTCTCTGAGTGTCTTCACTGTAAGATGGGCATAATGGTAATAATCCCTATTGCATAAGTTGTTTCACGTATTAATGGAGATCATCAGTGGATGCTCAAAAAATATTTCCAGAAAAGAAAGCGTGAACAAAGGCCCCACGCTCCATAATTTTAAAACCATGGCCCTCAGTCCTTAGTCCCTCTCTGAAATGACGCCATTTCTTGATTCCTCCAGTCTCCATACACATTCTTTTCTGACTCCTCTAAGGCTCTGGGAGGGGGTGGGAAAGACACTAGAGAGAGGCATATTGTCTGTAAAGAGGGTGAGAAGAGAGTCATGATTCCTGTTCTAAATTCAGGGCCAGACTGGCAGTAACTGCAGACAATCAGTCTTTGCCCCAAGGGCTCAGTGTTGACTGTAAAGAATTAATGGCCAGAAAAAGTGTCTGCCAATTATTTTTCCACTCAAGGTGCAGAGATTACAGAAACAGAGCCAAATCCATTTCAGATCCAGGCCTCCCAGTGCTGGTTGGCAATTACTTTCCACCTGCGCCTCCCCAGACTTCTCTCCCAGGAGAGTGCTAGGAGTCAGGGTCTCTTCTTCAAGGATAGGCTCAGACTTCCAAGTGTGTGCAGAACTTTCCATGTTTCCACAGAGAAGAGGGCGAGAAAAGGAAGTACCCATGTATCTCTTAGTTTGGGTTCCTCTAGAAGCAGACCGTGAGACAAGACTCAAGTACAAGAAGTTTATTTAGAGCTAATCCCCCAAAACACCATTAGGAGAGTGGGGAAGTGACATGGGGAAGGGAAGAAGCTTATAAGTGTATTGCTAAGCCAATTACCATTCTGGGTGACTGGAGCTTAATCTCAACTGGGGACTCTTGGAAGATTATCCTAAGGGGGGAGGGAGCTGGGGTATTTATACACCAATGCCCGTGGATCATTGGTTGAGGGATACTCCAAGGGTATTAATTATCCAGCACTTCTAGCCTATCTCACTTGGTGGCAGAGAAAGTCCTTTAAGGCAGGAAATGCAGGTGTTGGCAGCTGCAGTGACCCAAAATAGTAGGGACTGGGCACTCATAATATCTGCTACAACAAATTTGTTAACCAAAAAGGTTGGCAGCTTGAATCCACCAGCCGCTCCTTCAAAACCCTATGGGGCAGTTCTACTCTGTCTTTTAGGGTTGCTCTGAGTTGGAATTGACTTGATGGCAACGAGTTTTGGTTTACTCTGGTGCAGGCACTTAACATCTGTGATCTCATTTAATCCCCACATATCTCCAAGACTGCATCTTCATTAACTCCTCTCCCCAAACCCACTTCTCAGGGTTAGGACTAGGATGAGGACAGTGAGGCCCTTGTCCCAAGCACAAAATTTAAGGGGGTACCACAAAACACATCACTCAAAGACTATTTTCATGCAATATTAAAAACAAAAAACTGAAATGAATCCTAAAAAGTCCACAATGAACAAAATATAAAAATTTTTAATACAGACAACATCAGTAACAGTGCCATGCTGAGCCATATTGCAGCCTGAGGCAAAGAGAAAAATCAGTATTACTGATCTTGTTCATCATGGATTGTTTTGCTTTCATTTTCAGGGATAGCTATGTTTAACAACTTGCTTGTAAATTTCTTGAAAATTTCATAGTTACTCTGGGGGTACCCAGCCTGAGAATGGCCCTTTGCTGGCCACTACTACAAGGGTTCTTAAAACTATTTCAGTGCCATGTACTCCCTTGGCAAGGAACCCTGGTGGCATAACATTAAGCGCTTAGCTGCTAGCCGAAAGATTGGTTGTTTGAACCTACCCAGCTGCTCCTCAGGAGAAAAGACCTGGAGATCTGCTCCCATAAATGTTGTTGTTGTTGTTAAGTGCTGTTGAGTTGGTTCCAACTCATAGCAATCCCATATACAACAGAACAAAACCCTGCCCGTTCCTGCACCTTCCTGTAAAGATTACAGCCTAGGAACCCTCCTGGGGCAGTTCTCTTCTGCCACATAGGGACTCTGTGAGTTGGAAATTGACTCAACGGCACCTAACAACAACAACAACAACTCTTTAACAGCCTGGTGAAGCTCATGGACTCCTTCATGGAATAATGTTTTTTTTTTGTTTTGTTTTTTTTTAGTTTCTCCAATTTTTATTTGATTAATTTTCTTTCTCAAAGCCAAAAAACATGAAGTATCTCTACCAATTTAGAAAAGTAACAATGCACAAAGTACTATATTACCACAGCACAATCCACAATAGAGACTAAAAAGTCTCTAAACATTAACTTTTTTTATTTTTTTATGTTTTTGCTGACAGTAATAGATTCAAAATATTAAGAGTAGCAAAAGGAAGGAAGATATAAACATCTAATCTTTAGGGAGCAACACAAAGGCATAAAGTGTTATTACTCAGAACATTCATCATCATCATTTGATGCAGTGAACATATAGTTTCTTAAATTGTCAACCATTTTCAAAAGAAGAAACAGATGAGAAATGCCAAAATCCATTTCATTTGAGCCTTCACGTTTCATGCCAATATCAGCTTTATAGAGAATATGCCAGTATCCTTTCTTAATAATTATTTGCATTTAATTCAACTTGGCTTCAGTTGGAAATTTTTGTAGTGTGAATTGTGAATTTGATATGGGCTCTAGGTACAACCCAAATAAATAATTAATTTAGAAAGAAATGAAACAATTAAAATCTTGAAACAAGTTTGTAAATTGCCTTTTTTAGAGTATACCAGTTTACCAGGAAACATAAAAGACAGAATCTAAAAGGAAAATAAAGGGGTTATCTGAGTGGAAAAGCACAATTCACAGCCCGATAGTTACTTGCAGCATGCATCTTTGGGATAAAATTACATGTCAATAAACAGAAAAACAAATCACTGCCCTTAGGCACCAAGATTTTTTTTAAAATTTGCGTTTAGTTTCTTTTTTTTTTTTTTTAAATATTTT
>NW_004443944.1:20531694-20544841 GCF_000243295.1 Trichechus manatus latirostris
ATTGTTGATTCTCTGTTTGGCTTAGTTTTTCGGATCTTTGTTGTGGAGGGACGGTGTGGTGCTTCTGCCTAGAGCGCCATCTTGCCGGAGTCTCTGGAATAATGTTTTTAAATGCATAAAATAAAATACATAGAATGAGAAATGAAACAAATTATGCTGAAAAAACAGTTATCAAAAAAATTGTGACACAATAATATATATATTGGAATTAGTTAACTATTGCTGCATAACCAAACTTAGTGGCTTAAAACAATAAATGTTTATTACTCATGGTTTCTGTAGATGAGGAATTCTGGAGTGACTTAGCTGGGTGGGTCTGGTTTGAGGTCTCTTGTGAGGTTGTAGTCAAGATGACAGCTGGGGCTGAAGTCATCTGAAAGCTTGACTGTGGCTGGAGGATCTGCTTCCAAGATGACTCATTCAGATGGTGTTATGGATTGAATTGTGTCCCCCCAAAATATGTGTTGTAAATCCTAACCCCTATACCTGTGGTTATAATCTGTCAAAAGAAACCGAACAATAATAAAATTAACCTATTAGATGAGGTTTATTTGGGCAGAAGATTAAACAATCAGGTAGTGCCAAACTGAATGTGGAAACGTACTCCACAGAGTATCAGCAGTGACTGGTTTTTATTGACAAAACGTGAAGGCAAAGAAGCTTATTTCTGATTGGCTTATACAATTTACTTAGAAATGCTGTCAGGATTTCGTTGGTCAATGAGGGTGGAAGTTCTGTCAGAATCTCATTTGCCAATAAGAGTGGTGTCTAAGGCCGGGTTCTCTGGAGAAGCAAAACCAGTAAAGTGTAAAATATATATACAGAGAGAGAGAGATTTATATCAACGAAACAGCTTGCATGATTGTAGAGGCTGGAACGTCCCAAGTCCGTGGATCAGGATAGAGGCCTTTCCCTATTCACGCAGCCCTAGGGTCTGGCAAAACCAAGATTGGCAGTTTGGAGAGCAGGGTTCCTGCTCACAGGCTGTGAAGGTCAATGAACTGCAAGATCAGCAGGCAAGACCACAAGGCTTTTCCTGATTCATGTAGCTGCAGGGGCTGGCGAACCCAAGATTGGCAGGTCGGAGAGCAGGACTCTTGCCCACGGGCTGTGAAGATTGATGAATCCCAAGATCAGCAGGTAAGCTGCTAGCTCAAGTCCCAAGAACCAGAGGTCAGATGACAAGAGGCAGCTACAGGATTCAGAACCAGCCAAAAACCTTTGCAAGGTGAGCGGGAAGGAAATAGGCGGTGGAGAGCAGACAGATGAAGGCTGAGGGGGTGGTGAGCCACCACAGCCCTGCCCCCGCTGGTACCACTCAGCAGATTCCATTATGGGGGTGATCACATATCAGATTTCAACAGGGAAGAGATCATAATATTATACAACTGCGAAAACACTGAGAATCATGACCCAGCCATGTTGACACACAATTCTATCACTGGTGGCCTAATTTACAAGAAAGCTAGGCTTAAGTTTTGGTAAAGACAAGTCTTAGGTGCATTGTCAACTCAATTGCTGGGGCTGTTTCGTCAACCACATGACTCCATTTTGATTTCATTTAACAAATCCTATTTGGGAATGGATTTTCTTTGTTATGTTAATGAGGCAGTATTAGTTTAGGGTGTATCGTGAGTCAGCTTCTTTTGAGATATTAAAGAGTAGGTTAAGCAAATGATCAAGTAAGCACAAATGAAGGAGAAGACACATGCCACATGATTGCCAAGGAACCTAGGAATATAACCTGAAAAGAGACAAGGACCTTCCCTGAGACCAGACACAGAGAGAGAGCCTTACTCTAGAGCCACCACCCTGAATTCGGAGTTCTAGCCTCCCAAACTGTGAGGAAATAAATTACTGTTCGTTAGAGCTACCCACTTGTAGTATTTCTGTTATAGCAGCACTAGATAACTAAGACACATGGCTATTGGTAGAAGGCCTCGGGTCCTTGCTGTGTGAACCTCTCTATAGAGCTGCTTGAGTGCCCTTACAACATGGTGGCTGTGATTGCCTAGAATGTGTGATCCAAGAGGGAAAGACAGAAGCTGTAATGTAGTTTATGACCTAGCCTTGGAAGTCACATTCTGTTATATCTGCAATATCTTATTGGTTACACAGATCAGCCGTATTCAGGATGGGAAGGGACTATACAAGGGAGTGGATACTAGGAGTCAGTAATCAGTGAGGGCCACCTGACTACCATAGTGCTTCTTTATTAACACATTGAATAACAAGATCTTATGGTGTGTCTAATAACTACTGTTATTTTGAAATCATGCTGAGTAGAAATGATATTTGAGATATTGGCAACAACTGTAATATGACATGAAAATACCTGTGATTCCTATTCTCGAAGGAAATGCTAAATTTCAGTTAGAAGTGGGTGAAAATAAAGATGTAGTTCTTTTTCATCCATGAACCCTTTGAATTCTATTCATAGACTTTAGTTAAGAACCTCTGTTCTAGGGGACACTTTCAGTGGTAAAGTGTAAATAAATCTGGACTTTAGAATCAAAGGCCTGGGTTTGATCCTACGTCAGCTAGTTAGTTACTTTTGTTGGGCAAGTCTCATTTTCCTTAGTTTCAAAAATGGGAGTCTCAACCTCACAGGGTTGTTGTGGGAATTAAATAAAAGGATGTATTTAAAGTGCTTTAGGAGGGGTCTGGTACCCAGTAGAGTGTGTGTGTGTCTCTGTGTGCGTGTGTGTGTGTACTTTACAATACCCCCTCCTCGCCCAAGTGTCTACAGAGATCTCTGGATTTGAGCGTCTGAGGTAGCTGACCGATCTCACCCCAGATGGCGCTCCTGGTTCATCTTTATTTTTAGTTTCTGTCTAGATGAAAAATTTGCGATGTGTACATCGGACAGAACAGATAGAATCATGACTCACTTTTCATAAATTGTGTAGTGGATTTCACATACTTTCATGCTTGATTTTCCATCACATTTCAAACTATTACAAAATGTTTTTTTCCTTTCTTCTGGGACACTGGGCCATGTGTCCCAGTGGGGAGGGGGCCGCGTGTTTTCCCCTCCTTACCTCCTTGACTTCCCCGTAGCACGGTGAGCACATGCTCTCTCCTTTCCTTAGCCCAGGAGCTTCATTATTCCCTGGCACAGGACCATTTTTCCATCTCGTTAGAACCTGGAGCTAAGATAAAGGGGTGCAGAGCCATTAGGCAGCAATTTACATGTAAACGTAGAAGTTAAAGTTACCAAAGAGAGTCACCTGATGTTTCTTTAGGAAACATTCAGGTTGGGAACCTTCTGAGGGAAAGGGAGAGCGTTAGTGTCTAGAGCTCTGTAGACACAGCTCTAGAGTCCCCACCGCCCCTCTGCCAGGCTCAGGATGGTTCTCCTTGTTTTCACACATGAGGAGACTGAGGACCAAGAGCACAGAACTTGAAGAGCTAGGACTTAAGGTTGGTAAGTGGACCACAAAGCCAGTGCTCAGCCACTTTATGGTGTGCGTTTAAGAGGAGGGTGCCCTCTGACCAGCCAGAATGCCTATAGCTTCACACTCTCCCTTCTTACTTCAGTTTCTTCAGCCTATTCAGGCTTATCTTCTGGATTGGGAGGTTGGAGCTGGGGAAAAGGCGAGGAAAAGGGCTGAGGGGAAAGAGCATTCTGTTCATATTTTAATCAAAATTTTTTTCTTTTTCTTTTTTGTTCCTTTAATATTTAATTAAACAGTTATTGTGCCCAGCCCTACATTGCGTATGAGTGGAAGACGATCACTAGCAAAGTAATCTCTTGGGCTTGGCCCCAAGCCCAATGTCGAGGTGTCAGGAATTAAAAATGGAGGATACTACCAAGGCCAGAGTAGATCCTTCTCCCTAAATGTAAAGAAAAACTGGCTTCATCCCCATTTCAGGCTTTTCTTCTCTGTATTCAGTAGCTTCCAACCAGCCAATTTCCCCAACCTTTTCAGTGACAGAGTCAAAGGGGTGAGTGAGAGATGGCAGGCTGTTGCCTGGGGGAGCAGCTCCAGACTTCTTACTTCTTCAGCTCCCTGGAAAGTAGAGTTTCCTGAAAAGGAAAAGACACTTCACCCCTGCCAAATATCCCAGCTCTTCAGTCTGTGCCCCTAGCCCTTGACCCTGACCCATAACAATGTTCTCTTTCCTTAGGTGTGGGGTGAAGACAGAGGCAAGGGGCTGGAGGCAATGTGTGTTAGGGGAGGCTGAGCATATGCTTAAACCATATATCATATATACATATTTTTAAATATTTTATTGTATTGTTGGTAAAATTTTACACAGCAAATTAGGTTCCCATTTAACAATTTCTGTACTTATTGTTCAGTGACATTGGTTACATTTTCACATTGTGTCAACATTCTCATTAATTCCATTCTGGTTGTTCTGTTTCCAGTTATCTAGCTTCCCTGCCCCACCCCTGACCTTCCCACTTTTGCTTTAGGGTAAATGTTGACCATTTGGTCTCATATACATGATTAAAAAAAAAATTTTTTAAAGGAGCACAGTACTCATGGGTGATATCATTTATTTATGAGTCTATCTGTTATTTAGCTGAAAGGTGACCTCTGGGAGTAGTTTCAGTTCAAAGTTTAAGGGTATCTCAGGGCGATAGTCTTGGAGGTTTCTCTAGTCTCTACGGGTCCAGTAAGTTTGTTTTTTTTAAAAGAATTTGAGTTTTGTTCTACAATTTTCTCCCATTCTATCAGGGACCATCTATTGTGTTCCTGGTCAGAAAGGTCCATAGTGGTAGCTAGGTACCATCGAGTTCTTCTGGTCTCAAGACAGATGATTCTGTGGCTTGTGTAGGCAGTTAGTCCTGTAGACTAGTTTCTTCTTTGAGTCTTTGGTTTCCTTACTTCTCTTTTGCTCCAGATGAGTAGAGACCAATAGTTGTATCTTGGATGGCAGCTTGCAAACTTTTAAGATACTACGTACCAAACTAAGATGTAGAGCATAAACTTTATGGACTATGTTGTGCCAATTGACTGAGTTGTCCCACAAGACTATGATCCTAAGCCTTCAAACCCAGTAAACCAATCCTGTGAGGTGTTTGGTTATCTCTGGGTAGTATTCATGACTGTGCCCCCTATAAGCTTTATTATATATACGAATATATGTGCAACACACACAAACATGTATGTGCATATGCCTACAGACACACCTATACATGCACAAGTATATACACACATACACCTGCCTATACACATATATGCATACATATCTACCTATGTAACCATTCAAATATTTTTTGGTTGTTACCGCTGTTGTTGAAAAATTGTATATGTTATAGCATTAACCAATAACATTCCTTATTCTTGTGTACCTCTTGATGTCGTTATTAACCTTGGTCAAGCTGTGCACAGTTCACCTACATTTGGTATTACCTTTCCCATAACCAAAAATAACACGTGTTGTCTTAGGCTGGGTTCTCTAGAGAAGCAAAACCAGTGAAGTGTATAAATATATATAGATCTTTATATCAAGGAAATGGCTCATGCAGTTGTAAAGGCTGAAAAGTCCCAAGTCCATGGGTCAGACTGGAGACTTCTCCTGACTCACATAGCTGCAGGGGCTGGTGAACCCAAGATTGGCAAGTCAGACAGCAGGCCTCTGGCTCACAGGCTCTGGAGGTTGATAAATCCCAAGATCAGCAGGTAAGCCGCTAGCTCAAGTCCCATATATCATATTTAAGAGGGTGATATTGGTCTTAAGAGCAATGGGAATCCCTCAAAGAGTTTTAAGCAGGCAGGTGATATGGCCAGATTTGTGATTTAGAAAGAGCTCTCTGGATTCTATGGGGGATGAGTGAGAGGCAGTGGGCAAGGCTGGAGGTAGAAACATGAGTCGACAGGCTGCTTGAGTCATTTAGAAGAGAACTAATGGTACCTGAACCAATGTTGTGGTAGTGGAGGGTTAGAGAAGAGGATGGGTTTGATAGAGACCCAGGAGATAGACTTGATAGCAACTGATGATTGATTGAATGTGGAGATGAGAGAGACAGTAATGATACCCAACTTTATTGTTTAAGCAACTGGGTGTATGGTGTTGTTGTTGTTGTTAGGTGCCATCAAATCGATTCCAACTCATAGCGACCCTATGTACAATAGAATGAAACACTGCCTAGTCCTGCTCCATCCTCACAGTTGTTGGTATGTTTGAGCCCATTGCTGCAGCCACTGTGTCAGTCCATCTCATTGAGGGTCTTCCTCTTTTTTTGCTGACCCTCTACCAAGCATGATGTCCTTCAGGGACTGGTCCCTCCTGATAACATGTCCAAAGTATGTGAGACATAGTCTCGCCATCCTTGTTCTAAGGAGCATTCTGGCTGTACTTCTTCCAAGACAGATCTGTTCATTCTTCTGGCAGTCCATGGTATAGTCAATATTCTTTGCCAATATCATAATTCAAAGGCATCAATTTTTCTTTGGTCTTCCTTATTCATTGTCCAGCTTTCCCATGCATATGAGGCGATTGAAAACACCACAGCTTGGGTCAGGTGCACCTTAGTCCTTAAAGTGAAGTCTTTGCTGTTTAACACTTTAAAGCGATCTCTTGCAGCAGATTTGCCCAACGCAATATGTCATTTGATTTCTTGACTGGTACTTCCATAGGCGTTGATTGTGGATACAAGCAAAATGAAATCCATGACAACTTCAATCTTTTCTCCCTTTATCATGATGTTGCTTATTGGTCCAGTTGTGAAGATTTTTGTTTTCTTTATGTTAAGGTGTAGGGGTGGATGGTGGTCGCTGCCATTTCCTGAGATGGGACTGCAGGAGGAGAAACAGTAGGTTCTGTGAGGTGGGTGAAGGTGGAAAGGGGGGTAGATGATGAAGTTAGTTTTTGCCACACTGAGTCTGATGTACTGGTGGGACATCCAAATAGAGATGTTTGGTTGGACCAGTCTATATTTAGATATCTGAAGCTCAAGAGAGGCTTTTGGGAGACATTAACGTTAAAATAATAATTGAGAAAAGGAAAGGTCTGAAGACAAAATCAAGAGGAACTTAACATTTAAAGGATAGGAAAGGAATATGAACTCACAAAGCTGACTGAGAAGTGATGGTAAGAGAGCCAGGAGTGGGGAGCAGGGTGTCATGGAAGTTGATGGAAGAGATTATTTCAAGGAGACACCAGTCACCAATGTGAAATGTGGAGAGAGGTTAATAAGATAAAGACCTGACAAGAATAGGGGTTGAAGTGGGTTGAGGAGTGAATGGGAGGTGAGGTTATGGAAACAATGTAGACAATTCCTTTCTTTTTCCCCCTTCTTCCCTTCATTTCTCCCTTATTTCCAACAAAAAAGAGGAAATATGAGCCATGTGGAATCCTATGACCTTGAGATAACTATTATTAACAGTTTGGTGCCCATCCTTCTATGCATTTTTTAAATTACCACACACTACACACATATAGGAATTTCAACATTTAGAAATCAAGAATAAAATATTATTTTATATTTACCTACATATTTAAGATTTCCAGGGATTTTTATTTCTTCTGGAAGATTGGCGTTTCCATCTGTGTCATTTTCCTTCACCAGATGAACTTCATTTAGTGTTCCTTATAGTGCAAGTCTGCTGGCAGTGAATTCTCTTAGTTTTCATTCATCTGAAAATGTTTTTATTTCACCTTCATCGTGGTGGACAGACCCTGAGCTGGCCCCTGATCATCCTCACCTTCTAGTATTCGCATCCTTGTATAAACCCCTCCCCTTGAGTGTGGACGGAAGCTGTGACTTGCTTCTAACCAATAGAACATAGCAGAGGTGACAGGATGTCACTCTCATAACTATGCTGTAAGACTCCATTTTGCTAGCAGACTCTGGAGTCTCTCTTTCAGTTGTTGTCTGGGAGCAAGCAAGCAGCCACGAAGCTCACATGACAGAAAATTACAAGCAGCATCTAGGATTGGAGATGGCTTCAGTCTTACAGTCTCAAGAAAATGAGTTCTGCCCCCAACCTGAGTAATCTTGGAAGAGGATTCATGTCAGTTGAGCCTCCAGATGAGAACTGAGCCCCAGCTGCCTACAGAGGACCCAGTTAAGCCATGCTCAGATTTCTGACCCACAGATAATGTGAGGTAACAAATATGTGTTGTTTCAAGGCACTAATAGTAATTTGTTACGTAGAAATACATTACGTTTTAAAGTATATTTTAATGGATATAGAATTCTGGGTTGACCATTTTTCTTTCAACACTTTAGAGATATTATTACATCATCTTTTTTTTCCCAATTTTTAATTATTTATTTTTGTTGTTTTTTTATCGTGCTTTAGGTAAAAGTTTACAGCTCAGGTTAATTTCTCATACAAAAATTTATACACATATTTTTATGTGACACTGATTGCAATCCCTATAATGTGACAGCACTCTCCCCCTTTCCACCTTGGGTTTCCCATGTCCATCCAACCCACTCCTGTCCCTTTTCATCCTGCTTCTGGACAGGAGCTTCCTATTTGGTCTCGTGTATCTGCTTGAACTAAGAAGCACACTCTTCACAAGTATTGTTTTATGTTTTATAGTCCAGTCTAATCTTTTCTGAAGAGTGGGCTTTGGAAAGGGCTTTATTTCTGGGTTAACGGAGTGTCCAGGGGCCATGGCTTTGGGGATTCCTCCAATCTCAGTCAGACCATTAAGTCTAGTCTTTTTATATGAATTTGAGTTCTGCTCCACACTGTTCTCCCACTATGTCAAGGACTCTGTTGTGTTCCATGTCGGGGTGGGCATTGGTGGTAGCCAGGCACCATCTAGTTTTTCTGGTCTCAGGTTGATGGAGTTTCTGGTTTATGTGGCCCTTATGCCTCTTGGGCTAATATTTTCCTTGTGTCTTTGGTGTTCCTCATTCTCCTTTGCTCCATGTAGGTTGGGACCAATAGATGCATCTTAGATGGCCACTCACCAAAGTGGGATGCAGAACATTTTCTTAATAAACTTTGTTACGCCAGTTGACTTAGATGTCCCCTGAGACCATGGTCCCCAGACCCTAGCCCCAGCTACTCTGCGCCTCAAAGTGTTTGGTTGTGTTCAGGAAACTTCTTAACTTTTGGTGTAGTCTAGTTGTGCTGACTTCCCCTGTATTGTGTATTGTCCTTCCCTTCATCTATGCATCATCTTTTGATCTCCATTATTTCTGATGTGAAGTCAGAAGTCATTCATACCATTGTTCCTCAGTATGCAAATGTGTAATTTTTCTCTGGCTGCTTTCACAATATTTTCTTTAGCTTTGGTTTTCAGCAGTTTGGTATGATGTATCTATATGTGATTTTCTTTGTATTTTTTCCTGCTTGGGGTTCTCTGAGTGTCTTGAATCTGTAAATTTATGACTTTCACAAAAATGGGGACTATCTGGCAATTATTTCTTCAAAAAGTTATTATTATTATTTTTTAATCTCTTGCTTTCCTCTTCTTCTGGGACTTCAAGTAAACATATGTTAAACCTTTTGATATTGTCCCACAGGTCACTGAAGTTTTGTTAAAAATTTTTAGTGGTTTTTTTTCGGTTCTTCAGATTGGATAATTTCTGTTGAGCTGTCTTTAAGTTTATTAACTCTTTTGTCACCTCCAATCTGTTAAACCCATTCAATGAATTAAAAAAAAAAAATCCAAATACTGTGTTTTTTAGTTCTAGAATATTCATTCAGTTCTTTTCTGCAGTATCTATTTTTCTGTTGAGATTTCCTATTCATTTATTTGAAGCATATTTTTCTTTTGGGTCTTTGAGCATAGTTGGAATAGCTGCTTTAAAATTATTTTATACTGGTTGGGATTTCTGGGAAGCAGATGCTGAGACATAGTTAGAAGTGCATAAGATTTATTGTGGGGTAACACCTGTGAAAGGAAATGGAAAGAAACAAGATTGGGAAGGGGAGCCATCATACAATGATATGCACCTAACACAGTCTCTGCTAGACAGGAGAGGTCTGGAGCAACAATCACCCATTAAAGAAATCCCCCATTAGACAGAAATGGTTAGGCCCTTGTGCCACTGCCTTGCTCGGTCATTGACTAGAAGCCACCCGGGGAAGATCATGACTTTGGCTTAAAAGCTGAGTCAGGCCCTAAAGAAGTTAATTGCTTCAGGCTAACAGTTAACCAGACTTCTCACCAGAGTAGTTTCTAAAGGAGAATCTCAATGGCTCATACACCTTTCTGCCATACTTTGTCTGCTAATCCCAACATTTGGGTCACCTTAAGGTTGGTCTTCATTGATTGCCTTTCTCTTGAGTACGTGTAATATGTTCTTTCTTCATATGTTTAGTAATTTTGGATTGTATCCTGGAATAGGAAAGTTATAGTATGGAGACTCTGGATTCTTCTTTGAGAAGTAATAAATTTTTTTGTTTTAGCAGGTAATTAAGTTGGTTGGACTAAGACTACAAATTTTGCTTTTCTGCAATGGGCAGTAGCTAAAAATCTCCATTCTTTTAACTTTAGCTAGTATGATGACTTTCAAATGTGTGAACTTGGCTAGGCTGAATTACATTTCACAGATTCCCTTACCTATATTTTTCTTGTTCAGGTGGACCATAAGAGAGATTCTTGTGGGAGATTTATAGGGTAGAAGGGAACAGCAGCCATTTTTTAGTTCAAACACATTGCCATTTATCTGCTAGCTCATCTGTGAATTCTTGCATATCTTTGAATGCCTGTCACATCATAAGAATTATTTCTTAGCCAGGTATAAGATCTTAGGTAGCAATCCGTTTGTCTCAGGGGACTGAAGAGGCTATTTAGGTCTTTCTTCAGTTCTGGGAAAGTTTCCTCTGGCTTATGTTTAATTATTATCTCTTCTTCTTACTCTTATTTTTTCTTTGTCTGGAGCATCTATTCTTTGCCTGTGAGGTCTCCTGAATCTTTCCTTTAAACTTTTAATCTTTTCTCTCATGACTTTTATCCCATTATCTTGAAGATATTTTTTATACTTGATCTTCCAGGTTTCTGATTGAGAGCTCAACAATGACACCCTCTTTTTTAATTCATCTACGGATTTTTTTTTTAAAGCTCAAAGTTCTTGTTTTTAAGCTTCAGAAGTTCTTTAGTGATGCGTTTGGATCTTCTTAAAGCCTACTACCGGTTTTAAAATTCCTGTGTTAATTTGCCTCTTCCAGCTGCAGTTCTATTCAGCGGACATGTGACTTGATTGTTTTTCCTCCTCCTCCTCTAAGGACTGTTATCTTTTGCTGTCTGCTCCTGGCTCACGAGCGTCCTCAAAGGTGGGCAGAGAAATGTAAAAAATTCCCTGACCCTGAGGACCTGTGGTTCATGGGAGGCTGTCAGTCACTTGCCAAGGCATCCAAAGGAGGCTTCTCTGTTCCTTGGTCTCTCCAAACTCTCCCAGATTTGAGGGTTGGTAACTCAACCCATGTTATCAACTTCTTGGCCTTTCAGAGATCAGCAAGTCTCAGCAGTCTCATGAAGGGTCTATGGATCTTAAAATCCCAGCTTTTCCTCGGAGTGGTCACTTTTGGCCCTTACTCCTGCATGGCTCCCCAGTCAATTGTCCAAGAAAGAAGGATCCCCACAATGGTCATTTCTGAGGAACCAGCTCTTTCTTAGAAAAGGCAATAGCCTGGAGTTGGGGTGGGAAGGAAAGAGAGTCCATTCAGGCTCCATTTTTCTCCGAATATAATTTCCAAATTGTTAAAAACTAGTCTCTCATACAAATGTAGTGACCGTGCGTTCAAAGATTTAATTAACTCGTTAATGAAGGAACCAGCAAGACGGTACAGAGAGTTGAAAAAAGTACAGGAGAGACAGAAATATTTATAGTCACTTAAAACATGTTGGTATGATTGCTAAAGTACATATAAAAGAAATCTGTAAGCTTTGGGGTAGAACCTTTTCATCTACATCTGTATGGATTAAATTTATTGATCACTATTGGTTTTCAACAGGTTAGTATCTACTTTTTCAGATTTGTAAGGTAACCTAATCAGTAGTAAATAGCCAGTCAAACAAAAGTACGTACTCCTAGAGCAGTGCTGTCCAATAGACACATAATGTGAGCCCCAAATGTGAACCACATATGCAATTAATCACTTAATTTAACTCAATGCATTTAAAACAGTAGTATTTAAACATGTAATATAAAATTATTAATGTGATTTTTAAAGTCTTTTTTTCTTACTAGGTCTTTGAAATCCACTTTGTATTTCACACTTACAGCATATCTCAACTTGGACTAGCCAAATTTCAAGCAATCAATAGCTGCATGTGGCTAGTGGCTACCATATTGGATGGCACAAAAAACCAGCTGTGTCAAGTCTGACTCATGGCAACACTATGTGGTCAGAGTAGAACTATGCTCCATTGCATTTTTTAAAAAATTTTAAAAAAAATTTATTTTGTCGTTGAAAATATACACAGCAAAACATATACCAATTCAACCATCTCTACATGTACAATTCAGTGACACTGATGACATTTTTTGAGTAGTGCATCCATTCTCACCCTCCTTTTCTGAGTTGCTCCCTCATTAACATGAACTCACTGCCTCCTAAGGTTCCAATCTCCTCTTTCTTTTAAAAAATTTTTCCCATACAAAAATTTATACATACATTGTTATGTGACTCCAATTGCTCTCCCTGTACTGTGACAACACACTCCTCTTTCCACCCCTAATTCCCCATGTCCATTCAACCAGCTTCTAACCCTCTCTGCCTGCCCATCTCACCTCTGGACAGAGCTGCCCATTTAGTCTCGTATCTACTTAAGCGAAGAGGCACACTCCTCACGAGTATCACTTTATGTCCCACAGTCCAATCCAATCCCTGTCTGAAGTGTTGGCCTTGGAAATTGTTATAGTTCTGGGCTGATAGAGAATCCAGGGGACATGCTTTCCGGGCTTCCTCCAGTCTCAGTCAGACCATTAAGTTTGGTTTTCTTACTAGAATTTGAGTTCTGCACCCCACCTTTCTCCTGCTCCATCCGGGACTCTCTGTTGTGTTCCCTGTCAGGGCAGTCATTGGTGGTAGCCGGGCACCGTCTAGTTCTTCTGGTCTCAGGCTGATCAAGTCTCTGGCTTATGTGGCCCTTTCTGTCTCTTGGGCTACTACTTTCCTTGTGTCTTTGGTGTTCTTCATTCTCCTTTACTCTAGGCGGTTGGGACCAATTGATGCATCTTAGATGGCGGCTTGCAAGCTTTTAAGACCCCAGATGCCAC
>NW_004443944.1:20545774-20546846 GCF_000243295.1 Trichechus manatus latirostris
CCTGTTCATATCCTTTGCCCATGTTTTAATTGGGTTATTTAGGTCTTTTTGTTGTTGAGGTTTTGCAGTATCTTATAGATTTTAGAGATTAGATGCGGATCAGATTTGTCGTAGCCAAAATTTTTTTCCCAGTCTGAAGGTTGTCTTTTGACTCTTTTAGTGAAGTCTTTTGATGAGCGTAAGTGTTTGATTTTTAGGAGCTCCCATTTATCTAGTTTCTCTTCTGGTGCTTGTGCGTTGTTACTTATGGTTCGTATTGTGTTTATGCCATGTATTAGGGCTTCTAGAATTGTCCCTATTTTTTCTCCCATGATCTTTATCATTTTCGATTTTATATTTAAGTCTTTGATCCATTTTGAGTTAGTTTTTGGGCATGGTATGAGGTATGGGTCTTGTTTCAGTTCTTTGCAGATGGATATCCAGTTATGCCAGCACCATTTGTTAAAGAGACAGTCTTTTCCCCAATTAACAGACTTCGGGCCTTTGTCAAATATCAGCTGCTCACAGGTGGATGAATTTATGTCTGGATTCTCAATTCTGTTCCATTGGTCTATGTATCTGTTGTTGCACCAGTACCAGGCTGTTTTGACTACCGTGGCAGTAAAATAGTTTCTAAAATCAGGTAGTGTGAGGCCTCCCACTTTGTTCTTCTTCTTGAGAAATGCTTTACTTATTCAGGGCCACGTCCCTTTCCATATGAAGTTGGTGATTTGCTTCTCCATCTCATTAAAAAATGCCAGTGGAATTTGGATCGAGATTGCATTGTATCTGTAGATCGCTTTGGGTAGAACTGACATTTTCACAATGTTGAGTCTGCCTATCCATGAGCAAGGTATGTTTTTCCACTTATGCAGGTCTCTTTTGGTTTCTTGCAGTAGTGTCTTGTAGTTTACATTGTATAGATCTTTTAATCTCTGGTTAGATTTCTTCCTAAGTATTTTCTCTTCTTGTGGGCTGTTGTAAATGGTATTGATTTGGTGATTTCCTCTTCGAGGCTCTTTTGGTTGGTGTAAAGGAATCCAACAGATTTTTGTATGTTTATCTTGTATCCTGAAACTTTGCTAAAATCTTC
>NW_004443944.1:20549374-20579219 GCF_000243295.1 Trichechus manatus latirostris
AAATGCCCTAATTTCGCCATCATATTTGAGAGACAGTTTTGCTGGATATATAATTCTTGGCTGGCAGTTTTTTTCCTTCAAGACTTTATATATGTCATCTCATTGCCTTACTTGCCTGCGTGGTTTCTGCTGAGTAATCCGAGCTTAGTCTTATTGACTCGCCTTTGTAGCTGACTTTTTGTTTATCCCTAGCTGCTCTTAAAATTCTCTCTTTATCTTTGGTTTTGGCAAGTTTGATTATAGTTTGTCTTGGTGACTTTCTTTTGTGATCTCCCTTATGTGCGGTTCGATGAGCATCTTTGATAGATATCTTGTCATCTTTCATGATATCAGGGAAGTTTTCTGCCAACAAATCTTCAACAATTCTCTCTGTATTTTCTGTTATCCCCCCTGTTCTGGTACTCCAGTCACTCGTAGGTTATTTCTGTTGGTAGAGTCCCACGTAATTCTTAGGGTTTCTTCATTTTTTTTAAATCCTCTCATCTGATTTTTCCTCAGATAAGTTGGTGTCAAGTGCCTTATCTTCAATCTCACTATTTCAGACTTTCATTGCCTCAATTCTGCTCATATGACTTTCTATTGAGTTGTCTAATTCTGAAATTTTATTGTTAATCTTCTGGATTTCTGATTGCTGTCTCTGTATGGATTCTTGCAGCCTGTTAAATTTGTCATTATGCTGTTCTCTAATCTTTTAATTTCCTCTGTTGTGTGTTCTGCGTTTTGATTAATTTCCTTCCTAATTTCTTGAAGAGTTCGGTATATTAATCTTTTGTATTCTGCCTCCAGTAATTCCAGGAAATTTTCCTCCTCTGGAAAATTTCTAGATTCTTTATTTTGGGAGCTTGCTGAAGCCGTCATGGATTGCCTCTTTATGTGATTTGATATTGACAGTTGTCTCTGAGCCATCAATAAGTCATTATATTTATTTATTTTATGTGTGCTTACTGTGTCCTAACTTCTTGTTTTGTTTTGATAGGCCCAAATAGGCTGCTCGTATAAGCTAGTTTGATTTATTGACACCTTTGAAGCTCTAATGTCCTGTCACCAGGTGGTTAGATTTGTTACAGGTGCGTGAGCTCAGGAGTCTGCCCACTCCTCCTGTATGGATTCAGCTCAGGTGCCCAGATAGATAGCCACCAAGTGTGTGGTGTAGGCTCTCACTTACAGTCCTAGACAGGCATGGGTGATTGGTGTAGGCACAGGCATCTGGCTGCAGCAGGGGGACACACTCTGAGCAAGGCAGGGGGTAGATGGCTGCCCGCGAGTGTCCAGGAGGAAGGCATGTCCCTGTTCCCTAGAGCATGTAGATGGGTGGGTTTTGCAGCCGGGCTATGAGCAGGACTAGGCGGCACCTCTTATTCATGAGCCCCTGTTGCAGGTGGCTAGGTGGCATGGGTGGAGCCACCAGTCCTCAGGCCACTAATATGGGTAGATGAAGACCCTGCTTAATGGGCAGAGCAGTGTCAAATGTCAAGAACCTGCCACTTCACAGCCAAAAGAGTTGAAATTAGAGTTCCAGTATATACCCTGTTGTACTGCAGTAATGAGGGCCTACGCTGTTGAGATGGGCCCACACAAGTCTATGCAGGGGGAAAGGCACTCAAAGTCCGTGGATCCCTTATGCCTGTGCCTAGGCAAAGGAGCTGTGCCTACCCTGGGTTCCTGGCTTAGGGGAGCCTGCAGTTTATTTTTCCCCATTTGTTAATTTGTTCACTCTCCAAGGCAGGGAGAATGGCTCCGGGTGTGTGACGGATCCTACTTTCGGCCCAGAGGACTCACTAATTGCTGAAGTCGGTCCGGGACCCAGTGCAGAGCAGGAAGTGGGGAGGTAAATGGGAGAGAGATTTTTCCCTAAGTGGGGAGTTTTTGATCCGCATGGTAAGCCATACGCGAGTACTTATCTTTTGCCGGAGAGGGCTGCTTCTCACTTGTTCTCGGTGGCCGTGTAGACTCTCTGTTGCTGGGTCTCTCCTGGTGTGGAAAACACGTCTCCTGAGCACTGCTGCTTGCCTGCCTCACCGCTCATCCAGGAGCTGCTCAGGCCTGAAGGGCTCAGGCTCTCACCGGGTTAGGTCTGGCAACTCCTTGCTGCTTCCGAATCTTCTCTTCCTCCCCCTGCCACTCAGTCTGGTTCCTCAACTCTGCCTTTGATGTTCAGGGCTCCCAGATTGCCATAGATAATTGAATCACTTGTTTTTTCGGGTCTTTGTTTTAAGAGGGTCCACTGTAAGCATCTGACTACTCTGCCATCTTGGCCCTGCCTCTCTGTCTTCCAGGAAAAATAAAAGATAAAGCTGTTTTCTAGAAAAGATATAAATTTTCATCAGATTGAATTTCCTTTCTGTTTTGCCTCTAGGGTTCTGAGGGATTCTGATTTTCTTTCCTTTTTTTTTTTTTTTTTTTAATGCTGAGTTTATTCCTTTATTAGATAGCCATTGAAATAGACCTCATTCCCACGGAGGGGTGATTATGGGCACAGAAAATGCTTTAATTCCTTTTATAAGGCTGGTGGCTGACAGAATGATTCACCTGGTAGGTTCAATGGAAATATTATGTTTTACAAAATGAGGACTGAGACTGTTATAAAGCTGATTTGGGCATGTTTTCTTAAATTAAAAAAAAAAAGGTTTCTCTCAGCTGAAGGGCTTTATGTGTATAGATAGGACTTCGAGGTCCAAAAACCCCTAGACTAATGAGTGAAGATGAGTCTCACTCCCTGACCTTGTAGCCCCCACCACCCACAGCCGCACCCAACCCTTACTCTGCCTCACCCCTGTTCTCCAGGCCACCCAGGTCTATCTCTGAGACCAGTCCTACCTACGGATCACAGATCCTCCCCTTGGGCATATGGCATTTGGACATTGTGATATAAGAACATTTAGACTCAGCCTAACTGTCTTGCATTGAACTGTGTCCCCCCCAAAATACCTGTCAACTTGGCTAGGTCATGATTCCCAGTATTGTATGATTGTCCACCATTTTGTCATCTGATGCAATTTCTCTGTACTTTGTAAATCCTATCTGTATGATTTCGATGAGATGGGATTAGCGACAGTTACGTAAACTCAATCTATGAATTTAATCTACAATTTAAGCCAATCTCTTTTGAGATATAAAAGGGAGAAGTGAGCAGAGAGACAGGGGAACCTCATACCACCAAGAAAGCAACCCTGGGAGCAGAGTGCATCCTTTGGACCCGAGGTTCCTGCTCAGAGAAGCGCCAAGACCGGGGAAGATTGACGACAAAGACCTTCCTCCAGAGCAGACAGAGAGAGAAAGCCTTCTCCTGGAGGTGATGCCCTGAATTTGGACTTGTAGCATACTACACTGTGAGAGAATACATTTCTCTTTGTTAAGGACATCCACTTGTGGTATTTCTGTTATAACAGCACTAGATGACTAAAACACTAACAAAATAAATTATTACCTTTTTGACTTTTAAAAAGTCACTTTGCCCATCCTTAAGACTTACCCCACCACCTCACAGACACCCCTGGTAGAAAAGTCAGAAGTAAACACCTCCCACAATAGAGAGGTGTGAAGTCAGCACCAAGAGTGTCCTTTCCACATAACTTCTAGAGTCAATTAGCTTCTGGTTCAAATCCTGACTCTCACTTACTAGCTGTGTGACTTTGAGCAACTCACTTAACGTTGCTGTGTTTTACTTTTCTCATCTGCTGAGTGGAAGTAACTATTGAGTGATTATGATGATCAAATGACTTAATATTGGTTAGGTACTCGTTGTTGTTGTTAGGTGCCACTGAGACAGTTCAGACTCATAGTAACCCTATGTACAACAGAACGAAACATTGCCTGGTCCTGTGCTATCCTCACAATCATTGCCATGTTTGAACCCGTTGTTGCAGCCACTGTGTGAATCCAACTTGTCGAGAATCTTCCTCTTTTTCGCTGACCCTCTACTTTACCAAGCATGATGTCCTTCTCCAGGGACTGGACCCTCCTGATAACATATTATAATCAAACTTGCCGAAATCAAAGATAAAGAGAGAATTTTAAGAGCAGCTAGGGATAAATGCAAAGTCATCTACAAAGGAGAGTCAGTAAGAACAAGCTCGGACTACTCAGCAGAAACCACGCAGGCAAGAAAGCAATGGGATGATGTATATTGTTCCTTGAAGACAAAGTAGCATTTTTAAAACAGTAGGTTGGTTTATCAACAAATCTCTGTTTAAGGAGTTGAAATGTTGTTGTCAGTTGCCATCGAGTTGAATTCGACTCATGGTGACCCCATGTGACGGGGAGAACTGCTCCATAGGGTTTTCTAGGCCATAATCTTTACTGGAGCAGATCACCTGGTCTTTCTCCCGAAGAGCTGCTGGGTGGGTTCAAACCACCAATCTTTAAACCGAGCGCTTCACAGTGGTGCCACCAGGGCTCCTTAGGAATTGAATACGGAACCAATTATACAGCTGGCAAAACCTCACTATTCTGACACATTCTGAGATGGTCTAACGTTGAAAGGTCTGAATCAGTTTAAAGCTGCGTGGTTTTGTAACTCTGATATGCTTAATTAATTACCTTCAATTTAGACTAAGCCTAAAAATTCTTTCAGATTGTGGCCTCCAGAGCCTGGGGGGAACTTGCCTCAACAACCTGATAAGGATGGTTTATAATTAGCATATCAGTTGTGCAATATTAATCATCCACTTCCTGATATGTGTGGGCACTGTTCTTTGTAGTTCAGGTGACACTTCCACGTCTGCGGTCTGGTCTCTGTTAGTGTTGGTCCACCTGAGGGAAGAGTCTTAACCATGCTGGCACTTCCCTGACTTCCCTGCCCCCACACCACCATCACCACTGCATCGTAGAGTATGCACAGGTGGAAACTGAGGCTCAGGGAGAGGAAAGTTCCCTCTTCAAGATTTCAAAGCTGGACTGCGGCTAGAACACATCTCTGCATGACTCCCAGTCCAGTGCTGTTTGTAATGTATGTCAAAGCACTTGGTATATAGTATATTATGTTATTCATAAAAGAAAGGAATGTCTGGAGTGCTTATTAGAAAATTGTTCTCTGCTGTGTTTTAAACGTTTTCCCTATAATCCTACCAACTATTGGTTTGGGCTGTGGATGTAATAATTATAACAACTAGGAATACAGCAGTTCTTGTGTGCCAGGTATTGTTCTAAATGCTGCGTGTGTCCTCAGTTAATTAATCCTAGCAACAATTTTGGAGCCCTGGTTGCACAGTGGTTAAGAGTTCAGCTGCTAACCAAAAGGTTGGCAGTTAGAATCCACCAGCTGCTCCTTGGAAAGCCTATGGGGCAGTTCTACTCTGTCCTATGAGTTGCTATGAGTCGGAATCGATTCTACAGCAATGGGTAGCAAAAATCTTATGATATATTATTATCATTGTTTTTTATATATATACAATTTTTATTTATATATAGGGAAATTGAAGCCCAGAGAGGTGAAGTAAAATGCCTAAAACAGAGATTCCCACAAATTCTCAGTTCCCAGCACTCTTTGTTTTTGTTGTTAGGAGCCTTCCAGTTGATTCCAACGCACAGCAACCCAATGTGACAGAGTAGAAATGCCCTGTAAGGTTTCCTAGGCTGTGGGTATGGCACAGAACCAGGCAGTGTTTCGTTCTGTTGTACATAGGGTCTCTATGCGTCAGAACCAACTCGATGGCACCTAACAACAATCTTTACAGAAACAGATTGCCACTTCTTTCTCCCGAGGAGCCACTGGGTGGGTTTGAATCGTCAACCTTTCGTTTAGCAGTCAAACGCTTAACCATTCCACCCAGGGCTCCTTAGTGTCTTGGTAATTTTTTCATGGGCTCTAAGGTCAAAAGAAATACCTAATAGTTATGTTTCTTAAGTAGATAGATGTAAACGACTTACAAGTATTCATGTCCTAACAGCTTAGTCATTTGAAAAGATAACTTACATAAATGGAAAGAAAACACAATGTTTTATTCCATTCTTAAATAACCACAAGTACATAGTAATGAAGTGTGTGTGCCTGTTGGGCACCGCGCACTTCTGAAACCTTAGGATCAGATTGGACACCGCCACCTTCATTTTCTGTTCTACATTGATTTTCATGCAGTGCTTGGCTTTTTATGACCATAACCACTGAAAGCTCAGCTTCGCAAAGATATGATGTCATCAAAAGGAACGTTTTGTGATCTAATGTTGAAGCTGTAAATTAGTTTGCAGGTGTCCAGTGGCTATTGCTATGTCTCTCCCCAACATTTAAAATAATCTGTGTCCCCCTGTGTATTTGCTCAAGTGCCCAGGATGTCTTGGCACACAGTTTGGGAATATAGGCCTAAGGGGCAGCGCTAGTGAGTGGTATAACAGGGACTTGAACTTAAGTACTCTAGCCCTTGAGCCCATGTGCTTGGCGCAACGCTAGATTGTTTTGCCCAGTATGCACCATCCAATAGTTCTTAACCAACAACAACCGGTCGGCATCAAGTTGATTCTGACTCACGGTGATACCATGTGTGTCAGAGTAGAACTGTGCTCCACGGGATTTTCAATGTCTGATTTTTCAGAAGTGGGCTGCCAGGCCTTTCTTCTCAGGTGCTGCTGGGTAGACTTGAACAGTCAACCTTTCTTACTCTTTAGAAAGTAGCCTCATTCATTCAGCAGACATTTGCTGAGCTGCCACTCTGTGCCAGACCGTGTTGGGCTGGGGTGGGGAGGGGACAATGATGAATTTGCTGCAGGATTTGTTTTTCAAGAGATCATAATCTTGTCAGGCAGGAAAATAATTGCAATCTAGCTGTAATATAAAGATGTACAAAACATAGATTTATCCAGAGAGGGGATCCTGGGGTGAGGTAGGGTGGGAATGGTGTAGCTACCCTGATGTACATGCAGCAATGTAGGCTGCACTAATAGAAATATGGGTTTGAGAATGAAGGAGGTGACTGCCCCTTCCCATTTTGTACAAGTCAAACCATCCCAGAATAATATTCAGGCTGGAGAAAGGACAGGTGGGAGTTATGATAAGCACCCTGCCACCTCTTTAGGCAGCTGTGGATGGAAGCGGGATGCTTGGGCCAATAAGCTTGTGATGAAGAACTTTGGACAGATAAAGTACTGAGCACCCTGTCACTGAAGATACGTAAGGAAGAGTGTGTCCTAGAGACCTGCTTTAGAGGGGGCTGGGTCAGCTGGCCCTTGGGGATCCCACACAACTCTGAAAAAGTATGCTTTTGTGAAGCCGTTCTTTTCATTGTTTACATCTGTCTCCTCTTGTCACTGACTCTGAGAATCCACCATACCTGTCCTTTCCTTGAGACACTGCTGTCCTCTGACTGAAGCTATTTGGAAGCCAATTTCTTGCATTCCATTTTAAATGAATTTGTCTTGGGAGCTCAGCAGCATCCTCTGTCTGAGGTCAGTGGTGAGGGGAGGAAAGAGGGTCTGCTGTTTGACATGCCTTAGAGTCTAGTGGTGCTAGCCACTTGCTGGAGGTGGACGGGGACATCTGATTCACCTCACTGCTACCAGAGGGGCCATCATAAAATGCACATCTCACCTTGGCCCCTTCCTGCTCAGGTTCCTCCAGTGGCTTCCCACTGACTTCCAGATAAAATCTAAACTCCCACACTTGGCATTAGGTCCCCTGTGGCAAGACCTCTGCCTAACTCACTAGTCTCATCTTTCCCTAGAGGATAACTGTGATCTAGTCATGCTGGGTGACTCATAATTCCCGGAAAGCAGAGTAATCTCCATGCCTACATGACTTTGCCTATGTTGTTCTCTCTGCCTGACTTACCCTTTCTCATTTTTCTACCTGGTGAATCCTACTTCTTCTAGGTATGGCTCAGCCCTCAAGGAGGGCTGAAAATAGCAACCGTTGATTTAACTTATGATTCTATAGGTTGGCAATTTGGGCTGGGCTCAGCAGGGTGGTTCTTCTGGGCTAGGCTGGGTTCACTCATGTGTGTGCAGTGCACTGGTGGGTTGACTGGGGCTGGCTGGTTTATGATCGCTCATCTGGGATGTCTGGAATGATAGGGGTCTCTAGCACAGATTGGTTCACATGATGGCTTCTAAGAGCTTCAAAAAAGGACAAGCCCCACTTCACAGTGCTTTTCAAGTGTTTGCTTGCATCATGTTTGCTAGCATTCTTTTGGCCAAAGCAAGTTACATGGCTGAGCTCAAAGTCAGAGTGGGAAGTAACAGAGCAAAAAGTAATATAGTAAGAAGGTGCAGATACAGGGGAGGGAATTTGGTGCCATTTCTACAACCTTCAACAGCTGGACAGCCCTTGCCTCCTCATGCCAAGAGGATCTGTTTGTGTGCCTTTTGCCCCACTAGGCTGTGAGGCTCCTTAGTTTCCCCAGGCCCAGGCACAGAGGAGGTGCTCAGATATTATTGACTTCAGCCTCAGTGCCCACGGGGCTCAAAGAAATGTCCAGAGAACCAAAGATGAAGCTGGAAGCAGGTCAGGGGAAGGAGAAACAAGAGGGAGACAGTCAGTCCTTTACAAATTTTACTTAGCAGCTCAGGGTTGCAACTTTGTCCCAGAGTACGATCTGATTTGATTCAGCCACAGTCTGGTCTCCACCTTTAAATGCTGGGAACTGCATAAATCAGCACATTTCCCCCAAAGCAGAGTCTATATACAGCACTACCAGGCTGCTTGACATAATTAGGCCTCCAGCAATGATTGTTTTTGCTCCTCGTGTTTTATCACCAACCTCACAGGGGAAAGGGGAGGGAATGATCAGCATTATGATGTTTGTATGCAGACATAATATTTGAGAACTCTGGGGCAAGAGTACAAATGGAGACCCTGGCTTGTAGCTCATCCTTTTTTCTTCCCATCCCCAGCTTTGTCCTACACCAGAAGAGTTCTACCTCTATGTATATAGTCACCTCACCTTGCACTTCCAAGTCCTCTCCACTCCTCCATCTCCCTGCAGATAAGCTCCTTTTTGGTGCTTTGAGCCTAGGGATGTGCACACTGGGATGTCTAGGATGATGGGGGTCTTTAGTAAGAGGGTTCTTATAGGTCCTGGAAGCAGACTCTTGAACATTTGGGCAGTATGTCTTGGGGACTCGGGTATCTGCAGTCTGGCCTAGAAAGGGGGGGGGGGTAGTGGTGGCTCCAGGTGGGCACATCCTTTTAATCCTTTGGATCCCTTGTTCCGTGGGGAGGAGCATGGCTGTAGGAAGGTTAGAAAAGAGCCCTCCAAAGTAGGGACACTGGTTGCTTGAGTCTAAGGGTGGTTCTCTTTTGTGTGTGTGAAAAGCTGGAAAGGCATGGGGGTCTCAAAGTCTGACCTTGCTACACTACCAGCAGGCCCAGGCCTCTGAGAGTTCTAGAAGTCACCTAGTGGAGCCGGGCCTGTTCATAATCCTGGTAGCAGAAGCCATTACCCCTCGCGTTAGCCCAGACATCTATTGAAATTAAAGGCATCACATCTGTTTCTATTTGGCTTTCACTGCAGATATGAAGGGTGACTAGGAAAGGGAGTCTTATCTCACTGAACAGTTGAGGAAACTGAGGTTATGTGACTTACCACAGATCACACACGTCAGTGGTGGAGCAGGGCTCCAGCACTGTCTTAGTTATATAGCGCTGCTATAACAGAAACACCACAAGTGGATGGCTTTAACAGAGAGAAATTTATTCTCTCACATTCTAGGAGGCTAGAAATCTGAATTCAAGGTGCCAACTCCAGGGGAAGGCTTTCTCTCTCCGTTTGCTCTGGAGGAAGGTCCTTGTCATCCATCTTCCCCGGTCAAGGAGATTCTCAGCTCAGGACCTGGTTCTTGTTTCTTGGTGGTATGAGGTCCCCATGTCTCTCTGCTTGCTTCTCTTTTATATCTCAAATGAGATTGGCTTAAGACACAACCTAATCTTGTAGATTGAGTCCTGCCTCATCAATATAACTGCCACTAATCCTACCTCATTAACATTATAGAGGTAGGATTTACAACACATAGGAAAATCATATCAGATGACAGAATGGTAGATAATTCCACAATACTGGGAATCATGGACTAGCCAAGCTTACATAGATTTTTTTGGGGGACACAATTCAATCCGTAACAAGCACAAATGGTGGACTCTATGTTCAGTGACCTTGAACTTATCACTGAATTTTAGAATAGATTTTAAATGATATCAGCCTAACCCTTGCATCTATAATTGTTTGAACACTCCCTTAATGATGGCAATTTGGATTGTGTCCAGTTGTTTGCTGGAATGCAGTGAGCATTCTTGCACTGGCAGTGCAGAGCTCCAGGACTGAGATTTTGTCTTTGTTGTGAACAAAATAACTCGACCTCACTGAACCTCAATTTCTCCTTCAATATAATGGGGATAATAGTACTATCGATTTGAGATAATGAATGAATGATGGTAATGATAATGGTACTGAAAGTGATGATGATGATAATGATATCTGGTCTGTCTGACAATTATGTTTCTTATTGGGTGTTCTGGTTTATACACTAGGCGCTGGTGAGCTTTGTTGGTCTGAGGCAGCATCTCTGCACCTAAAATACCTTGGGACCCAGGAAGTTGAGGTCTTTGGATTTTCCAAGTTTAGGCCCAGACTTTAGGCTCCGGTGAGCTCACCTGGGCCATCTATTCTATCTACACTCACTCTCTAAGTGACTATGGCTTTAAATAACACCTGGATACTGATGACTCCCTAATTTCTCTCTCTAGCCACGACCTTTCCGCTGCATTCCAGGCTCATCCATCCATCCTAATGACTCTACCTCCAACACATATCGCAACTCTGCCCATACTTCTCCATCTTCACTACTGTAGTCCAAGCTTCACTATTGTAGCCCAACTTTTTACTGAGCACTCAGCTTGTTTGTATTAAATCTTTCTGGTTTTATGATAAACACTGTTCAAATATATATTTTCCTCCAGGTATTGCTTTAGTTTATTTCCCCAAATTTTGACATGGAGTACTTAATTGCTTAGTTCTTATAATTTCCTTATTAATCCGAGTTTATTTAGTCTTGGGAGGGGATGGGAGGACTATAGAGGCAGCAAGATTAGCCATGAACTCATAATTCAGTGGAATGATGGCTACCTGGGAGCTCATGAATATAATTCCTGCCACTTTTGTCTATATTTGAAGTTTTCCATAATGACATGTAAAAAAATTAAAAGTGAACAGCTGTTTAGTTCTTCTTGTCCCAATGCCGCCCTACCCCAAACTCCTGAGGCCTGAAGCTGGCCGGGAGTGAGCTACGCTCCCCGAAGGCGCCAGGAGGTGGCACCATTGTTTCTCCTTCAGCTGCTGCTTCGAGCAGCTCGGAAGCCTCCCAGACTCCCCAGGCCCGCAGGCAGCCAGGGCTCCCGCTCTTCCGTGCAAGGAGGAGTGCAGGGAGTCGAGACGGGGCGCCCAGCACGGATTTGTCCTTTCCTGACCAGGCTCCAGGACCCTCCCGCCCGCACACTTCACAGCTCTGGCCACCTGATCCGTCTGTCCAGGCTGGGGGAGGGGCCTTGTCCTGCCCTTGGACCATGCCCCTATTGGACCCAATCTGGTTTCCTGCCGCCCACCTTGACTTTGGTGTCTCCATCGTGTTCCATCTCACCTCCCCCCACACCTGGCGACAGCTTTCCTGTTCCCACCCAGGACAGGGTCTTCAGCCCTATGCCGCCCATCCCCATCCCTCAGGGTTCCCCATTTCCTTATCCCAGACTCCCCTTTCCTTGGGCAGGAGGTCCCCTCTGGCTGAACCTCCAGGTGCAAGGTTCTGGTTGGAGCCAGAACCACATCTCTGGGTTGGCTTGGCTGTGGTATTAAGCCTTGTGAGCACTGGACCAAGAATCAGTAAAACTAGGTCCCTCCAGGCCTGGCCTTGCTCACTCCTGGGTGGTCTTGAGTAAGTCATGCCCCGTTTACGAACTGCAGCGGTTGGAACTGTAGAACAATGGTTTTCTAACCTTTTAAAGAAATAGTGCTCCATTTTCAGAACCCCAGTACATAAAATCCACAGGAGTGGAGCATCCTGGCTCCAGAAGGGAAGATTCAGTCACTTGGACCTCTTCTGGCCCCACACTCCCCCATGGTGATAAACATTGGGCTTCCTGACCTCTGAATTCCTTACATTTCTGGCTGACTGTTAGCCCAGTTGTTCCCACAAGCTGATCTCAGACTCTAGGAAGTCCCAGCAGTCATTCATTCATTCAACAAACATTTACCAAGCTTGTTCTATGCTGAAACCCCAGGGAAACAAGTTGAGCAGGGTGGAGACTCTGTCTTCTACAAGCCCACTGCCTAGTGAGCAAATGACCCAACCTGGGACATCCTGTACAAGCCGGCGATTCCAAGTTCAAGGAGCTCGGAGGAGCTGCCAACCTGAGGCAGGCAGGGATGGCTTCTGAGAGGAGATGACATTTGGGTGGTCTTGAGGAAAGCTATGTATAGAAGGAACTGGAAAGGAGAGAGGTGTCTGGAAGACAGTAACAAGTTTTCTTTCTTGACAGATACACTCATTTAGCAGGAACCCCCCCAAAAAGACAGGATGGAGCAGTTATTCCAGGCTGTGGTTTGGGTGGAGACACAGTGTTTCATTGTAGATACCCTGCCTGGCACTTTGGATGAGCATTTCTCTCTTGGCCGCCCACATAGATGAAGCAGCGAGTCACCGCCCCTTCTGAAGCGCCACTACAGGATGTCTGGAAGGAAACTCACTTTCCTCACCGAGTGAAATTGCCAATAATTGGTATTGCCGAGAACACGAATAGCTTCCTGTGCCCCAGATGAAAGACTGAATCCCAAGAGTTCCGTCCAATTGCTGGTGGTGCAGTGATAATAAGGTGCCAAGATTTTAAGGCCTCCCTTCTTGGGCAGAATGCCTCTTCATCCACAAATAGAAACTTGTTGCGATTGTAATTAGAACAGTGTGTATAAGACTCACTCTTGCTAAGTAAACAAATATTAAGCAAGATACTTCACTTCTATGTTATGGGCTCTTAAGAGATGGGAAAAATAGGGACAGGAGGGGTGGGTGGGAAGATATTTGAAAGGGAAGAGGAAGAAAGACCCAGACTGAGAAGAAAATAGACTCCAGGCTGGGGAGGGAGAGAAGATGAAAGGCAGACACACTTCAGAGGGAAGAGGAGAGGCAGATGGAAGGTCCTAGTGTCTGCTCTGCTCAAAGCTTGCTTGTGTCTAAGACAACTATTTTTTTGCTTAGTTTTCATTAGGTTGTGATGCCTATTGATTAGTTGGTGACAAACTGCTGTTGTCACACCCAGTTTTCCTCTTGGGCTTTGTAGCAGGCGCTGTTGATGCCTCACCCACAACCACTTGACACTTGGCGATTCTTGCATTTGCCCAGAGCATCCTACTACAGGCACCTGCCACACTCCACTGAGGGCTTTTTCTCAGCCCCAGGTGCTTTGACAGCCTGGAAATACTGGAGATTTAATACCCCAGGGGGCAGACACTGGCACATGGGAGTTACAGGCTAAATACCCCAGCTCCTTCTCCCCTTAGGTTCTCTCTACTAATAATTCAGTGGTGTATGTTCTACTTTATCTCCCAGAGTTCCCCAGTAGATTTGAGCTCTAGTTGCCCACAGTGGTAACTGGACTGATAATACATAATCAATTGACTTCCTTCCTTCCCTGTCTTTCTTCCCCTTTCCCCTATTGGTGTTTCCTGGGGTCACCTTCCCAATAAATTACTTGCACTCAAAGTTTTGTCTCAGGGTCTTCTTCTAGGGGAGCCCAACCCTAAGAAAGACTTTATTTATTAAGATTTTATTTTGAGAATCTCATTAAACCAGTTTCCACTGAGTCAATTTTGACTCAATATGTGTCAGAGTAGAACTGTGCTCCCTAGGGTTTCTAGTGGCTGATTTTTCAGAAGTAGATCATCAGGCTTTCTTTCGAGGTGCCTCTGGGTGGACTCAAACCTGCAATCTGTCAGTTAGCAGCCAAGTACATTAACCCTTTGCACTACCCAGGGACCCCTGAATTAGGCCAGACCTGTTTGTAATGTGGAATGACCAACCTCCTTTTATTCTCAAGGTTCACAGCTTAATTTTTGCATTGAGGGCTGATTTTCTTATTGTACTTTGAAGATTCCCTGTCTCTGAAAGGTGACTAAGGTTTAAAAAGTTCCTGTGGGATCTTTGAGTTAATGGTCAATTTACTAGAGGGTACTTGAAAAGCAAAGATGTCACCTTGAAGACTAAGGTGCGCCTGACCCAAGCCATGGTATTTTCAATCACATCATATGCACGTGAAAGCTGGACAATGAATAAGGAAGACTGAAGAAGAATTGACACCTCTGAATTGTGGTGTTGGCGAAGAATATTGAATATACCATGGACTGCCAACAGAACGAACAAGTCCGTCTTGGAAAAAGTACAACAAGCATGCTTCTTAGAAGGAAGGATGGAGAGACTACGTCTTACATACTTTGGACATGTTGTCAGGAGGGATCAGTCCCTGGAGAAGGACATCATACTTGGTAAAGTACAGGGTCAGTGAAGAAGAGGAAGCACCTCAATGAATTGGATTGACACAGTGGCTGCAACAATGGGCTTAAGCATAACAATGATTGTGAGCATGGCGCAGGACTGGGCAGTGTTTCGTTCTGTGGTGCATAGGGTTGATAAGAGTTGGAACCGACAACAACACCACCTAATGCTTCCATTTTCAAATCCTAAGATTACATCTAGAATCAACCCTTTAGAACACCTGGGAAGAGAATCAATAGAAATACGGGTGTATATGCTCAACTGTGTTCATCATCATTCATTCCCAAAACACATATTTATCGAGCAAGCACGGGCCATGTGCCAGACATCCCTGCCCCATGAACTTGCTGTCTTGGGTAGTCTGAAATTCAATTTCTGATGAGGTTTCTAGTCACTTGGTTATTCATTCCAGATTTACTGAGAGCCTCTGTATGCCTAGCAGTTTGCTAGACCCTGGATGTACAGAAATGGATAGGATGGTCTTTATTTCCTAGAACCCTGGCAGCCAGAAGGGTGAGATCGACATACCAACAAGTGTGATAATGTTTCCTATGACGGAGGCGTCTACAGAGTATGTGAGGGCACGAAGAAGAGATGGGTTATTTCTACCCTGGGGGCTTGGGATGGTCAGGACATCTTCATGGAGGAGGGAACTCATGAGCAGAGCCTGGAGCATTCTAGGAAAAGCAAAGGGTGTGAGCAAACGTGTGGCAGGACTCAGAGATGGCAACTGCAGATGGTATAGTGAGGCTGGAGGCAGAGTGCAAGGGAGTGTGTGATCAGTGAGGAGGGGGAGGGGTGGAAAGTCTTTGGTTTTAAGATTTTGGACTGAGCTGGAAGCAATGTGGCAACATGGTGACTGGCACAAACTGCCTATATAGAGACCAAAATTCCTGTCTCAGTTCTGGCACTTGCTCACTGTGTGCCCTTGGGCAAGTTAACAGCCTCTCTGAACCTCAGTTTACTCATCAGTATATCAGGGATAAACTGCCTCCTTCATAGGGCTGTCATGAGGATTAAATGAAAGAAGCCTAGCACAGTACCTAGGACCTAGTAAGTGCTCAGTAAAAGAAAATTATTTGTTAGTAATTTGTGCCAAGATGTCCTGGTTGGACCTAAGAAGAGTTTAGTTCTTTAGAATTGAGAACTCCTCATGATATTTGTGTCAACTGATTGCCTGGAGGCTGAAGAGCATCTTTGTACAAGAGACTTGACAGTGCCCAGGGCAGTGAGGAATAGAAAGTGAACTAAACTTGGGGAAAGGGATACCCCTAAATGTACCCTCTATGTTCCCATAGGCTTGTAAAGGCTTGAGGTATTTTAGTTCTATCATTGCCACCATGATCATCATCCCAGCCTTTCTAAGAATTCATTTGTGTGACACCTGGGCAAGGGAGTGACTGTACTGTCTCTGATAGAGCTTCTCAGTCATTTCATGGGAGGACCTGGGGCTTCTATGGGGGGTTAGTGCTTTGCATTCGGGCGATGGTGCCTGCCTGGTAAGCGTGGGGACAGGCAGGACCGAGTGGCAACACTCCAAACTTCTCACTCGCCACAAGGCCCACGTCTCGCCCTTTTCAGCAACATCTGAAGTGATGCTCTCAGAGAAGTTGGAGACCTCCCAACTGCCCACCCATCCTTGGTGTCGCTCTGCAAACAGGACCAGCAGATGGGCAGAGAGCTCTGCTTTAGCAGAAGGGGGACACCTCAACCCCACACAGATTCCTCAGACTTAGGAGATGGAAGGGACCAGAGAGAAGGAGAGCTGGGGCAGCCTTGTATTTTGTATAGATAGGGAAACTGAGGCTCAGAGAAAGGAAGGGGTCACACAGACGGGCAGAGTAGGTTTTGTGCCCTAGCCAGTCCCCTCTCTGTACCCTTCACTGCCACTTTTCCCAACCATCTAAGAGATCTGCCAGCCAAAAGGTATTGCCAGGCTCAGCCCAAAGCCCTCACCTCTCACCTCAGCCAGGTGCTCCTAATTCTGTCTCTAGACAACTATGGTGCTCTCATAGAGCATTTTCCCATCTATCTGTCTGACGATCCGTTCGTCTGTCCGTCTGTCCATCTATCCATCCATCCTTCAGCAAAAAAGTATTAATGTCTTCTCTTCCCCAGACACTTTTTAGTTGTTGATGATACAGAGGTGAATATTGTGGAGGTGAATATGGTCTTCCCATTGAAGGAGAGAGGGCCTGGAGTCACAGATGTTTTGGTATATATTTCTTCTCTGAATTCTCCAGAACTCCTGCATTTTCTTGCCTATGAAACCAATCTCTACCCTTCAGTAACCTGTAGCCCTTTTGACTCCCAGTATTGTCCCTTCCTGCTTCTCATGTGGAATTTTACTGTCAGTTTGAGATGTTGTTGCAGATTAGAACCATCTTCAGGGGCCTCATTCACAGACAGGCTGGGAGAGAACTTTTCCAGAACAAACCCCTTTGAGCTGAGGGTGAAAGTTGCAGTGCTACTTTTCCCCCTAGTCTCCTGAATGTTATGAGAAGCGTTATCTTTACCCCTGGGTAGTTTCATGGTGGTGAAAGAGACTTTGTCTTTCTTATTTGAGCATTGTTTATTTGAGTTAGGTCTGTTTTGGTTGTAAGTGAAAGACACTTGCAAGTGGGTAGTAGAACAACATGGTGGCCAGTATCTCTAGAATTTGAAATCTCATAGTTTCAACCACCAGAGAGGGACTGATTCAATTCTTACTTTGTCCCATGTCCAAAATGCCAGAGAAGGGAGTCATTGGTTCTGTTTAGATCAAGTACCTTCTCCAAGCCTATCAGCTGTGGTCAGAGGAGTGAGATCGTGTTATATACAATGGTTGTTTCTTTAATAACCTTGTGAATGATGGGGAAGTTCCCAGAAAATGTTCCTAGAAAAGAAGGAAGCTAGATTGGTAAAAAAAAAAAAAAAAAAATTTTAATAAAAGTTCATTCAGAATGTTTATTTGGGAGGAGGTCTGGAGAAACCAGTGCCTTTACTCCTGAGGTGCTTGGTGTGGACTCAGTAACATGCAGTCAGGTTTGCTGAGCCTCCGCAAGCTCTAACTCTTGTCTTCACTACCTTGGACATCAAAGAGCCATAGCAACCGCAAAGGGGGTCCTGGCACTGTTGGTTTTGCCTATGTGGTTCGTGGTCTAGGAGAGACATGCCGTATCCTAATCTAGGCCTTCCCTCATCCCTGCTGCCTGTGCTTAAGGACACATAGTAGAGCAGGAAAAGCTGGTCTCTGGTGTCTGACTGAGCCTAGTTCAAGTTCTACCTCTGCTGTTACTAAATCAGATCTTGGGCAAGGTATGTAACCTCTCTGAGGCTCAGTTTCCTTTTCTATGAAATAGAAACAAAAGTATTCACCTTGCAAGGTTACTGCGAGGATTAGAGACAGTCTACACCAGTGGTTCTCAAATCTGAATGTGCATCAGAGTCATCTGGAGGGCTTACTGCTGGGACCCCCAGAGTTTCTGATTCAGTGGATCTGGGGTGGGCCCCAGAACTTGCGTTTTTAACAAGTTTCCAGTATGCTGATGCTGCTAGTCTGGGGACCACACTTTGAGACCCACATTTACAGTGCTACATTTACAGTGCTTCTCAACTGGGGTGAGTCGTCCCATCTCATTCCTACACTCACCAAGGGACAATGGGGATGTCTGAAGATATTTTTGCTTGTCACGACTGGGTGGGGAGCTGCTATTAGCATCTAGTGGGTAGAGGCCAGGTATGCTAAACATCCTAAATGCACAGGATGCCCTCTCCACCCTTCCCCCCAGCAAAGAACTATCTGACTCAAATAATAAGTTGGACTTCATTAAAATTAAAAACTTCTGCTCTGCAAAAGACATGGTTAAGAGACAAGCCACAGACTGGGAGAAAGTATGTATTTACAAAACACATATCTGATAAAGGACTTGTATCCAAGATACACAAAGAATTATTAAAATTCAACAATGAGAAAACAAACAACTCAATTACAAAATGGGCAAAAGATAGGAACAGAAACCTCACCGAAGAATATATACAGATGGCAAATAGGCACATGAAAAAATGTTCAACATCATGTCATTGTTGTTGTAGTGGTGGTGGTGGTGTGCCATACAGTCATTTCTGTAATGTGGGGAATTGCAAATCAAAGCAACAATGAGATACCACTATACACCTATTAAAATGGCTAAAATCTAGAACATCATGAAGGACGTCATGCTTGGTGTTATGGATTGAATTGTGTTCCCCCCAAAAATGTGTGTCAACTTGGCTAGGCCATGATTACCAGTACTGTGTGATTGTCCACCATTTTGTCATCTGATGTGATTTTCCTGTGTGTTGTAAATCCTACCTCTATGATGTTAATAAGGTAGGATTAGCGGCAGTTATGTGGTTGGGTTTATATCATAATGCGTAATGAGGCAGAACTCAATCTACAAGAACTAGGTTGTGTCTTAAGTCAATTTCTTTTGAGATATGAAAGAGAGAAGTGAGCAGAGAGACATGGGGCGCCTCATATCACCAAGAAAGTAGTGCCAGGAGAAGAGTGCGTCCTTTGGACCTGGGGTCCCTGCACTGAGAAGCTCCTAGTTCAGGAGAAGACTGATGACAAGGACCTTCCTCCAGAGCTGGCAGAGAGAGAAAGCCTTCCCCTGGAGCTGACTCCCTAAATTTGGACTTCTAGCCTACTAGACTGTGCGAGAATAAACTTCTGTTTGTTGAAGCCATCTACTTGTGGAATTTCTGTTACAGCAGCACTAGATAACTAAGACACTTGGTAAAGTACAGTGTCAGTGAAAAAGAGGAAGACCTTCACTGAGATGGATGGACCTAGTGGCTGCAACAATGGGATCAAACAGCAATGGTTGTGAGGTTGGCTCAGGACTAGGCAGTGTTTCGTTCTGTTGGACATTGGTCTTGTTTGATTGATTGTTCTGAGAAGCACATTCCTCACAGGTATTATTGTTCACTTTATAGGCCTGGCTATTGTTGGCTGAAAGGTGATTTCTGGGAGTGGGTTCAGTACCAGATTTAAAGGGTTTCTAAGGACCATAGTCTCAAGGGTTCTGCCAGTCTCTATCAGACCAATAAGTATGGTCTTTTTTATGAATTCAAATTTTGTTTTACATTTTTCTTCTGTCCTGATCAGAATGGTTGGTAGTGGTAGCTGGGTACCATCTAGTTCTTCTGGTCTCAGGCTAGTTGAGGCTGTGGTTTGTGTGGTCCATTAGTCCTTTGGATTAATTGTTTCCTTGAGTCTTTGATGGTCTTCACTCTTCTTTACTCTGGACAGGAAGAGACTAATAGTTGCATCTTAGATGGCCACTTGAAAGCTTTTAAGACTCCAGACGCTACTCAACAAAGTAGGATGTAGGACTGTTTTATGCCAATTGATCTAGATGTCCCCTGAGACTATAGTCCTAAGCCCTCAAGTCCAGTGACTCAATCCCACATGGTGTTTGGTTACTGCTAAGAAGTTTTCATAATTTTGCCCCTTGTGTGCTCTGCTATATACATGGGTATATTTGCGGCACATAAAAATACATATGTAGATATATCCTCTGCCAAACCTGTATATGCTTGTGAGTGTACTCCCATGTGCCATCCCACACTTGTTCAGCTTACATATCTACCTATGTATCCACTCATAATTTATTGTTTGTTATTACTGTTATTGCAGGATTGTGTATATAATAGTATTTACTGTTATTGCCTTTTACTCTTGTGTCTTAGGCTGGGTTCTCTAGAGAAGCAAAACCAGTGAAGCATAAATAAATAAATATTTATATCAAGGAAATGGCTTACACGGTTGTAGAGGCTGGAAAGTCCCAATTCTGTGGGTCAGGATGAAGGCTTCTCCAGACTCACATAGCTGCAGGGGCTGGTGAACCCACGACTGGCAGGTCAGACAGCAGGTTGCTGGCTCACAGGCTGAAGAGGCTAACAAATCCCAAGACTGGCAGGTAAGATGGCAGGCCTTTGGCTCACAGGCTGCGGAGGCCAATGAATCCCAAGATCAGCAGGTAAGCTGGCAGGCTGCTGGCTAAAGTCCCAAGAACCAGAGGTCAGATGAGGAGCCCGCTGCAGGATCCACAGTTAGCAAAAGCCAACGAGCTTTGCCAGAAAGTCCACATATATTGGAGGCAGCCTACACACCCAAGGAAACTCCCTTTCAATTGATTAGCTGCTCATAGCAGATCTCATCATGGAAGTGATTACATTATATCAGATCTCATTATGGAGGTGATTACATCATTACAAAGCTGCTAAATTCCATCATAACTGCCAAACCACTGGGAATCATGGCCCAGCCAAGTTGACACACAACCTTAATCATCAGACTCTTGCATATATACCAGTGTCTCCCTTTGCCTTGGTCATGTTGTGCTGACCTCCGCCTTATTTGTATTGCCTTTCCCTTCACCCAAGTTAATACATTTCCACTATCTAGATAGAAGGAATACATAGAGTCACTATACCAAAAAGAATTGGTCAGTGTTCAACCATTTCAGGAGGTAGCATATGATCAGGAACCAATGGTACTGAAGGAAGAAGTCTAAGCTGCACTGCAGGCATTGGCAAAAAACAAGGCTCCAGGAATTGACAGAATACCAACTGAGATGTTTCAACAAATGGATGCAGCACTGGACGTGCTCGCTCGTCTATGCCAAGAAGTTTGGTCTAGACAGTTACCTGGCCAACTAACTAGAAGAGATCCATATTTATGCCTATTCCCAAGAAAGGTGATCCAATCAAATGTGGAAATTATCGAACAATATCATGAACATCACATGCAAATAAAATTTTGCTGAAGATCATTCAAAAGTAGCTGCAGCAGTATATCAACAAGGAACTGCCAGAAATTCAAGCCAGATTCAGAAGAGGGCGTGGAACCAGGGATATCATTGCTGATGTCAGGTGGATCCTGGCTGACAGCAGAGAATACCAGAAAGATGTTTACCTGCATTTCATTGACTATGCAAAGGCATTTGACTGTGTGGATCATAATAAATTATGGATACCATTGTGAAAAATGGGAATTCCAGAACACTTAATTGTGCTCATGAAGAACCTGTACATTGATCAAGAGGCAGTCGTTCCTACAGAACAAGGGATATTGTGTGGTTTAAAGTCAGGAAAGTTGTGCGTCAGGGTTGTATCCTTTCACCACACTTATTCAATCTGTGTGCTGAACAAATAATCCAAGAAGTTGAACTATATGAAGAGAACGGGACATCAGGATTAGAGGAAGACTCATTAAAAACCTGCGTCATGCAGATAACACAAGCTTACTTGCTGAAAGTGAAGAGGACTTGAAGCACTTACTGATGAAGATCAAAGACCACAGCCTTCAGTATGGATTACACCTCTACATAAAGAAAACAAAAATCCTCACAACTGGACCCAATAAGCAGCATCATGATAAATGAAGAAAAGATTGAAGTTGTCAAGGATTTCATTTTACTTGGATCTACAGTCAACACTCATGGAAACAGCGGTCAAGAAATCAAAAGTTGAATTGCATTGGGCAAATCTGCTGCAAGAGGTCTCTTTAAAGTGTTGGAAAGCAAAGATGTTACCTTGAAGATTAAGGTGCGCCTGACCCAAGCCATGGTGTTATCAGTCACCTCTATGCATGCAAAAGCTGGATGATGAATAAGGAAGACCAAAGAAGAATTGACACCTTTGAATTGTGGTGTTGGTGAAGAATATTGAATATACTATGGACTGCCAAAAGAATGAACAATTCTGTCTTGGAAAAAGTACAGCCAAAACGCTCCTTATAAGCAAGGATCACGAGACTACACCTCACATACTTTGGACATGTTGTCAGGAGGGATTTGTCCATGGAAAAGGACATCATGCTTGGTGAAGTAGAGGGCCAGTGAAGGAGAGGAAGACCCTCAACAAGATGGATTGAAACAGTGGCTGCAACAATGGGCTCAAGCACAACAATAATTGTGCAAATGATGCAGGACTGGACAGTATTTTGTTCTGTTGTACATAGGGTTGCTATGAGTTGGAACCGACTTGACGGCACCTAACAACAACAACAGCTATTTAGATAGTGGTTTTCCCTCCTTTCTCCTTCCATCACTGGTAACCATTAAATAATGTTTCTGTGTGTAAATCTTTTCTTGAGTTTTTATAATGGAGGTCTCATACAATATTTGTCCTTTTGTGATTGAGTTATTTCACTCAGCATAATGTCCTTCAGGTTCATCCATGTTGTTAGATGTTAAGTGGATTCACTGTTATTCTTTAACATTGTGTAGTATTCCATTGTGTGTATGTACCATAGTTTATCCATTCATCCATTGATGGGCACTTAGGTTGTTTCTGTTTTTTTGCTATTGTGAGTAATGCTCTAATGCGCATGGGTGTGCATATGTCTATTCGTGTCATGGCTTTTATTTCTCTAGAACATGCACCTAGTATTGGTATTTCTGGATCATATGGTATCTCTATTTCTACCTTTTTAAGGAGGTGCCATACTGTTTTCCACAGTGGTTGTACCATTTTACAATCCCACCAGCAGCGTATGAGAGTTGCAACCTCCCCACACTCTTGCCAGCATTTGTTGTTTTCTGTTTTTTTGATCATTGCCATTATCGCCGGGGTGAAAGGATATCTCATTGTTGTTTTGATTCCCATCTCTCTCATGGCTAATGACCATGAGCATCTCTTCATGTATTTGTTGGCCACCTGAATGTCTTCTTTGGTGAAGTGTCTGTTTATGTTCTTTGCCCACTTTTTAATTGGATTGTTTGTCTTTTTATTGTTGAGGCATTGAAGTTTTCTATAAATTTTAGAGATTAGTCCCTTGTCAGACGTGTCATTGAAAAATTTTTTTCTCCAGTCTGTGTGTTCTGTTTTTACTCTTTTGGAGAAGTCTTTTGATGCACGTAAGCATTTAATTTTTAGGAGGTTCCAGTCATCTAGCTTATCTTCTGCTGTTTGTGCCTTTTTAGTTATGTTTGATAGTCTCTTTATGCCATAAATTAGGGCCCCTAGGTTTGCCCCTATTTTTTCTGCCATGATCTTTATAGTTTTGCATTTTACATTTAGGTCTTTGAGCCATCTTGAGTTAGTTTTTGTATATGGTGAGAGGTATGGATCCCATTTAGTTTTTCTACAGATGGATATCCAGTTTTGCCAGCACCATTTGTTAAAGAGACTATCTCTTCCCCATTTAATGGATTTCAGCCCTTTGTCAAAGACCAGCTGCCCACAGGTGGATTGATTTACTTCTGGGTTCTCAATGCTGTTCCATTGGTCTACGTGTCTGTCCTTGGACAAGCACCAGTCTGTTTTGACTACCGGGGTTATGTTATGTTTTCATTCTCGTTTGATTCTAGGGATTTTTTTTTTTAATTTCTTCTATTACCCAGTGGGTTTTAAGCAGGGTGTTATTCAGTTTCTATGCTATTTGATTTTTTCCTTTGTTCTTCCTGTTATTGATTTCTAATTTTATAGTATTGACATTCAAGAAGATGCTTTGTATTATTTTAATGTTTTTTGTATTTATTGAGACTTGCTTTGTGGCCTAACAGATGGTCTATTCTGGAGAATGATCCATGTGTGCTCGAAAGGAATGTGTACCGTGCTGTTGTTGGGTGGCATGTTCTGTATGTGTCTGTGAGATCAAGTTGGTTGATTGTGTTGTTTAGATCTTCTGTTATCTTTGTTGAGTTTCTTTTTAGTTGTTCTGTCCATCATTGAAAGTGGTGTGTCAAAATCTCCCACTGTTATTGTGGAGTTGTCCATTTCTCTTTTCAATTCGGCTAAAGTTTGTTTTATGTATTTGGAAGCTCTTTCATTGGGTGTGTAGATATTTATTATGGTTATGTCCTCTTGTTGGATAGACCATTTAATCATTACATAATATCCTTCCTTGTCTCTTATGTTGGTTTTTGCCTTAAAGTCTATTTTATCAGAGTTGAATAGTGCCACTCCTGCTCTTTTTTGGTTGCCCTTTACTTGAAATATTTTTTTCCATCCTTTGATTTTTAGCTTATATTTAACTTTGAGTCTAAGGTGTGTCTTTCGTAGGCAGCATATTGATGGGTCATGTTTTCTTATCCATTCTACACTCTTTGTCTCTTGACTGGTGCATTTAATTCATTTACATTCAGTGTAATTATTGATAGGTATGACTTTACTGCTGTCATTTTGTTGTCCTTTTTTTGTGTGGTGTTGATGATTTCTTTGTTCTGTATACTTTTCTTTGCCGAGTTCTTTTTGTTTATGGATTTTCTTTTCATTTCCTTTGTTGTTGTTGATTTTGTGTTTACTGAATCTTTATGATTTTTTTCTTTTTTCTTTTGGTAAGAAGGTTTATTAATTTTCTTTGTGGTTACCCTGAAATTTACTTTTATTTTCCTAAGCTTGAAACAATCTGTTCTGTCTCTTGACTTCCTCTCCATACGGAAGTTCTGTAACTACACCATTTATCCCTTCTTTTTGTTTTGAAGCTGTCATCATTTACAGATTGACGTCTCTGGTTTCCTGTTTTCAGTCTTGGAGCTTTATTTTAGTTTTGAAATTCTTTATCTGGGTTGGTTTCTGGGTGATGTTATCATGTGTCTTAATCTCAGGTTGTTGTCTGATATTTTTGGTTCTCTGTCTGAAGGACTTCTTTAAGCATTTCTTGTAAAGTTGGTCTGGATTTTGCAAATACCCTTAATTTCTGTTTATCTGGAAATGTCCTAATTTTGCCATTATATTTTGGGATGAATTTTGCTGGATATGTAATTCTTGATTGGCAATTTTTTCTTTTCAGGATTTTGTATATGTCATTCGTTTGCTTTCTGGTGAGAAATCAGAGTTTAGTCTTATTGGTTCCCCTTTGTAGGTAACATTTTGTTTTTTCCTGAGCTGATCTCAGGATTCTTTCTTTGTCTTTGGTTTTAGAAAGTTTTGATTATGATATTCTTGGTGATTTTCTTTTGGGGTCTATTCTGTTTGGGGATCATTGAGCTTCTTAGATGGATATCTTCTTGTCTTTCATGATATTAGGAAAGTTTGCTGCTAGAAAATCTTTGACCCTGAAACTATGGCCCCCAGACACACTAGTAACCCAGAACTGAAACCATTCCTGAAGCCCACTCTTCCGACAAAGATTAGACAGGACTATAAAACAAAAAATAATACATTGGAAGAATGTACTTCTTAGTTTAATCAGATACACAAGACTAAATGGGCAGCTCATGTCCAAAAACAGGATGAGAAGGCAGGGAGGGACAGGAACTGATCAAATGGATACAAGGAACCTGGGGTGGAAAGGGAGAGTGTGCTGTCACATTGTGGGGATTGCAACCAATGTGGAAGACAATATGTGTATAAATTTTTGTATGAAAAATTAACTTGAGCTGTAAACTTTCACCTAATGCACAATTAAAAAAAAAGAGAGAGGGGGGAAAAAAAAAAACTCCCACAAATGTCATTAAATTAAAAAAAAAAAAGAACTGAAAGCGGGAGCCTGATGGTCAGGGAGTCAATATGATCGATACCAGATACCTCAATCAACCCCTCCAAGGTGCTCTCGTTCCTGCAAATGGGACCTTCATTTCTGTGGGCCCTAAAAAAAAAACAAAACACACTTTGAAAATTTTTTCTATGCTTTTTTTGAGTCTCTTCCTCTTCTGGAACTCAGATCATGTGTAAATCATTCCTCTTGATAGTGTTCCACATAACTCTTAGGCTTTCTTCATTCTTTTTTCTGATTGTTCCTCTAACAAATTGACATCAAGGGATTTGTCCTCTGTTTTACTGATTCTTTCTTTCATTGATTCAATTCTACTCCTTTGTCCTTCCAATATTTTATCTATTTCTGAAATTTTAGTGTTAATCTTCTAGTTGCTGTTTCTGTATGATTTCTAATTGTCTATATATCTTGTGATTTTGTTCTTATATTGTTCTCTTGAATTCTTCTAGCGTTTTGGCCGTGTTTTCCTTGATTTTGTCTGTATTTTCCTTGATCTCTTGGAGGGCCGTATATATAAGTCTTTTGAATTCCTTATCAGGAAGTTCCATTACCACTTCTTCCTCAGACAGGTTTCCTGGTTCTTTATTTTGGTCACTTGCTGGAGCCATCTTGTCCTGCTTCTTTAGGTAATTTGATATTGTCTGTTGTTTCCAAGGCATTAGGGTATTATTATCTTTATTTATTTATTATATGTTTGTTTATTGCACCCTGATTTTTTGTTATATTTTGTTTTGATGTAGCTGGGCAGGCAGGATGGGCATGGTACCCTGATCATTGGTCTGGCCACATTGGAGAGCTCGCCACCTGTGTTCAGGTGAGTGAAGTAGTGGCTGGATGTGTGAGCATGGGTCTCTGCTCGCTGGTCTTATGGGGCAGCTGGGGGTGGTTGGGTGAGTGTTGGCTGCTGTCTGTTGTTGGTCCAGTTGTGCAGGAGCAGCAGTAGCACTTGCTGAGTGGGTGGGGTGGCATGTGTGGTGGGTGTAGCTGGCTAGTGGGGTGCTGTTGCCACCTCCCACTGGATAGGGGTGTGAGTGGCAGGCGGGTGAGAGTATGGTCACGCTGCCATCACCTCTCGCATTGTGGGGTGGTGTACGTGGCAGGTGGGGGGGAAAGAGCGGTGAGAGGCAGGTGGGGGGATGTTGGATGGAGAGTTGGGCGGGCATGTGTGCAGTTGTGCTGCAAACACCTCTTGCTCAATGGGGGGAGGGGAGAGGGAGCAGTGAGTGGGTGTACAAGAGGTCACACTGCCGCCACCTCACCAGACAAGGTGGGGTGTGGGTGGGAAGGGTGGGGTTAGCAACCAGTGCTGTGCCAAATTGGCCTGCTGCCACTCAGTGGGGTTGTTGGGTGAGGGAAGTGGTGGTGGTCCACTTGGGGTTGAAGGTGGCAGTTGGGGCTGGGTGGAGGACAAGGTGGGACCTGGTATTTTGGTCCCTGGTAGTTGAGGCTGCAGCGATGGGGGTGTTTTTGATGTTAATCATTAGGAGGGTGAGGGGAGTTGGAGCATGCTCTTCTGGTCATCAGATGAGGGTGCTTGGGCTCTTCTTGTCGGCTGCAGCAGGCAATTGGGAACTTATTTTACTCTGGGTATGTCTAGACAGTTACTCTGTATCCTGTTGGGAATTCTGTGAAGTTACCTTCTGTGCCCATCACCTAGGATTGCTGCTGTCTTTGTCTCAAGATTACTGTGCTGTACTGGGCTGGCTGGCATGGTCCGTTTTCTCCATCTCTTCTTGTTCACTGTTTTCAGTCAGTTTCTTCTTCCAATCAGTGTTCAGTCTAGTTCTTTATCCTTTCATTTGATGCTCAGAGTTCCAGGATTATCTTCTGTATCTGTTTCACTTGGTTTCTTGGGTCTTTGCTGTACAGGGACGATGTGGTGTGTCTGACTAAGCTGCCATTTTGGCTGGAAGTCCTCCCAACCTAGTCTTCTTGATACTGACTTCTTTTTCTTTTTTTTAAAATTGCCTTCTGATGGTGTCTGGGATTCACTAATCAAAACTCCCTATCTGATAGGGGAAATATGCATCATGGGTATTTCCTCTACCTAAAACTGAGTTGTATATTAGAATCCCTTGGGAAGCTTTTAAAAAAATCCAAGTGTTGATCCCCAACTCAGACCAATTAAATCAGAATCTCTGAGTGGGAAGAGAAGTGCATCACCAGTTTAAAACAAACCTTCTCAGGTAATTATCATTATAATATGATACCAGGTCTGTGAACACTGACCTATTGTTCTCAGAGGGAGCAACAGGCCCTACACACAGATATTTATAAGCTAGCCTGTACTTTAAGGTTGCTATGTGTTGGAATTGACTCAATGGCTTGTTTTTTTGGGAGGGGTAGTAGTTTTCAACCATTGCTGGTTGCTGCAAGTTAGAATCATCTGGGGAGCTTTTTAAAAATCCCTATGCTCAGGCAGGACTCCAGACAAATTAACTCAGAATCTCAGGAAGTGAGTCCTAGATTTTTTAAAAATTCCCCAAGCGATTCCAATGTGCAACCAAGGTTGAGAACCTCTGGCCTAGATGTGTCTCTGCACAGGACCTGTAACTGTTGCAGGTCTTGGTGGAAGGATGCTAAATGCTTAACTTGGAGTACAGGGCAGTAAGGCCGGGTCCCAGTCTCATAACATCCCTCCTCTGAGTTCAAGACACCAACATTGCCTAGCAGTGCCCTCCTCAGAGGTCTGAGTTCTTCCTCCAAGCAGAGCCCTTCCTCCAAGTTCCTAAGTCTTAATTGTTCCAACCTCTTCCCTTGATCCCCCGGCCCTCAGATTGGTAGTTGCTTCCTGCAGTTGGTACCTCTATATCTTAGTGTTCTCTTTTTGCCTTTTCACTGCTTAGTTAACTTTACACCTAAACTGTGGTCGTAGAGTTGATTCTGACTCATCACAAGCCTGTAGGACAGGATAGAACTGCTCCATAGGGTTTCCAAGGCTGTGATCTTTACAGAGGCAGACTGCCACATCTTTCTCTTGAGGAATGGCTGCTGGATTCTAACTGCAGACCTCTCAGTTAGCAGCTGAGCCCTTAACCACTGTGCCACCAGGGCTTCTTACTTTATACCTAGCTAACAATTGTTTACATCAACTTATGTCTATTAAAATAACTGGTGTGACTTTTGTCTCCTGAGTGATACCCTGACCAGATGTGGACGAGGTAATCCTGGAACTAAAGTTGGGATAATTTGTGTTCTTGGACAGTAAGAAACAACAAATGCAACAGAAACTATTTTCAAATAAATAGAAGAAAACATTTGTAAGTGAAATAGATATAAAATCTAAGCCCAAAAAGGATTGCCAAACACATTTATTGGTGGTGGTGGGGGGAAGGAATAGTGAGATATACACTCTGATGAAACTTGTTGTTATTGGTGGTTGCCATTAAGTTGATTCCAACTCATGGCAATCCCATGTATGCAGAGTAGAACTGCTTTATAGGATTTTCAAGACTATGACCTTTTGGAAGCAGATCGCCAGGTCTGCCTTCCGAGGTGACTCTCGGTGGGCTAGAACCTCCAAATTTTCTGTTAGCAACCAAGTGTGTTGACAATTTGTACCACCCAGGAACTCCCCTGATGAAACTGTTACATTTCAAAGATAAAGAAAGACTCCTGTGAACACTCAGGAAAAAGAAGCAGGCTGTCTTCAAAGAAAATAAAAATGAGGATGGCTTCAGCCTTCCAACTCCTACATTAGATTTCCCAAGATAAGGAAGCAATGAAAGCAATTGCAGGAAAAAGGATGGTGTCTCTGTCATCTAGTGCTGCTCCAACAGAAATACCATGAGCGGATGGCTTTAACAAAGAGAAATTTATTCTCTTCACAGTCCAGTAGGCAACGAGTCCAAATTCAGGGCACCAGCTCCAGGAAAAAAGCCTTCTGTCTCTGTCAGCTCCAGAGGAAGTTCCTTG
>NW_004443944.1:20579523-20584668 GCF_000243295.1 Trichechus manatus latirostris
ACTGGGAATCAGGACCCAGCCAAGCTGACAGATATTTTGGGGGGACACAACTCAATCCATGACAGATGGGATCCAAAATTTCATGCCCAATCAAAGCTGATAACTCCATGTGACTCAGATATGCAAGGACTTGGGAAGTATGTCACCATGTACTCTTCTTGGAGAGTGAGGAAGAAATACTTGAAATGTGCTTCAGTCAACCAAGAGATGAATATAAATAAAGAACTCCCATTGAAAGCATCTAATGTTCCTGGAAAGGAAAGTGGTTGTATAGTGGTGTGCTTTGAAACTATACATAAAATTAAATCTAAATAACCATGGAAAAATTATAAAACAATATAGCTATTATAATTCTTAAAACAAAATATATATAATAAAAAATATAATAATTTTACTATAAAAGACTGAGACAAAAATTGCCAGAGCGTACCACTGAAAACCAGAAGGGGGTGAAGAACGAGTACAGAAGTCTAAGGGAACTGATGTTCTTATCTTTCATAATGGGAGTCAACAGCAGTTTTTTCATTTCTGACACTGATAATTTCAAATATCATTAACTTAACATATGAGTTAAAGCATATTATTTAAAGAAATGAAACTAATTCACCAGTAGAACTAAAAACATTTTGTATGCCAAATTAGCAGAAGGGAGGATGAATTAGAAAATAAGCCAGAGAATGAAAATAGAGTACACAAAGCATAAAATATAAAATAAGAAAGTGGATTCAAGACCAAAGATTCTGTTATGAAAGTACATATAAATGAACAAAGCAAAACAAAACAAAAACACCAAGACCCCCAACAAACCACCCATTAAAAGAAAATGACTCCGAGATCGGGTAAATCCAAACCAAATCCAACCATATGCCAACTCCAAAGCACACATCTAAAGCAAAGTAATTAAGGCAGGATAGTCTCAGATACACTAGCCAAATGCAAATAAAAAGAAGGCAGAGGTACAACACTGTTATCAGAAGAAGGGGAATTCAAGATAAACATAAAATGAGACCAAGAGGGGCACTTCACGAAACTGATGGTGGATTTAATCCACCACCGATATGGAATAGTCATGAATGCAATGTAGCATATAAATAGGGGAAAAGTGGAGACATAATGAGAAATTGACAGAAAAGTGATTGGTGAGAAACTTGAACATATTCTTTTAGGCCTTGACAGATCATATTGATAAAAATATAAATTAGGCTACAGAGAGGATTTAAATAACAGAATATCTTGAATGAAGTATGTATAGACAAAAGTCCTGCCTCCCTCAGGTTCTGGGAGGGGTGCTCAAGGGTCTTATTCTCAGGTCCCTAATTGCTCTCAGTAAACTGGGTCCTCCTGGGGTGAAAGGGAGCAAATTGGCAGATGGTAGGAAAAGCAGGGTTTGGAATCTCTGAGACCTGGACTTCCATTTTAGCACGATGGCTGACTGCTGCGTAACCTTGGGCAAGACACTTCACCTCTTTGAGCCTCAGTCTCTACATCTATAAACTCTGTAATGAGCTCTCCTCTTAAAGAATTCTGGTAAAAATTAAATGAGACCCTCTCTAGGGAACGCACAGTGCTTGACAATAGCGGACAAGCAATACATGTTTTCTTGCAGGTTGACAAACAGCTGGCGTAGCGTGAACTCACTTGTGTAGTTATCACGGAACTACACATCCATATGTGCAGAGCAGGGTTTCTCAGCCTCGGCATCGTTGATATCTGGGCCGGATAAATCTTTGTGCGGCGGGGAGGGCTGTTCTGCGTATTGCAGGATGGTTACCAACATCCCTGTTCTTTACCCACTAGATGCCAGTAGCACCCCCTCCTCAGTTGTGACAGACAAGTATGTCTTCAGACATTGCCCAAAACCCAAAAACCAAACCCATTGTGGTCAAGTTGATTCTGACTAACAGCGACCCTATAGGACAGAGTAGAACTACCCAATAGGGTTTCCAAGGAGCAGCTGGTGGATTCGAACTGCCAGCCTTTTGGTTAGCAGCCGATCCGTTAACCACTGCACCACCAGGGCTCCAGACATTGCCAAATGGGGGCAAAATCGCAGTCAGTTGAGAACACTGGTGTAGAGAGAGATTTGGAAGAATATTCACCCACAGTGGATGATTCTTGTTTCTGGCTGGTAAGATTTGGGGGAATTTTTTTCTTTAGACTGTTGTGCTGTTTTTGAATAATATACAAAGTACATGCATTAAGATGGTATAAAACACAAACATCCAGCCTTTTATTTTACTATGATTTATTTTGTGGACCGAGAGGTCAAGCAGTCCTCCTTCTGTTCTCTAACTCTGGCCTGTGGACCAAGAGGAGACACTTATTCAAACCTCTTTTGTGTGTTTCCTGCCTTATTTTGTGTGTGCCTGCAGTTGGCCCATAGTAAGAGCTCAATAAATGTGCATTTCCTGTCCCTGCTTTCAGTTCTTTGAGAGAGAAAGAGGCGATTAGTACAGTCTTCTCTCCCAGGTGAATGGAATAGGGTGCTCTTTATGAAAAGAAGTCAACAACTTCATGATTTTATTTGAAATGAGCAGACACACAATTTGTTGACAAAAATCTTCCAAAGAAACATGCATTAGGCAGTAATCCACCTGAGCTGCTATGTTTGTGGCAAAAATCTCAGAGCCCCCAAAAGTGTAGCGTCATCATGTTTACATCACAGCTTTGAAACGAACGCGAAGTGCGCTATTGACACTGATTTCTCCATTATCCCATCGCGTTCTGATTTTTAAAAGAGATCAAAATCTCATTTTTCCTAAAGAAAGGGAGTGCAGATTCACAAAGTTTATTACCAACTTAAAACAAATTGAGCAAAAAATGAGAGGGAATGTTTTTTTTCCCTACCCAGCAAGGCCTCCTTTTAAAACCAGCAAACATCTGTGCACTTAAGTACCTTCTGTTCAGGTCTAAAGAAGTCAGTTTCTAGAATATGTGTGAGTTCATTGACTCTGTCTCACTTTCAAAAACTGAATAAGAAATGAAGAAATCATCCTTTAGTTTTTTAGAAAGTGCAAAAAAACGATACATCTGCCAAGAAAGTTAGGATGGGGCATTCAGATCTTATAATAAACAGACGCAGAATGCAGCATCGGGCTGGAGCTGGGCCAGACACGTGGATGTACTTGGATTTTCTGTCTAGAGTTTTTATTTATTTTATTTATATAAAAATCACATCTATGGTCTTTTTCTGCATATAAAAGTGTTATCTATTCATTCTAGGGCTGCATTGTCCAATACAGTAGCCCCTGGGCAGTGTGGCTATTTACATTTAAATTTCAACCAATCAAAATTTAAAATTCAGTTCTTCAGTTACATTAGCCACATTTCAAGGGTCAACAGCCACAAGTGACTTGTAGTTACTGTCTTAGTCAGGGTTCTCTAGAGAAGCAGAGCCAGTGAGACATATTGTTACTATTGTTAGTTGCCATTGAGTTGGCACTGACTCATGGCAACCCCATGTATAACAGAATGAAACATTGCCAGGTTCTGTACCATCCTCGTGGTGGTTGGTATGTTTGAGTCCATCGTTGTGGCCATTGTGTCAATCCACCTCGTTAAGGGTTTCCCTTACTTTCACTGACTCTCCAGTTTACCAGACATGATATCCTTTGCCAGCGATCGGACCCTCCTGATGATGCATCCAAAGAAAATGAGTCAAAATCTTGGACAATATTTTGTGATCATTGGCTAATTTTCAGAAGTAGATCGCCAGGCCTTTCTTTCTAGTCTGTCTTTAGTCTGGAAGCTCCGCTGAAACTTGTCCACCATGGACGACCCTGCTGGTGTTTGAAATACGGGTGGCAGCATTTTAGCAACACGCAAGCCACCACAGCATTTACTCCAAGGAATTGACTCACAAGATTGTGGGAGGCTGGCAAATCCAAAATCTGTAAGTCTGGCGACAAGCTGAAGTCCCTTGCAAGCTTTCTTCCCCAAATCCATAGGTTAGGAGATGGGAAGAGTGAAGAATAAGAACGTTACGGCAAAATATCTATTTATAGTCTGGAGACAGAACACACTCTAGGAAACTTTCCTATTACTTCTTAAGGCCTTCAACTGATTGATTGAGGCCAGACCACATTATGGATTAAACCACTTGAGGCCAACTGGTTTTATCATATGTAACTACTTGATAACAGAACTAGACTAGTGTTTGAACAAATGACAGTGTATCATAGCCTAGCCAAGTTGACACACAAAATTAACCATCACAGCAACCAAATCAGACAGCACAAATACAGAGGATTTTTATCACTGCATAAAGTTCTAATGGAGAGCGCTGTTCTAGAGAATTTGGAAAACAAACACATATATGAAAGGGATAACGTGATCTTACCCTGTACCCCACCCCACTTCACCACCATTGTTGACATACGGTGTATTTCCTTCTGATTTTTGTTTTTTCTTTTTAGTGCTTTCCCTATGAAAATAAAAAATTGGGATATATATTATGTATAGTTTTTTTTTTTCTTTCTATCACCCTTCACCCTCCTTTTTCCCCCTCCCTCCTGCCCCTGGTAATCACTAATAAACTTTGGTCTCTGTACATGTGCTTTTTCTTGTCTTTTTATATAAGTGAAGTCAAACAGTATTTGTCCTTTTGGGACTGGCTTATTTCACTCAGCATAACGTCTTCAAGCTCCATCCACGCTGTAGCAGGTATCAAGACTTCCCTGCTCCTACAGGCTGAGTAGTATTCCACTGTATGCATGTAGCACATTTTGTTCACTTATTCATCTGTTGATGGGAATTTTTAGGTTGTTTCCACCTTTAGGCTATTGCGAATAATGCTGCAATGAACATTGGTTTACAAGTCTCTTTCTGAGTCTCTGCTTTCAAGTCTTTTGGGTATATACCTAGGAGTGGAATTGCTGGGTCATATGGTAGTTCTAGAGTCCTGGTGGTGTAGTGGTTAAGAGCTCGGCTGCTAACTAAAAGGTTGGCAGTTTGAATCCACCAGCTGCTCCTTGGAAACCCTATGAGGCAGTTCTACTGTGTTCTGTAGGGTTGCTATGAGTCGGAATTGACTCGACGGCAACGGGTTTTTTTGGTTTATGGTAGTTCTATTTTTAGTTTTTTGAGGAACTGCCACACTGTTTTCCACAATGGCTGTACCATTTTGCATTCCCACCAGCAATGGAT
>NW_004443944.1:20587015-20589226 GCF_000243295.1 Trichechus manatus latirostris
TTAGTTGTAATGTCCCCTCTTTCACTTTTTATTTTGGTTACTTGCATCTTTTCTTTGTCAGTCTAGCTAAAGGTTTGTCAATTTTATCGATCTTTCCAAAGAACCAACTTCTGGTTTTATTGTTTCTCTCTGTTATTTTTCTGTTTTCAATTTTATTTATTTCTGCTCTGATTTTTGTTATTTCCTTTCTTCTGGTAAGTTTAGGCTTAGTTTGCTCTTCTTTTTCTAGTTCCTTTAGTTGTCAAGTTAGGCTGTTAATTTGAGATCTTTCTTCTTTTTTTTATGTAGGCATTTATTGCTATAAGTTTCCCTCTGAGTACTGCCTTCACTGTATCCCACAGGTTTTGGTATGTTGTGTTTTCATTTTCATTTGACTCTAAGAAATCTGTGATTTCTTCATTGACTCATTGGTAATTAATAGAGTGTTGTTTAATTTCCATATGCTTGTGTATTTTCCAGTTTTTTTTCTCTTTCTGTTATTGAATTCTAACTTCACTCCACTGTGGTCAGAGAAAACACTTTGTATGATTTCATTCTTTTAGAATTTATCAAGACTTGCTTTGTGACCTAACACGTGGTCTATCCTGGTGAATGATTCATGTGCACTGGAGTAGAATGTATATTGTTCTGTTTTTGGGCAGAGTGTTCAGTATATGGAGCCCTAGTGGCACAGTGGTTAAGAGCTCAGCTGCTAAAGAAAAGGTCAGCAGTTTGAATTCACCAGCTGCTCCTTGGAAACCCTGCAGGGCAGTTCTACTTTGTCCTATAGGGTTGCTGTGAGTTGGAATCACCTCGACAGCAACAGGTTTTTTTTTTGGTTTGGTTCCATATATGTCTGTTAAGTCTAGTTGGTTTATAGTGTATTCAGGTCCTCTGTTTCCTTGTTTATCATCTTTCTAGATGTTCTGTCCAATATTGAAAGTGGTGAATTGAAGTCTCCAACTATTTTTGTAGTACTATCTATTTCTCCCTTCAATTCTATCAGTGTATGCTTTATATATTTAGGTGCCCTGATGTTGGGTGCTTATATATTTATGATTGTTAAATATTCTTGATTAACTGACCCTTTTATCATTATATAATGTCCATCTTTATCTCTTTTGACAGATTTTGTCTTAAAGTCTACTTTGTCTGATATTAAGATTGCCATCCTAGCTCTCTTTTGGTTATTGTTTTATGGGATATTTTTTCCGATCTTTTCACTTTCAACCTATTTGTGTCTTTGGGTTTATAGTGTGTCTCTTGTAAACCGCATATAGTTGGATTATGTTTTTTATCCATTCTGCCACTCTCTGCCTTTTTATTGGAGCATTTAGTCCATTTACATTTACTGTAATTACTGATAAGAGACATATTTCTGCCATTTTGTTATTTGTTTTTTGTGTATCTTAAGCCTTCTTTGTTTTTGTCCTTTAGTACTGCTTGCTTTTGTGTTTTGTTGGTTTATTGTAGCAAGCCTTTTTGGTTCCCTTCGCCTTTCTTTTTGCGTATGTTTTTAATATATTTTATTAGTGGTTACCATGAATATTACATTTAGGAGCTTGTATTTCTAACATTCTAGGGTAAGTTGGTACCAACTTAACTTCAGTAACATATAAGAAATTCTATACAATTCCTCTCCCTATCCTTCTGTTGTTGTTATCCCTAATTATGTTTTTATATTTCATTTACACTGTAACATGATTTTATCCTTGCCTTTTATATACTTGTTGTTAAGAACCATGAAGGACAAAACATTAAGAATTATCAAGCATGAATATCTTATTACTAGCCTTTATACTTGTCCATGCATTTCTCTTTATTGGTATCGTATTCTTGTTTGATGGTGTTTTTCTTTCGGCGCTTTAAAAATATCATTCCATTGCCCATGGCCTCCAGTGTTTCTGAGGAAAAATTAACACTTAGTCTTATTGGGTTCCTTTGTATATGACTGTTTTCTTCTCTCTCACTGCTTTCAGGATTCTCTCTTTATCTTTAATCTTCAGAGCCTAACTATGATACGTGTTGGTGTAGATCTCTTTGGGTCCATCCTGCTTGGGGTTTTTTGAGCTTTTTGGGTTATAGATTCATGTCCTTTGTTAGACTGGGAAAATTTTCTGTCATTTTTTTCTTCAAATATTCTTTCTGTCCCTTTCTCTCTCTCATTTCCTTTTTGAATTCCCATGATGCATATATTAGGTCTCTTTTTGTCATCCCATAATTCCATTAAAC
>NW_004443944.1:20590657-20591859 GCF_000243295.1 Trichechus manatus latirostris
AGAAGGACATCCGAGAGATCTGTCTTATTGGTTTCAGAGCCCCAGGACCCTCTGGTGATTGTGGGAGCAGTCTCCACTTGGGTGACCCACCTGCTGATTCCACGGTAAGGAACCTTCTGTAGGAGTTCATTTCAGTCTAGCAGCCACCAGATAACAGTTGAGGGGGGTAGTCACAACAAATGGACCCCCAGGGAGGTCTAACTTGCTGCTATCAGAGCCCACCTTGTAGTACGTTGGCTGTGGGTGTAGCCTCACTCAAGATGCTTGCTTCCTAGCACACAGCAGGCTCAGTCGGCAGTCCTCAGGGCTGACTGTAAGGGGGAGCATACTGACCCAAACTAATCCCAGGGAAGTCTGCCCTGTTGGTTTCAGAGGCCTGAGCTATGGGGTGTGCAAGGAGGCAGGTACAGTGCTGACTACAGAAGCAGACTATACAGTGGGAGCCTTCTGTAGCAGTTTGCAACAGCTTGGTAACCAACAATTAGTAGGTGAGGGAGGGGGTGTCACTCTCTGGTGAGATCTCCATAGAGGTCTGTCTTTTTGCTATTAGAGTCTCCCTGGTAGATTGTTGGCTATGAGTGCAACTTCCATTCAAGACTCCTGCTTCCTAACACACAGCAGCCTCAATCAGCAGTCCTCAGAGCCAACTGGAAGTGGGGCAGACTAACACTAATTGAATCCCAGGGTGCTTTGTCCTGTTGATTTTAGAGGGCAGAACTATTGGTTGTGCAGGGAGGCAGGTAGAGTGCTGACTATGGGAGCAGACTCCACTGCAGGGCCCTTTTGTAGCAATTCGCAGAAGTCTTGCAAGCAACAGTGTCCAGGTGGGGAAGGGGCTGTCATGCTTCAAAAGGACCTACAGAGAGGTCTGCCTTGTTGCTAGCAGTGCCCTCCATGTAGTATGTTGGCTGTAGGTGTAGCCTCCACTAAAGATGCCTGCTTCTTAACACACAGCACCCTCAGTCAGCAGTCCTCAGCACTGACCAAAAGGAGGAGCAGACAGACCTGAAATGACTCCCCAGGAGGTCTGTCCTGTTGGTTTCAGACACCTGAGCTATGAGGTGCCCAGGGAGGCAAGTAGAGTGTTTGCTATGGGAGCAGACTCCACTGCACAGGCATTCTTTAACAATTTTCAGTAGGCTGCAGCTGACAGGGTCCAGGTGGGGAGGTGCTGGCATACTCCAAATGGAACTCTGGTTAGG
>NW_004443944.1:20592681-20593412 GCF_000243295.1 Trichechus manatus latirostris
GCATAAATACACAGACATGCATATAAATATATAGTCAATTTTATTAGGAATATATTCAAGTCAGTAATACAGAGACACACTATCCTTTTTACTAGCTGCAGATTATTTCACAACACAGATATTGTACTTGACTCTTGTTTCTTCATCTGATCAATATCTCCTCTCTTCTGTAAAGTTCTCCTTTTCTAAGAATTTTTCTCTTTCCTTCTCTTCCATCCCCTTCCGTTTCCTTTTTTTCCTTTCCTTTCCCTTCCCTTCTCTTTCCCTTCCTACCTTCCCTATTTCCACAGATGTTTACTGTGTCAAACATTCCGCTGGTACAGGGGATACAGTAGTGAAAAAAATAGCAAGGTTCCTGCTCTCAAGGAGTTTATATCCTAGTGGAGAAAGCAGAAAAGACAATGAGCAAAGGGAACACACAATAACAAACAACAATTCAGTTACAAATGGGGGAGTGCTTGATGGATGCAGGCAGGTTGTTGGCAGGGTGGGTAGGTTAAAGCTTGGATCCTGGAGTCAGACTGCTTGGATTCAGTCCTTATCCTTCCGTCTACTTCCTGGGTGGCCTTGGGCAGTGGAGGAGGCAGATGGCCAGGCCAGGAGAGGGTTGGAATGGAATAAAGTGACTGTCACTGCGGCTGGGGTGGTCAAGGACACTGAACCTGTGGTCCACATGGATGCTGACATACTTCTGGACCAGTGGCTCTCAAGCAGGGGCAACTTTGTCCCCC
>NW_004443944.1:20593607-20598067 GCF_000243295.1 Trichechus manatus latirostris
CACCAAAGAATTATCTGGCCCTAAATATCAATAGTGCCGAGGTTGAGAAACCCTGCTGTCGTAGGTGGTGGGACTTGGGGTGGAGAGTGAGACTGAACCAGAGGTGGAAGCAGGGCTTCCAGGAGAGGGGGGTGGGGAGGAGGACAGAGGAGAGCATGAAGAGGCAGCTTTACCTGAGCTGAGGGAGCCATGGCCCAAAGTGGCAGTGAGAAGCCAAGGGATGCTTATCGAAAATTTGGACCTTCAGGTATGTGTCAGCGCGAGGAGAGGGGAAAAGGCATAGCCCCCGCTGGAAAGGGTATGAGGAAAGTGGGGTCCTCGGTGGGGCATAGAATTTCAGTTGAGAAAGAAGGTACACATGCTGAGCATTTGGTGATGTGGTTAAGCATGGGGGTACTTGTTTACTTAAAATAGGGATTCCAGAGGGCCAGGGAGAAGGTCTGGGAGTGAGAGAAGTGAGGGAAGGTGAGTCAGGGTAGAAAAAGCCAGGAACAGTGTGGAATGACCATGGAGGCACGGGAAGGTGTGGTCAGTTAAATTACTGGTCTCAATTCTTCACTCCCCTCTAGTTGTATTGTTTCCCTGGAGTTCGGATTGGGATGTATATCTGTATAGCCAGATATGTCTGTCAAATCTGATTTACTCCAGATGCTGAGCTTGGTGGAATGAGGGGTGTTGGAGGGGACAGTGACCAGAGGGGCTGTATGGTGGGTGGCCTCTGGTATTGATGTCCAGGGAGGTTCCAGCTCAGGAAGGGGATGTGGGCTGGTGTGTTCTGGCTCCTGGCCCTGCTGGCTAGACTGCATGTCAGTGGACAGGCAAGTGGGTGCCAGAGAGTTCCAAGTCCTCGTCCTGTGCCTGGTGGTGAGGACAGATCCCAAGTGTGAGAGAACAGCAGCCTTACCTTGATTGCCACATTAATGGATGCATGTAAAAGGTAAGGCTTGTGAGCCAGGCAGTCCTCGGTTCAAATCCCGACTGTGCCACATATCAGCTGAGTGATCTTGGTCAAGTGACTTGGCCTCTTTAAGCCTTAGTTTCTTCCTTGGCAGAGTTTCTGGGAGGGTTAAATAAGATCAGGCATGCGACAGGGCTCTACATACTGTAAAGTACTATCTCCACATGAGGTATAAATAAAGACCCTTGAAAAGGAGACAGAAATACCCATCAAGTTCTTGAGCAATGGATGCTGACCAGATGCAGCCAGCAGGGGGATGTGAAAGCTACTCTGGATTTGAAATGTCACCAGAACAGGCTCGGTGTGTGATATTTCCGAGCTTTCTGTCCAAGGCTGAGTCAGAGTGAGAACAGCCGAGAGGACTTGGGGGCTTCACGCTTCTACTTCCAGCGCTCCACAGAAGGGCAGTGAAAATGTGGTGAAGGAAACTGCAGAAGAGTCCTGTCCAGACAAACTTTATCTCCTCACCTGCGGTTCCTTCCATGCCACCCTAACCCTGCAGGATGGAGGGTTTGGGAGGCAGCTCGATCTGGGTGTACACTGGGAGCCAGGTTCTCTATTAACACAATCCCCTTTAATCTTCACCACACTCTTGAGAGGTGGGCACTTTTATCCCCATTTCACAAATGAAGAAGCTGAGACTTCAGCGCGTAAATTAACTGGCCTCCAATCACCTAGCTCATAAAAGTCACAGCTAGGATTAAAATTATGGCTAGTCTGCCCCGTTCCCTCACATCTCTCTGGCTTCCTTCAGGAAATTGGTTCTAGGATGTTGGAGGACTGAAAGGCAAAGGCGGATGTTCAGGTTCCCAGAAATCGTCCCTATGAGAAGCAGCTTCCACACCTGAGGGGGCGGGAGTGGGGGCAAAGAGAAGGGGTTGGGGTTACTAGAACCTGGGCTTGGAGGAGGGGTCCTGCAGAGCTGGGGCCCAGGCCCCCCAGCAGGGCCAGATTAACCAATAAACACGATATGCACTGGCTTATGGTAAGCAAGGTACGCACGGGCTTAACTGTGTTACCTACTAATCTGTAGTGCACAATTTCACCTGGGTTTCACCACATCAATTTGTGCACTACAGATTAGTAGGTAACACAGTTAAGCCCGTGCATACCTTGCTTTTTGGGGAATCTGTCACTGCCTCCTAGGATGAGTGCTGTCCTGTTGGTCCTGGTTCAGGGAGTGTGGGGGGTAGGGAGGTCTGGAAACTGGAATCAGATGCCCCCACCAGGGTAAAGAACAGTGGAAGGGCTCCTCCTTCTCTCCAGCTGCCCTCCAGTGCTGGAGAAGAATTTAAGAGCTGTTTGGGATGCCAGGCCTCAAGAAGCCCATGATCGTGGCCCAATGGCCCAGGTGTAACCTGAGTGGAAGCAGGAGGCAGACAGATGGTGGCTGAGCTAGAGACAAAGCCTCTGACATGAATAGGGAAGCCTTTTCCCCTTTATTTTTGCTTTAACTGGAGAATTCACCATTTGCACATGGGAAATGATTGCCTGCTTTGCTGTCTAAACAAACATATGTTTAGTTTCATCAAAGCATGTCAGTTTATGGAATAGTCTTTTTTGTTTTCTCAGGCCATGGGTCAGACAAGGCACTGTTCCTGGGAGGCATAGCAGGAGCAAGGCCTATTAATCCAATGATGGCACATTTTAGAGCACCTGCTGTGTGCAGTAAGCCATAATCTAGTGTAAAGCCCTGAAGGTGAGCTGCTCTGGGGCCGTGTGAGGGAACGGGAGCCTTGTGCACTGGGCAGACTCCTGCTCATCTTTCAGACCTTGGCATCACCTCCAACAGGAAGCCTTTCTGGACTCTTCCCCAGTAGAGTTGGTGACACCACACTCCATGATTTTGCCAGGCCTTGCACCACGCTCTTCCCACACTGACCACGTTTGTGTGTCAAATGCATCTTCCCATAGCTGTTTCCCACACCAGCCTAGGACAGAATAGAACTGCCCCATAGGGTTTCCAAGGAGCAGCTGATGGATTAAAACTGTCGACATTTTGGTTAGCACCCCGAGCTCTTAACAACTGTGCCACCAGGGCTCCGGAAGAATTATTAAGAGGGACAAATTCATCCCAAGGACAACATTGGCCAGTGGGCAGGGCCATGTTGGCTACTAGGTGGGGCCACTGTGTGTGAAAGTGAGCACACCCCTTGGCTAGTCAGACTCAACTTCTTCTTTCCCTACAGTTGAATGGGTCAATGGGCTTGGGGACTATCTCCTTCTGGCCAGCCAGAGAGTGGCAAGATACCAAGATTTAGATTAGGGTTTAGGGGGAGGTGGAGGTCCAGGTTGGTTTTGTTTTGTTTTAGATATTTTTTTGAGTATAATTTACATACAATAAAATGCACAGATATTGTTTGATGAGTTTTGACAATTCTGTACACCTGTGTGACTACCACCCAAATCAAGATATAAGATTGATTTCTATCGACCTGGAAAGTTTTTTCGCTTTCCTTTTCTGTCCATTCTCCTCCATACCCCCTTTTTTCATGTTTCTATCACCATAGATTAGTCTTCTAAGCTGTGCTTTGTTAGGGTGACCAACACGTCAACGTCTGCCCAGAACTTTCCTGATTTTAGCACTGAAACTCCTGTGTCCTGGGAATTCTGTCAGTCTCAGGGAAACCAGGAGAGTTGGTTACCCTAGCCAAACTTTATGGTCCAATCCTTACCTCTTCCTCTGCTTCATAAAATCCATGTCCTCTGACAAAGAGGTGCTCTGGTTTCTCCTGGCTGCCCTTTCTTGTGGGCCCCTCTCCCTTGGGACTCACAGGTCAGAATTTAGGCATTGCTGGTTCTCCTGACCCTAACACCATCAGATACCATCAACACTCCTGCTTTTATTTGTAAGGAGGATGATGAAGCAGAAGGACCAGGTGGCAGCTGACAATGGGCGGTGTAGAGACTTTCTACTCAAAGTGTAATCTGTGGATCAGCAGCACCAACAACATCTGGAATCTTGATAGAAATGCAATATCTCAGCATCCCTGCATCCCAGAATCTACATTTTAACAGGATCCCCATGTGATTTGTGTGCACATTTGGGTTTTATCCCTCACCTCTGGGGATTATATCCCCCTTACTAACTTAGAGCTGGCATGAGCCCTTCACATCAAACCAGCCAGAGAGTGGTCATGGAGAGTTGTTGCTGGGTATTGCAGTCACAGCCCGTGGAAGGTTCTTCATCTCGTCATAGTTAGGATCTGATAAATTATTGAGCCAGGTGAGAGTTCCCTTCCATCTCTTTAAAGTAGGCTGCGAGAAGCATCCAGTGCATTAAGCCGTCTCCCTTTTCATTCAAACCTAAGATCATCTCTAGTCAGGACAAGGGAAGGAGCTGTTAGCCTGGGTTGTATGCATTCTTCCATACTCCCTCACGGATACAGCCTTTCTCGCACTCACATGCATGCTGAGGTGATGAATTATTGAAACCTGAGAAATACGTATTTGGTCAGGCTCTGGAGGTCCCAGAGAGCAGAGCATCAGAATAGCCAGCCAA
>NW_004443944.1:20598181-20599989 GCF_000243295.1 Trichechus manatus latirostris
TTTTAATAAAAGAGATAAAACATTACAGATGAAGTTGAAGTATCCTTTGATCAATATCCCTTTGCCAGAGTCAACCACTACCATACTTTCAACAATAGTTGTGTTTCCTTCTGGGCAAACCTTTTTAAAATAATTTTTTAAAACTTTTGTACTTTTATATACATCTATAATATATTATAAATAATAAATGCATGGCATTGTTTTGTAGGAATGCATTTCAACATTTACATAAATTTACCCTGGGTTCCTTTACACCTTGCTTTTTCACACAAGGCTATTTTTGACCTCTATTCTTGTTGATACATTTAGCTCTCATCCATTTATTATAACTGCAGGAAAGGTATTCCATCATGTGGATAGACCATGTTTTACTTCTCATTTCCTTCTTCCTACATATTTAGATTATTTCCATACTTTTACCATAATAAAAAATGCTGTAATAAGCATCCTTGCTCTGCGACTCATTGGATGCATGAGTGAGAGCTTCTTTGGGGGCATGTCAGTAGAAGTGGAATCATTATGTTGTGCAGTAAGTATACTTTCAATTTTACTAGGTATTGCCAATAGCTCTCCAAAGCCTCTATAGTAATTTACACTCCTGCCAGAGCTATATGAAAGTACTATTTTCTGTACATCCTCTCAATGCTTGATATTGTCAGAATTTTTGCTAGTTCCATGGGAGAAAAATAGTATTCCTCTGTGGTTTTAATCTACTAGTAGCTCCCTTTTGGTTGGAAGAGGCCCTGGTAGGCTACAGTGAGGTCTGAGCTGAGGTCAGTAGATTCAGATTCTTGTCCAGCTCTGCTGTCAACTTGAACTTGAGCTTGGTCAAGTCCCTTCCCCTCCTTGGTCTTTCATAATGAGGTGGTTAGGCCAGATGGTCTCTAAGGAGTACACCATAAAGTGGACTCTTCTATTGTCTTGGAGGTTGCAATGATAAGATTTGCATGGAAGTTTCCTCTGCCACTCAGCACTTATCTGTGAAAGTCATGGGCCCAGCTATTCACGAAAGTCAGAATAGTGGTTGACTCTGGGAAAGGGGTGAAGATTAAAATTTGAGGGTGTCCATCAAAGCCAAGAAATTTGGAAGACAGCTACCTGGCCAACCGACTGGAAGAGACCCATATTTATGCCTATTCCAAAGAAAGGTGATCCCACCTAATGTGGAAATTATCAAACTATATCATTAATATCACACACAAGTAAAATTTTACTGAAGATCATTCAAAAGTGGCTGCAGCAGTATATCAACAGGGAACTGCCAGAAATTCAAGCCACATTCAGAAGAGGATGCAGAACCAGGGATATCATTGCTGATGTCAGGTGGCTCCTGGCTGAAAGCAGAGAATACCAGAAAGATATTTACCTGTATTTTATTGACTATGCAAAGGCATTCAACTGTGTGGATCATAACAAACTATGGATAACACTGTGAAGAATGGGAATTCCAGAACATTTAATTGTGCTCATGAGGAACCTGTACATTGATCAAGAGGCGGTCGTTCGTACAGAACAAGGGATACTGCGTGGTTTAAAGTCAGGAAAGGTGTGTGTCAGGGTTGTATCCTTTCATCATACTTATTCAATCTATGTGTTGAACAAATAATCCGAGAAGTTGAACTATATGAAGAAGAACAGGGCATCAGGATTAGAGGAAGACTCATTAACAATTTGTGTCATGCAGATGACACAACCTTGCTTGCTGAAAGTGAAGAGGACTTGAAGAACTTACTGATGAAGATCAAAGACCACAGCCTTCAGTATGGATTACACCTCAACATAAAAAAAATAAAAATCCTTCCACGGGC
>NW_004443944.1:20601180-20631181 GCF_000243295.1 Trichechus manatus latirostris
CAAGGCATCCTGTATTTTATCTGGCAATCCTAGGTAGGAGATGACAGGTTACTCAATATAGAAAATAACTGAAGATAGGATAGTCTAACTTGAAAAGTAATGAGCATCTTCATGTTGGAGGCATATAAGCAGAGGTTAGATCAGTCATGAGTGGAGATGTTGTGTGTGTTAACATGGTCTTATAGCCTCTGCTTACATGCCTTCAAGAACAGGGTGCTCAGTGCTGCTTGAAACAGCTTGTGGAAATCTTGGATGGTGAAAGGAGGCAGACTATTGCCCAAGTATTCCACGCTGTTCCCTGTCTCCATATACAAGCCATTCCCACAAATAGGAATGTCCTTCAAGGAGTGTCCCCAGAAAAACACCATGCTACCATGGTTCTCAAAGTGTGATGCCTGGATCAGCAACATCAGCATCCCCTGGAACTTGTTAGAAGCACAAATTCTCAAGTCCCATCCCAGACCCACTGAATTAGAAATTCTGGGGGCAGACCCAGCCATCTGTGTTTTAACAAGCCCTCCAGGGGATTCTGATGTATGATCAAGTTTGAGAACCATTGGGTTGGATTAGAAAGCTCATCTGAGATCCTAAAGCTATTGCTTGGAGCTCCACTTCTCCAAGGGTGTATTGAATCTGGGGGCTGTGTTTGCAGTGAGGGCATGGGAGGAGAGAGGTGACTGATGCTCTGTGGAGTGGGTCCAGCACAGAGATGGGAGGGCAGAGGCTGCTTGGTGAGTATTGCTGAAGAATTGCATTTTAAAAATATTTTATTATGGTAAAATACATATAACAAAACATTTGCCACTTTAGCCATTTTTAAGTGTACAATTCAGTGACATTAATTACATGCACCATGTTGTACAACCATCACCACTATTGATTTCCAAATGTTTTAACAGAAACTCAGTGTCCGTTAAGCAATAACTTCCCCTTCCCACTCCCAGCCACCCCTGGTAAACCACTAATAAACTCTGGTCTCTATGCATTTGTCTGATCTAGGTATTTCATGTAAGTGGGATCATATAATATTTGTCCTTTTGTATCTGACTTATCTTACTCAGCGTAATGTTTTCAAGGTTCATCGGTGCTATAGCATGTATCAGAACTTCATTTTTCTTTATAGCCGAATAATATCCCATTGTATGTATATACCACATTTTATTTATCCATTCATCTGTTAGTGGACACTTGGGTTGTTTTCACCTTTTGGCTATTGTGAATAATGCTGCCATGAACATTGATGTATAAGTGTCTGTTTGAGTCCTTGCTTTCTAGTCTTTTGGTTGTATACCTATGAGGGGAATTGCTGGATTATGTGGTAATTTTATGTTTAACTTTTTGAGGAACTGCCAAAATGCTTTTCCCAGTGACTGCACCATTTTATATTCTCACCAGCAGTGGATGAGGATTCCTATTTCTGCACATCTTGCCAACATTGTCATTTTATACATTTCTGGTAATAGCCATCCTAGAGGGGGTGAAGTGGCATCTTGTGGTTTTGATTTGCATTTCCCTAAGGTCCTTGAGCATCTTTTCACGTGCTTATTGGCCATTTGTATATTTTCTTTGGAGAAATGTCTATTCAAGTCCTTTGCCCATTTTTAAAATTGGGTTGTCTTTTTGTTGTTGAGGAAGAATTGCATTTTTTTTTTATTTTATATTTTATTGTACTTCAGGTGAAGGCTTACTGAACAATTAGTTTCTCATGAAACAGTAGTACACATGTTGTTTTATGACATTGGTTAACAACCCCACAACATATTAACCCTCTAACTTCGCAACCTTTTTTTTTTTGGTGAAAATACACATAGCCAAAGATACACCGTTTCAAAAATTTCTACTTGCACAGTTCAGTGACATTGACTACGCTCTTCCAATTGTGCTGTTATTCTCACTTAAGATGAAGGCTTACAGAACAAAATAGTTTCTCATTTAATAGTTACTACAAATGTTGCCCAATGACCATGGTTAACAATCTCACAACACATCAACAATATCCTTACTCAACCTTGGGTTCCCTCTCACCAGCTTCCTTGTCCCCTTCTGCCTTCTGGCCCTTGTCACTGGACTCCTGTACCTCGTTAGTCTCATTTGTTTTTATGGGGCTGTCCACTCCCACACTGAACAGTGAACCTCGGAGGTAGCTTCACCACTGAGCTAAAAGGGTGTCTGGGGGCCATACTCTCGGGGTTTCTCCAGTCTCCTTTAGGCCAGTAAATCTGGTCTTTTTTTTTCGTGAGTTAGAATTATGCTCTACATCCTTCTCCAGCTCTGTCCAGAACCCTCTGTTGTGATCCTGGTCAGAGCAGTCAGTGGTGGTAGCCGGGCACCACCTAGCTGTACTGGACTCAGTCCGGCGGAGAACTGCATTTCTAACAAAAGAATTTTTAAGCATCTGTTTGGGCCAGGCATTGAGGAGAAGCCTCAGCTTATGCCTTCAAGGAACTCAGTCTACTGGGCGAGAGAGATAAGCTAAAGCTAAAACACAGACAGCTGTGTAGGCTGTAAACCAAGGGCTGGGGCAACATGGAAGAGGGGGATTAATTCTGATTGTGAAGGAGGGGTCGTGGTGGGTGGAATGGTGCTTCGCTGAGGACAGTCCTTGAAGGACATTCCCAACTGTGAGAACGACTTGCCTATGAAACAAGGGACAGCATGGAGTTCTTGGACCACAGTCAGCCTTTTCTCATCAACTGAGACGTCCACGAGCTGTTTCAAGCAGCAGTGAGCGCCCCGTCCTTGGAGGCATACAAGTAGAGGCTACAAGACCACTCTAGTGTTGATGGAAGGGTGGCCTTGATGACCTTCAGGACAAGTCTCTTCTAGGATCGTCAAGCTGTTCCCAGGGCCAGTTGTGAGTAGCCTGGGGCATCTAGTTCTAGACCCCTTTGTGACAGCCTCTCTCTGAAACCATTCCAACTAAGTAGCTGTCTGGCTACACCTCACTCATTAGTGGACAGAGAAGATTGGCTTTAGGGACCATGCATTAAGTAAGCGAAAGACAAAAAGGGAGGTATTCAGCCCCAATCCTATGCGTTCTCTAAATGTGCTGTTGTAAAGAAAAGCTTTATTCTATTTATCTGCTTTTATAAATAGAGGGGGTCATGGATTTGAGGGTTGCAGATTTACCATGGGTCCTGGTGGGTACCTGTGGGCAGCCATGTGGTCCACTTGTCTCTTGTATTTCTTTCCTCTGAACTTGCTACAGAGTAAGCAGTGCTGTTTACTCTGTAAACAGGTAGGAGCTGTGGTTACTGGGTTTTGAGGGGGATTGGCGAATACTGAGGCCATTTCTCTGTGATGGCACAGTTGCTTGGACTGTGAGCTAAAAGCTTCCCCCCCAGGGGCTGCTTAGCACCAGGAAGCATTTGGTTGTCTTTACAAGGTCCATCTTGGTGACATAATGTTGGTGTTGTAGAGTTTGGCCATGGTGTTTCGTTCCTGTTGTTCCCCCCCATGCCCATTGCTGTCAAGTTGACTCCGACTTACAGTGGCCCTTCAAGGCAGAGTACAACTGCCCCATTGGGTTTCTAAGGCTGTAAATCTTTATGGAAGCAGATCGCCACGTCTTTCTCCCACAGAGAGGCTGGTGGGTTGGAACCGCCGACTTTTTGGTTAGCAGCTGAGTGTGTCACCGTTGCCCCACCAGGACTCCTGGTCCATGTTAACAGGCGCAAAAACATCTGCTTCCTCTGGTCCAGTCAGGATCAAATACACTAAACCTGCACTATTATTGTTGCCGAGTCTAGTATCATTTGTACTGCATTGACAGTCTACAAAACACTTCCGCGTACATTATAGAAGCCTCCAAACACATCAGTTTTCTCATCTGTAAAATGGGAGTAACGACAGTAACCACCTACGCAGACTTGCAGTGAGAATTAAACGAGTTAATACCTCTCAGGCTTTTAGAACAGTGTCTAACAAGTGGCAAGCACTCAATAAATGTGAGCTATTTTCATCTTTTGAAGTAGGAATGATCCCCCCCCCGCATTTTACAGAAGAATGGATGGGGCGAAGGTGTGGTCTGCCCTGGGTGCAGGCAATAACAGGGAGCATCAACTGTAGAGAATTTAAAAACAATAATAAAGCCAACTTAAAGTCAGCCTGCTTTTGATTATCACCAGGCAGTGGCAATTCTAAACCACATCGATGGTAAAACTCTCCTCTCCCTAAAACATGTAGTTGATCTAAGCAATTGCCGCGAGTTTTTATAATATATGTAAGGTTCACATTGGCACATTATCACTTATCCTCTAATAAACATTGTATTTTACATGGACTTTAATTCAGACAACTCCTTGTAACATATTTGCTCCTTTACGCGCAGGAACTCAGCTACGCTTTGTTTCGAAAGTCAGTTCCTAATGGTTTGGGATCCTTAAAGTTTGCTCTGGGCGTAGTTCAGGCCTCTACTCCCGTGGTATACATATTCTGACATTTAAACAGTAGATTCAGTATCAATAATGAGAGCCCAGGGATTAAATGAAGAGGCAATCTAACTGAGTCACTCTAATCCTTTCATTCTATTTGACCACTTGGAGTTTTTATTTGCACTTAAAATTAAGAACAGTGAAATGGAGCGAGAACTCTGAGCTGAAATATTTTTGTTTGGAATAAGTGGAAATTTTAGTTCCTGCCATAAATGTTTTTCTGAGGTTGAATAATATATTTAACATTGATGTTTCTCCTTTAAAATTGTTAATTGTTTTAGAACTAAAGAACGAAGCAGGAGAATAATGATTATTCCATGATTATTACTGGAAATAGTTTTGGCATACAGTGGGGAGGGATGTTAAATATGATCCTTTCATGCTATTACACTGACTGTATCGGGCTCCGCTGGTTCCTTTATACACAATATCTCCTTTAGTACTGAGAGGCCAGGAGAAGAAGGGCTGATTATTCCTGGTTTATGTTTTTAATTGATCTAATTCTACAATTATAATTAGATAATTATACAATTAGCTAATGCTACAAAGCCCCAAAACTTTGCTTCTTCTTCCCTTCAAATCTACTCCCATTTTGTTTCTTCCCCATACGTTTCTTTATTACAGATGTAACCTGGAAGCTTCTCCAGCACTACAAAATGAGATCACGTATCCTGCCTACAATTAAATCATTATGGAATTAGCCCCCTCTGGGCCTTTTGCTGGTAATAAAAAAAATGAGCCCATTCTGACTCATGGCGACCCCGTGCGTGTCAGAGTAGAACTATGCTCCGTAGTAGGATTGTATTTTCTTTCTTTCTTTTTTGTATATTTTAAAGTTTTATTTACATGTTGATAAAGTGCCAACAAAAAGTTTATCTGTTCATTATTTTAAATTAAAATTTTTTTTATTGTACTTCAGATGAAAGTTTACAAAGCAAACTAGTTTCTCATTAAACAATTAATACACAGAGAGTTTTGTGACATTGGTTGCCAACCCCATGACCTGTCAACACTCTCCCCTTCTCAGCCTTGGGTTCCCCATTACCAGCTTTCCTGTCCCTCTTGCCTTCTTGTCCTTGCCCCTGGACTGGTGTGCTCATTTAGTCTCGTTTTGTTTTATGGGCCTGTCTAATCTTTGGCTGAAGGGGGAACCTCAGGAGTGACTTCATTACTGAGCTATAAGGGAGTCTGGGGGCCATGCTCTCGGGGTTTCTTCAGTCTCTGTCAGACCAGTAAGTCTGGTTTGTTTTTTGTGAGTTAGAATTTTGTTCTACTATTTTTTTCCAGCTCTGTCCGGGACCCTCTATTGTGATCCCTGTCAGAGCAGTTGGTGATGGTAGCTGGGCACCATCTAGTTGTGCTGGACTCAGTCTGGTAGAGGCTGTGGTAGTTGTGGTCCATTAGTCATTTGGACTAATCTTTCCCTTGTGTCTGCTCCGTAGGTTTCCAATGGCTGATTTTTCTGAAGTAGATTGCCAGGTCTTTCTTCCAAGGCATCTCTGGGTGGACTTGAACCTCCAACCTTTTGGTTAGCAGCCAAGTATGTTAAACCTTTGCACCACCCAGAGACTGCCTGCTGATAATAAGTCCCGTCTAAAACATCCCTTCAGTAATTTCAGATGGTGCCATCTTGTGTGTGGGTAGGTGAGGGCATTCAAGACCCACTACCCCTTTGGCCACACTGCTGCCAGTGACCCTTATGAGAAGCCTGCTCTAGGGTCAGGGATATCTTTATTGGTGATCACAACTAGTACCCCCTCATTGGCATACTTGGAATCCACTTCCCCTCAGTCCCTTGATTGAGTTGAAATTAACCATGAGAAGCAGTTTACTCATGGAGCCCACAGACCCAAGTGCCATCTTGAGACCCTGAGGAGCTCTGAGCTGGCGTCCATGGGTAGGGCTAGCTCAGCGGCTGGCAACTCCAGGCATCCACACAGCTTGGGGTCCTGGCCTTAGAGGGAGAGGAAGCCCTTCAGTTGCCAATTTTAAGACCACTTTATTTCTTGTTGTGGGATTATGATGGATACCCATACCCTTTGGGGAAACACTGCTTCACCCACAGAGCTTTGGTCTGAGAACACAGTCACAATGGTACCCAGTATGCGCTCCGAAGTCTGGCTTGTTCCAGTCTAAATAATGCATCACGTGTGAAGTGCCAAACCCTGTCGGTCCTTGAAGGGAGGGGAACATTGGGGTGCCACGCCCTCCTGGCACAGTTACTTCCTGACTCCTCATTCCTGTGAACAAATGATGCTTTTACATCTCCCTTTCCCCTTGTACACACATACCCCTCCCAAGAACATACTTTTCAGGCACAGAATAGTCTAAATTGGGTGAGAGGAGGCTCTCTAACTGTGCAGGAGCACAGCTGTGCTAGTCCATCTAATTTATATTTCCTAAGAACACTGGACAGCTCAGCCAGTTTCTGACCTGGAAGGAACCATTTGCCAAGAGGCCCTGATTTCTGTTGGCCTGGTCCTTTCTGGTCTGGGGCAAGAGTATTACTTCCATGCTGGTTTGAAGGTCTGCAAATCTCAGTAGATCTTCTAAGCCCCACCTGCCTGGTCTCCTCACTTAGCCTGTCTTTTCTGGGCTCCTGCTGGTGGTACAGTGATTAAGTGCTTGGCTGCTAACAGAAAGGTTGGCAGTTCAAGCCCACCAGCTGCTCTGTGGGAGAAAGATGTGGCCAGTCTGCTTCTGTAAAGATCACCAGCTAGGAAACCCTGTGGAGCAGCTCTACTCTGTCCTATAGGGTCGCTATGAGTCGGAATCGACTCAACGGCAACAGTGCTACTTCCCTGGGCACGGGACTCTTCTTCTCACTGGTTCTACCCACTCCTCTTTCTTGTCAGCCCTGGGATGGGGAAGGACATGTGCTTGGTTGGCCGTGTTCCTCTCAGACATTTTCCTTAGTTTCCCCAGGCTTGTGGAGATACCTCACCAGGAAGATGTCTTTGCTTCTGCTTTTCCCCCATGCCATGTCCTACCTTCTCTTTCAGACAATGAGCTCAGAGGCTTGGTAGCTTGAATTGAGGTAGAAGCAGATAATGGGGAGAAGAAAAAAAAAAAGCCTACAAGGACAAAAAATAAGACACCAGTTAATATCTCAGGAATACCCCACTGCTGCATAGGAAAGACACTCTGGTCCAGAGGAGTTTGCAACAATTGCTTCCATTTCATTCTTCACAGCCCATGGACTATCCTAAGTTATTAAGTCTGTAAAATATATTTGTTTCCTACCGCTGCTTAACAAATTAACACAAACTTAATGGCTTAAAACAACACAATTTTTTTCTCTTATAATTCTGGAGGCCAGAAGTGCAAAGTCACTCTCACTAGGCTAAAGTCAAGGTGTTGGCCGGGCTGCATTCCTTTCTGGAGGTTCCAGGAGAGAATCTGTTTCTTTGCCTCTTCCAGATTTTAGAAGCTGCCTGCATTCCTTGGCTTGTGGCCCCTTCCTCCATCTTTGGATTGTAATATCCTCCAATTTCTCTCTGACCCCCTGACTCTGCTGTACCCCGCCCCCCTCTTACCCTTGTAAGGACTCTTGTGATTATAAATGGGCCCACCCGGATAATCCAGGCTACTCTGCACATCTCAAGATCCTTACTCACGCCTGCAAAGTCCTTTTTGCCATGTAAACTCACGTAGTCACAGGTTCCAGAATTAGGACGTGGACATCTTTAGGGGCTATTATTCTGCCTATCATATCCTCCAAATCCTACAGGGGTGTTAAAAGGATGATGTAAAGGGATAGATATGTGGGCATATAGTTGCTACATCCTACTGTCTTTTTTTTTTTCCTACCTGAGGGTCTGACGCTGAAGGGGAGCCTGCTTCCTAACAGGGGTCTCCTGGGAAAACACAGTCAGGTGGACCAGAAGGTGACCCTGCCCACACCCCAGCCAGGGCTGGATTAACCAGCATACACCAGTTTACAGGGAGTAAGCTACAGTATGGGCTTGTCTTTACTTACTAATCTGTAGTGAACAATTTCACATGGGTTTCACCACAAACGATGTAAAAAGTAAGTAAGCACAGTTAAGCCTATGCATACCTTGCTTATTGGGTAATCCCTTCCTGTGGCCCCACCCCACCCCAGAGATCACCTGCAGTTTCAGGGGGCAGTTCCTGCACATAGCGATGGCTTTGACCTCAAGCACAGGTGTCTCCCTGCCTGAGGTCTTTCTCTGGCTGCAGAAGCAGGCTCAGCCTTCAGCAATGCAGGCTGGAAATGCTGGGGGCTAATGACCCCAGGAGTAACCTTTACCAAGGAGGGATGGGAACAAACCCCGGGCTTCCTGGCCCCTTGGGGATAATTCTGAGGTGTGCTGTACATAATCTGCCAGAGAGTTCCAAGTAGGATTGAGCCTCACCTCCCCACAGTGCTAACCCTCTCCTTAACGCGGCCTTATTGCCTCCCTTCCCATCTCTGTCTCACTTTCCCCCTACCACCCAAGTAAACTACCTGCACCCAAATCCTTGTGTCAGGGTATGCTTTTGGGGGACCCTATATTAGGACCTACCTCCTCTCTTCTAAGGTCCTACAAGCAGCTGGAAGCCACGTCCCACCTGGCTCCCAGGTGTGGCTTGCCCCAGCCACCTTGCGCTGCCCTCTTCTTGGCTGATCTTTCGCTCAGGTGCTAGTGCTCCCTGTTGAGTCCTCCCTGCCCCTCCCTCGGCTCATTGCCCTTGTGTTTCCACAGCCTCGACTTTATCTCCTGGAGACCCCGGCACCGTGCAGCCTCAGCGGAGGGGAAGTAATTGCAAAGGCACCTGCTGCCTCAGATAGTGGAGAAAGTATCACAGTCAGCATGTGGCTTAACTGAATTAAAGGAAAAAAGTCCTGCTTCCATCTCCACGACAACTCATTGCCCTTGATGGGATGCAGACAGAGCTCATAATGGAAACGAGTCAAGGCCGAGAAGGGTACTGTGGCATAGGCCTGGCCCAGAGAGGGTAGGAGATGAGCACCTTGGCCACTGCCCAGAACTCTGAAGCCTAACCAGTCCCTGGGTCTGGGGGTGAAGAAGGAGAGTATCCTGTGGATGAAGAGACAAGGGCTTTGACCTTGGGAAGGAGAACATGACGTGGGAACCTGGGAGAAGGTCAGGCAGACAATCCTGTGCTCGGTGCCAGCAGATAGAGAGAGATGGAAAAGATTGGTCGGAGGTGCCAGGGGCTGCTTTCACCCCCTTTTAGCTCGCCAGCTCCTCCCAGGCAGTGGGAGGAGTTGACCATCTGATTGTTCACAGTCCAGTGGACAGAGATGGGGCCACATGGACCAGTGGGCAAGGCCACGGTGGGTGATGTGCTCACATCTGTGTACGTAAGTCACTTTTATTGTGTTAAGTATGTATATAGGATTCTCTGGTTGGCGCAAATAGTTAAGCGCTCGGCTACTAACCAAAAAGTTGACGATTTGACTACCCAGAGAAGCCTCAAAGCAAAGGTCTGGCAATCTACTTCCAAAAGATCACAACCATGAAAACTCTGTGGAGTACAGTTTCACTCTGAAACACATGGGGTTGCCATGAGTTGGAATTGACTCCACAGTGATTAGTTTTTAAGTATACACGTAACAAAACATTTGCCATTTCAATATATTTTACACGTATAACTCAGTGACTTTAATTACATTCACCATCTCCACTATTCGTTTCCAAATTTTTCTATCGCCCTTAAGAGACGCTCAGTGCCCCCTAAGCAATGATTCCCTCTTTGTCTCTACTTCCCATCCCTGGTAACCACTAAGGAACTTTGGCACTCTTTCCTTCCTGAGGAATATTCTCAGGCCAATGTGCCTGAGGGTTCCTGCTATCACATTTTTACTTGAGCTTTAAGGGAGGTAGAGGCTCTGTTGGCTATGAGTCCAAGCTCTGTGCTCCAGTCTCGGGTCCCTTGAGTTCTGTACTGTGTGGCCTGGGCATGAGCCAGCTCATCACAGCAGGACATGATGTTTCCTTTTGATGACTCTTCCTATGCTGAGGGTTCCCCTAGGATTCCTGCAGGGACAAGGGGAAATTGGCAGACAGGATCAGGCTCTCTTGGGTTTCCAAACGTAATAGCGTCAAGACCCCACTTCTAAACATGATTCTCCTTCCCCGTCAGAAGAGGGGGGCTTGCTGGGGCAAGCTGTGGGGATGAGTCTGGCCAAGACATCTGCTGGTGGCACAGAGTGGGTTGGGGAAAGGTGGGTGTGTTGGGGACAGAGGGGCCTCCAGGGCTAATGAGGTTCCAGGAGACAGCCATGTACCAGACAAAGTCTCTCTCTAGGGAAATAAACTCACTGAAGACTGAGCTTGTGTTTCCTGGTTACTTAAGGTCCTTGTGTCACAGAATGAAGCATAGTAACTTGGTTTTTGGTCCAGTAGGGAAGTAACAGTGGAGCCCTGGTGGCACAGTGGTTAAGAGCTCAGCTGCTAACCAAAAGGTCGGCAGTTCGAATCTACCAGCCACTCCTTGGAAACCCTATGGGGAAGTTCTACTCTGTCCTACAGGGTCACTATGAATTGGAATTGACTCAACAGTGGTACACAACAACAACTGGGAAGTAACAAGGAGCCCTGGTGGCACAATGGTTAAGCAGTTTGCTGCTAACCAAAAAGTTGGCCATTTGAACCCATCCGTTCAGCAGCTCTGCAGAAGAAAGACCTGGTGATCTGCTTCTGTAGAGATTACAGCCAAGAAAACCCTATGGGGTACTTCTCTCTGTCACATGGGGTTGCTATGAGTCGAAATTGACTTGACCGTGCTCAACAACTACAACAGGGAAGTAACAGTTTTTCCTCCTATTAGCACTTTGGCTTTGTAAATAGACAATCACATGAATGCTTTGCAGTCATACTCCCTTCTCCCTAAGTTGTCTTCCATTTGTCTCTGTAAGAAGCCCCCTCTTCTGTCACAGCCCAGAAGGCTTGTGTTTCACTGAGATACTTTCTCTCCATACGGTTGGAGAGGTGAGAAGGAGCCAGATTAGACAAACTTGACCATCAAGCTAACAAGTTCAGAGCTATGGGCTTTGTTCAGGGGGCCCCTGGGATTTATGGAAGGTTGTTGAGCTGAGAGAGGGCACAGGCAGAGCTATGTTTTGGTAAATGACAGAAGGGACACATGTGCAAATATAACTACTTGATGAGGGGACAGGAACATAATCTGTCCAAATCTGAACGTTTGGTCTAAAGGTCTTTATGTGTACTAGTCCCTCTGTCGGGAACTCTTGTCCCAGTAAACATCACTTCTCAGAGAGGTCTTCCTTGACTCCCTTCCCATCTAAATTAGTTTCTCCTGTTACACACTTGCATAACATCCTTGATTTGTCTTTTGTAACACTTACTACAGTTTTGTAAATTTTAATTTGTCACCCTAATCAGACTTTAGGAGTCCTTGGATGGTGCAAATGGTTAACACACTCAGTTGCTAACCAAAAGGTTGGAAGTTCGAGTCCACCCAAAGGCTTGTGGAAAGCAAAGCCTGGTGATACACTTCCAGAAAATCAGCCATTGAAAACCCTATGGAGTGCAGTTTTACTCTGAAACATATGGGGTTGCCATGAGTTGGAATAGACTCAACAGTAACTGGTTTAATCAGACTTTAAATTCTTTGGGTGTAGGATCCATGTCTTATTCATTTATGTATGATGACCCACTTCCAGGACATGACAATGGGCCCAGCAAATAATAGATTAAATTTAATAATAATAATTTAAACTTAATTTGAACATTTGTGTCTTATGTGGTTAATATCTGTTTCCTTCTCTAGACTATGAGCTCCATGAGGGCAGAGCAGGGATTATGTCTGTCTTGTTCATTAGTATAAACCCAGCATTGTGTACGTGCTTCTGACAGGTGCTGGATAAATCCTTGTGAAATGAATGAATGGACAGATGAAAGAGAGAGACAAGCATCAAGGGTGACTTCTGACTTTTTGCATGGGAGTAGGAAGGTAACAGGGCCAGTGACGGATGGTTGATGTGTGGAAGTGAAGATGATGGGCTGAGGGCAGAGGTGACCACTCATTAGATCCTCAGCTCTTAGCAGGGCAGGAGGCTGTCCTGACTTCTCAGGGAGTAGGGCTGCAGTGTTTGGTGTCTGTGATGGAGGTGATTAAGGGATCACAGCCAGAACCCAGGGAGATGGCTGCACGTGCAGATTACACCTCCTTACCTGCCCTCTGTTTGATTTCTAACAAGCGACAACCCTCTCAGGGAAGTGACAATGTAAGCTCTTTTGAGTTTATTCAGCAGACAGAGTTGCATGGAGGTGAGGACCCCCTTCCAGGCCACCCCTTGGGCAGATGGATGCTTGCATGTAATTACTTTCAGGGTCAAAGCAGCACAATCAGTTCTTTTGTCAGCAGCATTCATTGAATAGTTTTATCGAGCGCACGAGGGTGATTTGTTCCAGTGCTGGAGTAATTGTCCAATCTACCGCGGGCTCCCTGGGGGAAGGTGGTTTGAAGGAAGCATTCCAAACGTTTGTGATTAAGATGGGATGGCTACGTTAATTAACTCAACAAACCTTCATTAGGCACCTACTGTGTACTAGGCTCTGTGCCAGACCTTGCAGGAGGTGGGGGAGGGTTCTTTCCCTAAAGAACCAATGGATTGTTAAAGGGGATAAATGGAAACACCCTTAATCTCATATTCATCCCAGGTGCCTAAGTAGCTCCCAAGGAGGAGTGCTTTCTCCTGATGGAGGAGACTTTGAGGTAGAGCCTGGGAAGGTGATGTATGGGAGTGGAGGTAGGGAACTGGCACTCATGGACATTCAAAGATGAGTTCTCCAAGGTGGATGTGAAATGTTACTGAAATAGTCCAGACCAGAGATGGTGGTCCTCCTTGGCTCAGTGGTGATGGGGATGAAGAGAAGTGATTGATTCCAAGAGAGATTTTGGAGGTGAACTTGGCAGGACTTGGTGAGTAATTGGAAGTGCTGAGGAGCAGGTATAGGGAAAGGAAAAAATTTAGAATGATGCCCAGGTTTCTGGCTTGGGAGAATGAGTGGTTGATGGAGCTGTTCCCTGGGTGTAGGAGCAGGTTTGTGGGGGCAGAAGGGGAGGTCAGTTTTTCAGGTTGAATTACAAGCATGTGGGGATGTCCAGAATGCAGTTGAATATATGGTGCTGGAGCTCCAGAGTTGACCTTCAGGGAATGAGAGCTGTTTTCATTCCCTCATTGTGCTTGGTTTGATCCTGAGCTTCAAGCATAGCACTGAGAACCCAGCACATGCTGGGCCTAGTTTGGTTTCTCCCAGACTCTGAGACAAGGATTCAATTTGTTAAAACAAAAATCATAATAAGCCAATAACAGCAATTGATTGAAGCTTATTTAATACACATTTTGCAAAATTGGGGTAACATTTCCACTAGGGAGTCAAAAATGCTCCAAAAAGGAAAGAGCTTCCAAAGATTTTTATACCCCATCTTATTGAGATTGCCATGGAAAAAGGGACAGAACAGTGTTTACATAATAACAATTTAACCTAAAACACAGCTTCTAGTCTGACTTTGGAGTTTCTCTTCCTTGAAACAGGAGCCCTGGTGGCTCGGTGAAAAGTCCATGGTTTGAAGCCACTAGCTGCTCATGGAAGAAAGATGAGGCAGTCTGCTTCAGTAAAGCTTTACAGCCTTGGAAACCCTATAGGGCAGTTCTACTCAGCCCTATAGTGTCACTATGGTTCAGAATCCACTCAACAGCATTAGGTTTGGTTTGGTTTTGATTTATAGGAAACCAGCCTTCTCAAGGCTCAAGTTCAAAAGAAGATCTCAGGGCAATGGCTGGGGTGGGTCACCCCAACTGCATGAACTCCAGAAATTGGACTTCTAGGAGAATTAAAACTTTTTCAGAGTACAGGAAATTTATTTGGGAAGCGGAAGTAACACAAGTGGGCAAGTGAAACAGGGAAAGAATGGAGCCGGCAAAGTGCGTTATTAAGCCAGCAACCATGATGCGCGACTAGAGTTTAATCCTGCAGGGAAATTCTGGCAAACAGGACAAAACACACATCTCAGAATGCTCCCATCCAAGAGGTGAGGGAGCTGGGGTATTTATACACCAACTCCTGTAGTCATTGGTTGAGGACATTTCCTGGGGAATGTTAATTTCCTGGCACATGTGGCCTGCAATGTGCCAGTAGGGCAGCTTTCCGCAGTTCCCGGAACAAGAGCTCTCAGGCACAGAGATAGAGATCCTGACAGATGGAGGTTGCTGGAACACAATGAAATGTCTGAGGGTTATGAGCAGGACATGGCAGGACATTGATATTAATAATACAATTTATATAAACATGTAGATTTTTATCCCAAGATATTTAGAAACTGGTGCTCTACTTAGTATTATGTATATTGGTAGAGTTATTTGCAACCTTCAAACAAGAACTAGTTGAGATTGGAGTGAATTATGTTCATAGCTTAACCAACCGGTGAACTAACAATTCCACACCTCACCTACTTGGAGTTCATTAACTTGTTGGAAATGAACATTTATTAAGTACCTACTATATGCCAGGTCTCATGCTTGGTACCTTACACATATTATCTCACCTAATCAGCAGAACTGGATGGTGCCCAGCTACCATTACTGAACATTTTGATTAAAGATACTATAGAAGAATCCTGATCAAAAGGAAGAAAACACAGAACAGAAATTAAAATTCTCATGGAATCCAGACTTTCTGGAGCCTTGAAGGCTGGATGAACCCCTCAAACTATTGCCCTGACATAATCTTTAAACCTTAAACCAAAAATATTCCCTGGAGTCTTCTTAAAACCAAACAACAGTTTAGCTTAACTAGTAAATAAATGTCTGTCTTGAGCACTGTGCTCTTTTAAGAACTATCTCTATGGGATCAAATTGACAGCAGCAACTCGGAAGATTAGATAGAAAACTTAGGGAGTAGTGAGTATATGTTAAGGGGGGAAGGAACAACTCAGAAAAGCAGAGTGAGAATGGTTACACAACCTGAAGAATGTACTCAATGTCACTGAATTGTACATGTAGATATTGTTGAATTGGTTTTTGTTCTGCTGTGTATATTCTTAACAACAACAAAAAATAAAATATAAAATTAAAAACAAACAAAACAAAATAAACCCCCCCTATGAGATAGGTAGGTCTAGATTCAGTTTATAGATGAGGACATAGACCGGGAGAGACTCTGTGATTTGCTGAAGGTGAAACAGTTTGTAACTGGTAGATCCAAGGTTCAACTCATTTTCTCTCCCCAATTTTTTGCTGCCTCCTGGCAGGTAAAAATTATAAGAGCAACCTGACTTGGGCATTTGGTTTACATTTGCATTCAGTATTTATCGAAGTTCCCAGGCCTATCCAGCACTTACTGTTGGGTCTTAATAAGTTCTAAATAATAATGATTTTTCTCCTGGATGAGTATCGATGCTTCTGTCAGCTGAGGCTGATTTCCACCTAATTTGTGGGGAATTTGTGCTGCACAATGATGAGCTAAATATTTATGCAGGGAGGAAGTATGTACAAATCACATTTCCATAAGAAACACAAGGCAAATGAGAGATTCCCACAGAAAGTTTATTGGTGGGAAAAGATGGTTTAGAGAATTAAACATTAGCCAGGATTAACCACCATTATCCAAGAGTTAGCCATATTCAGGCAATTTCAGCGTTTAGGCCAGAGGGTTGTCTTTATTAAGAGCTTCTGAGAACTCCTGGGAGGAACTGGTGTTGCTTTTTTGGTGTTTTAAGAAAAAAAACTTGGGCATATGGAATCACTGTTTTCTGAATGGCCAAACAATCTTGCTGGATGACCATAGCCTAGTTGGGGCCCTTCTCTGGGCCTCAGTTTCTTCAGCTGTCATCTCCTGGATTGGATTGAATGTTCCTAAAGACCCTGCCTACCCCATCACAATTCTCTGTGCTACCAGTGTGCCCCTCTGTATTTGTTCACACATTGAGAGCAGGCTATTGACCTGAGACTACCAACTTTCTTACTGAGGGAAAGGAGTCAATATTTAGGTCACCTACTATTTGCCAGGCATACCTGTTAGGTGCTTTATGTAAATCAACTCATTACTCCTCACAGCAGCTCTATGGGGTTGATTTTATTTCCATTTTATAGCTAAAAAATGTAAGTTGTAAGTTAAGGAGCAACTGCTACTTCTTGGGTCATGCTCCAGACTCTCTCACTCACATCTAATTTCAACAAAAAGATCTTTAATGATAACTGTTTTTACTTTGAATTGTCTATCAAATGGGTACCAAGGGCAAAGAGCACAGGGCTTGGAGTTGTATGGACCTAGGTTTGAATTCTGACTTGATAATGTATCAGCTGTGTGCCTGACTGAATCATGTCACCTCTCTAAGTCTTGTTTCTTCATTTGCACACACTTACCTCTGGGGAACAGAGCTATCGTGTGAACTCTACAAGAAACCACCCAGCTTTTTGGTCTCAATCTTAATGGTTGGTATTTCTAGGCTTCCCTCCAAGGGTCAGAGATAGCCAGGCTCATTGCCTCCTGGTAGAGGAAGTACCTCTGGGTGTGGTCCTGGCTTTCTCTCCATCCTTGTTCTCTTCAGTTCCTTAGCCTGGCCCTGCCTGACTTCTGTCTGTCTGTATGACATATGCACTGGAGATATGGGTCCAGTACCCAACAATACCAGTTTCTACTTGTGTGAACTTGAGTCAGTCATTTGACTTCTCTGAGCCTCCATTTCTCTTCTGTAAAATGAGAATAATTTTACAGACTTTGTTCAAGACTTTTATAGTTGGTTAAGCATCATAGTACTGAAATTAATTGCATGCTGAACTATGTTTTGCCCTCACTCCAGGGAAGGACCTCAATCCTTCTGAATGAATCCTTTGTAACCTGAAAAGTTCTTAGTTAAAGAACCCCTCCAGCAGGGCTACAGGGCATCATCTGAACCAGCTGGTCCACTGCTATCAAGATTTAGGTGTCTTGAATGGGCAAACAGGTGAGCAATCTCCCTCGAATGTTGCTTTAAAGTGACTTATTTCTGCCTGATTGAGACAGATCTTCATACAGATGTATCTCATTTAATGTTTTCAAAACTCTGTGTCCAGGTGTAACCTGCTGAGGTCACAGAACCAGCAAGTGACTGTGCTGGGATATGGAGCCTGGTCCTTTCTGCTGTGCCCACTGCGCTCACAGGCCCTGCCTCTGCAGAGAATTCTGCTTTGCCATCACCAAGACCTACAGCCTCACTTTTAGTCCCACTTTCTTTCAAGGTTATAACATGGGTTTGAAATGTACTTCTGGAAAGCTAAAGAGCTGAAAAAAATATAGAGAAATTGGTTCCCGGTAGACTCCAGAAACTCTTTTATTTTTTAAATAACAGCTTTATTGAGGTATAATTCATATATCATAAAATTCATCCTTTTACAATATACAGGAGCCCTGGTGGCATAGTGGTTAAGAGCTACGGCTGCTAACCAAAAGGTCGGAGGTTTGCATGCATCAGCCGCTCCTTGGAAACCTTATGGGGCAGGTCTACTCTGTCCTATGTGTCGCTCTGAGTTGGAATCAACTCAACGCCAGTGGGTTTGTTTTGTTTTTTAAGGTGTACAATTCAGTAGTTTCTAGCACAGTACCTACAGAGTTGTTCAACCATCCCACTATTTTCTAATTTTAGAGCTTTTTCAACACCCCTAAAAAAAGCCCTGTAGTCATTAACAGTCACTCCCCATTTCTCCATTCCTCAGCCCCTGGAAACCACTGTCTCTATGGGTTTTCCTATTCTGGACATTTCATATAAATGGAAACATACAATACATCATCTTTTATGACTGGCTTCTTTCACTTAACGTAATGTTTTAAAGGGTCATTATGTTGTAGTATGAATCCATACTTCATTCCTTTTTATTGCTAAAGAATATGTCATTGTATAAATATACCATATTTTCTTTATCTATTCACTAGTTGATGGATGTTTGGATTGTTTCCACTTTTTGGCTATTATGAATAATGCTGCTAGAATATTTGTATACAAGGTTTTATGTGGATGTTTTCAGTTCCCTTGGGTATATGTCTAGGAGTGGAATTTCAGGGTCATATGGTAGCTTTATGTTTAACATTTTGAGGAACTGCCAGACTGTTTTCCAAAGTGGCCGTACCATTTAATAATCCCATCCCCAGAAACTCTAAACGGGTCTGCAGATGCTGACAATTTATTTGAGTTTCAAGCCTGATTTGACCCCAGATTTCAGAGGAACCCTTAGATTGAATTATGAGATTGGATTTAGCATTGCCAGAAAGAACCTTCTAAAGTCAACAGCATTGCATCCTAAATACCCTGCAATGAATTTCTAGATATACTACGGTCCTGGACTTGAGTTCTTGAGTAAGGGCTGTGATTGAGCACAGGAAAAACAGTTTAGAATAGTGACTATCTTGCTTTGAGTTCCCCTAGGAGGAGATCCTGCCATAAGGATTTGAGTACAGGTAATTTCCTCGGGATGTGATTCTAAGAAATACCTGTAAGGAGTGGGGAAGTGAGCAGGGAAGGGAAGGAAGCCAACAAAGGGTGTACAATCAAGCAGGTTCCAGCTGTGGGCACTGGGGCTTAATTTCATTGGGTAACTCTGGGATCAATTGTAGAACATGACTTGGAGTTATCCTAATGAAGAGGCAAGGAAGCTGGGACATTTATCCACCAATTCCTGGTCTGTCAGTTGCTTGAGGACTACTTCCGGGGGCATTAATTCCTCGGGACTTCTGGTTTACCCTGTGCACTGGCCAAGCCAGCTCCCACAGCCACAGGTGGAGAGTTGCAAGGTTTGCACTAAGCAGGCCTTAGTGTGCACGGGTGAGTGTGGAGGGGCCCTGGGCAGGGAACCAACAGCATCAGCCGCAGAGACCAATCCAAACTGGTAACTGAGTAACTCACCAGCGGCAGTGTCCATCTACGTTTAAAGAGATTTGATCAGAATGTCTCTGTTGACTTAAACGAATCAAAAGTAGAACAAATAAAACCTTTTCCCAAGCCCCTCCCTGAGGTAGGAGAATCAGAATGCTCCCAGGACATGGGAAATAGCTGATATATATATATATATATTTAAATTGAAGTTAAAGGCACTTCGCTAAGAAAGAAAAGAACAGAGCAATTGAAAGACACTTGCTGAAGTAATCAGAGTGGAGAGGCAGGAATAGAAATGGAAATCAGAATCTGCCTTGAGACAACTTAGTGGGATAATCAAGGGCTAGGAATTGTGCCAGTTCCCCGCAGATCAAAACCACCGCTTCCACGGTCTGAGCACATGTTTATCTTTAGGCTCAGCACAAGAGAGGGCCTGTGGAGCAGCAGCTTCCGAATGCCACTGGAGACCAGAGTCACCTGGGGCCCCTAATAGAAGTACAGGTCTAGGATCTCACCGAGAATCTCCAAGGGCGGGGCTGGGGAATCTGTATTTTAACAAGTACCCCAGGTGACCATGAGTCAGATTTGGGGACCACTGAGAGGAGACAGTAATAGCAGATAAAGTTCCAGACATTTCTGGGAAGAGACAGGAGAGTGGACAACGCACTGGGCTTCCTTCTGAGCCTTCCACGCGGCCCTGCTTTGATTTCACCGGCTCCTGCCTTGTTGCTAGCCCAGTCTTTTGTTCCTTGCTTGGTTAAAGTATCCAGCAGGAATGTCTGTTGGTGTTGGATTTTCATCCCTGGAAACCATGGTTATCTCAGACCCACGTGGTCCCCTCTGTAAGACACCGCATCAAACAAGCCACAATCAAACAGTCTAGTCAGCCAAAAGGTTTACAAAAGGAATTGTTCTGAGTCTCTCCAAAAGTATGAAAGGCAACTTAAATTGCCCCTCTTCTGAGTCCTAGACAGACTTTTCTTAGTTGGATTCCTTTCCTGTTAGGCCTACTTCCCAAATTTCTCTCAATCTACCTTTTCTCTCCATCTTTACAGCCTCCGTGTTAGACCAAAACACCATTGTCTCCTCCAATCCTGCAGCAACTCCCAATCTGTCTTTCTGCTTTCACTCTGAACCTCCTGCTGTTTTTCTCTACCCAGCAGCTGGCGTCATGTTTTATAAACATCTATCTGATCGTGCCACTCCCCTGCTCAAAACTCATCTGTGGCTCCCTACTACTTTCAGGGTAAAGCTCAAATTCGCAGTCACAAAGCCCTGTGTGGTTAAGCCCTGCCTGTCCTTCAGCGTTATCGCTTGCAACTTCTCGTCCTCCTATGTTTCCTCACGCTGGTTTTCTTTCTGTTCTGAATTAGCCCTTTTTTCAGCTCAGGACCTTCACGCAGGCTGCTTCCTCTGCCAGGAATCTTCCTCCTTACCTCGCTGATTCTCCTTCTTTAGCAAGCCTCAGTTAATACAGTTCCTGTGGGGTGACCAGTTAGATTTTTTTTTGTCATCGGCTTTCCTAACACCCTGCGCTCCTCCATTGTAACAGCTACGTATTTCTAATTAATAATTTGTATAATGACTTATTTAGTGCCTATCTAGAAAGTAAACTCTGTGAGTGCAGGGATTTTTGTTCTATTTGCTCACTGCTATATCCCCAGCACCAGGAACAGTGCCTGGCACATAGTAGGTGCTTGGCTTATAAAAATAGAAATTTATTGTCTCTGGAGGCTGGAAGTCTGAATCAATGTATCCACCAGGCCATGCTCCCTTTGAAGTCTTAGAGGAAGAGCCTTTCTTTTCTTTCCCACCTTTTGTTAGTCCCAGGCATGTCTTGGCTTGTAGATGGCATCCTGTCTGTCCCTCTGTGTCTCTTCTCTTTTATAAGGACGCTACTCAGATTGGATTAGGACCCACTACTCCAGTATGAAGGGGCCCTGGTGGCGTGATGGTTAAACATTCAACTGCTAACTGAAAGGTTGGTGGTTTGAACCCACCAGTGGCTCCATGAGAGAAAAGGCCTGGCAATCTATTCCTGTAAAGATTATAGCCTAGGAAACCCTATGGGGCAGTTCCACTCTGTCATATAGGGTCGCTATGAGTCTGAATTGACTCGATGGCACACAACAATTCTAGAATGACCTCATGTTAACTGGTAATATCTTCAAGATCATATCTCCAAACAAGGTCATGTTCACAGGTACCAGGGGTTACGACTTCAAGCTATCTTCTTACGAGACACAGTTCCATCCATAACAGTGCTCAACAGATATTTGTTGAACGAACCAATGAATAGAACTAAGTTCTCGAAGGGCATGGACTGGGCCTGTCTTGTCCAGTTCTGTTTCCCCAGCACCAAAACGGTGCCTGGCATAGAGTAGACTCTCTATAAGTGTTGAGGGAGGATGAAGGGGTAAGGGTAAGGGGAGGGGAGATGAGACACCAGTAGGATGGGACTGAATCTCATCAGACAGAACTTCCCTAGGTTGCACTCCCCCTCAGACAGCTCTCAGTCCAGTGGGGGAGACCCTCCTGCTAACAGACCAGTGCGACACAGTTTGGTTTAACTGTGATGGATAGACCTTGAGGCTGCTCGAACAGAGTCAAAGAAGGGGGATTTCGGTTTAATAGAAGATAAAGGATGGTTGAGACGGATGATGGGAGCTTGGGGGCAATGCTAGAACTGAAGAGAAGGCTGTTGCAGGGACATTTCAGATTTCCCCCGCTCCTGCTGGCTTGAGTGGTGTGAGAACTTAGTGGGGAGGCAGCAGAGAGTGCACCCCCAACATGTGCCTAGCACACAGCACGTACTCCAGGAATGGTAGAGCTCTTTGCTTGCTAGTGTGTTGGGGTCCCCACAGCTTCCCTAAACTGTGGACTTTCTTATGGGCTTAAATATATATCTGTCTGAGGCTTGCTTTTTAGAAAACAAACCTCTTCTTTCCCAAGGCATTCAGCTCTTTTAATTTCTGGAAAGGTAGAATTTATTCCTGAGGTTCTCTGGCAAGTAGCCCCCGTTATTCAGAGACTCCCCAGCACCCTCTTCCCAGTGGGCTAGTCTTGCTAAAGGAATCCTTCCTTTGCATTTCTCTGTATCTCATCTCCCTTCATTTCAGGGTATTTCAGCACATTGTCAGGCTGTTTGGGGTTTGGATCGCAAAGTAGTCAAATATGTTTCAGGGGCTGGGGGTGGGGGCGGGGGGAAATCACACAGCCCACCAGAGCCTTCCTGGGAAACGTCCATAGGCCTGGCACTTTCTCCAGAAGAGAGTGGAGCTGAGAAACGGCCCCGGATGACTGGTGCTGGCGTGAAACCACCGGTTTCCACAGCCCCACCTAACACGGTTCCTTGTGCAAAGATTCCTTTGGCGCTGTGGAACGTCTGGCTGCTTCCATGGAGCCCATCAGCATCTCTCTCTCCCTTCCTCCCAGGAACAGGGCTTAACTCAGGTACTTGGATTGAATTAGTAACTCCTCAAGCACAACGTAAATAAGATAAAATAGAAAAAGTGTAAATGAGAAAACGGAAAGATTTTATTCTATTAAAACGTTCACTGTGGTATAACAGAAATGTGGCAGGAGAATTTGTTGAGAGATGATGGTGTTTTGTTCATGCTATTACAGTAGAGTCAGAAAGATGGAGAGCAATCTATTACGATTTCAGTGTTTTTCTTCCTGTTCACCCTCTTTGCAAGAAGGCGTCCCCTTGTCTCCAATGGGAAAGGGAGAATTGGACTCTCTAGCTCAGGTAATTGTACAGTGAAGGAGCAAATCCCTTCCCCATCCATTCTCCCAGGCTCCATAAGCTCTTTACTACAAGCTCATTACCATCTACCCTCTCTGTGCCTCAGTTTCCTTATCTGTAAATTGGGGACAGAAATAGTATCTATCCTCATAGGGCTGTTAGGGTTAAATGAGTTAACAAAGGGAAAGCACGTACAGTGTCTGGAACGTAGTAACTGCTCAATAAATGTTAGGTGCTATCAATTATTATTATTACAAATTCAGAGTCAGACCACCCTAATCTAGCAGCCTCGTCCCCATGAGCACAGACTGCACTGTGGGAATGCAGCCTTCTTCTCCTTACATGCTTTCCTCTCTTCTTCCCTCTTTCAATGCTGTCCCTCCTCTTAAAAGATCCCCAGGTAGCGCACACAATTTGCTCTCAGCTACTAGCCTAAAGGTTGGCTGTTGGAACCCACTCAGCAGTGCCGCGGAAGAAAGCCCCTGTGACCTACTTCTGAAAGATCACAGCCATTAAAAACCCTAAGGAGCATAGTTCTACTCCGCAGTACAGGGGGTTGCCGTGAGTCGGAATTGATTCGAAAGCAAGGGGTTTGATTTTTTTTTCCCTCCTCTTAAAGTTTTCTCAATTACTCTTCTCTGACATGACATGGTTATTCTCTTTCTTGCTGATTTCTCCTGTGGGTAGAGGGATTAGGGGGTCTTTTGGATTCTTGGGGTGGCAGAGGAAGACCAAAGAGGGTGTCTGGGACTCATGAAGGCAGCTTGCTTCTGTTTTCTTCCTGGATGACCCTGTCATCCAGCCGGCAGCCTTAAGCAGGGATGTTTGGTTGAAAGATAAGGTAGCAGCACGCATTTCTCAATCAGTTATAAGGTTTGTCTCCCATCCTTCCATCCCTTCCCCCAACCCTACCAGCAAAGACTATGACTCTTCAGCGGCAAACTCCTTATTATGTATGATTTTGTCAGTCTTCCCTGCTTGTAAAATGTTATCTTAAAACAGTCTATGCCACAAAATATGTACAGATGAAATTATATGCTGTCTGGGATTTGTTTCAAAATAATGCAGGAGGGGGAAGTAGGTGGGATATTAGTTGAAACCAGATTGGCCATGAGTTGGTAATTGTTGAAGCTGAGTGGTGGGCACATGGGGACTCATTGCACTGTTCCGTCTACTATTGAGTATGTTTAAAAATTTCTATAATGAAAAATTTAAAAAGAAAGAAAGAAAAAACATTACGAAGTCTTAAGTAAGCTTTCAAGTAAGTTTCCTCTAGAATATGCTTAAGTTTCCACAGAAGTTTGATTATAATTTCAGTTTAATATATTCTTAACTATTTAAGACCCGAGACCACAGGATGTTATGTTATAGATAGGGGCTGGTGGATTCTTTCTGTAAAGGGTCAGACAGTACATATTTTTGCCTTTGCGGGCCATATAGTCTCTGTTGCAACTACTGGATGCTGCAGTTGTAGGGCAAAAGCAGCCAGCTACAATATATAAATGAATGTGCATGGCTGTGTTCCAATAAAACTTTATTTATGAACACTGAAATTTGAATTTCATATAATTTTCACATGTCACGAAATATTTGTCTTATTATTATTATTTTTTTTAGGAAATCATTTAAAAATGTAAAAAACAGTCTTAGCTTGTGGGTGTTACAGAAACACATGGGCCAGATTTAGCCTGTGCACTGCAGTTTACTGACCCCAGTTATAGACGAGGAGTCCTGGTGGCTCAGTGATTAAGAGCTCGGCTGCTAACCAGAAGGTTGGCAGTCAGAATCCACCAGCCACTCCCTGGAAACCCGACGGGGCAGTTCTACCCTGTCCTATAGGGTTGCTATGAGTTGGAATCGACTTGATGGCAACAATTTTTTTGGTTTTGGGTTACAGATGACGACCAACAAGTGAATGAGGACTTCCAGGGTTGACTTGTTTTTGTGACCAACCTGGGGAGTAAAACGTGTCCTGTCAACTCTGTGCATGTTAAAAACAAAACGAAACAAAAATCCCCAAGCTGATACAGTGAACACTGATTGGAAAAGAATCGAACAATTAAAATGTGACAAAAGTGAAAACCTCCTTCCTCGTGGCTCATTCTCCAGACAACTACCCAGCGGTAGCCACTGAGGTTCCAGTCCTCCAGGGATCCCCAAACACACGTCTTCTCCCCTCCTTTTCCTCCTCAGGAGGGCAGGTATACATCAGTGCTGCTGTGAGGACTGAGAAAGAAAAAAGAAAAGAACTGGCCACTTTACCAAATAGAAAGAACACTTCATGTTCTGAGGATCAGCCCTCCCACTGGCAGGTTCCTGACTGATAAACACAGTGAGAAGATGATACATAGGTAGGTAGATAGATGCCATTGAGTTGACTCTGACTCATGGCGACCGTATGTACAACAGAATGAAATGCTGCCCGGCCCTGTGTCATCCTCATCGTCACCAACACGTTCAAGTCCATCGTTGTGGCTATTGTGCCAGTCCATCTCATGGAGGGTCTTCCTTGATGGCCCTCTACTTCACCAAATGTGTGTCCTCCTCCAGCAAATGATCACTCCTGGTGACAAAAGTTAAGTGAGTCGAACAATGTTCTGTTGTGATCCATAATATTTTCATTGGTGAATATTCAGAAGTAGATCACCAGGTCTTTCTTTCTAGTCTGTCTTTGTCTGGGAGTGCCACTTGAAGCCTTGTCCACCATGGGTGATCCTGCTGGTATTTGAAATACCAGTGGCATAGCTTCCAGTATCACAGCAACACGCAAGCCACCATAGTACAACAAACTGACAGACGGTTGGTAGCCAGTAAGAAGGGAATGGTTATATGTCTGAGCTCACATGAGTCAATGTCGCACTAAAAAATATGTGAGTCATGATAGCTCTATGCAGGTTCCCAACAGGGGGACCAGACCCTGGGCAAACCCTTCCCCCTGCCTCAACTTCCCTTGGCTCTCTGGCCCCATCTGGCCCCCCTGCTGTGGGGTGCTAAGTTATCTGGCCAGGCTGTGGATCTGACATTTTTATTTTGTTTTTCCCCCCACTTCCTTTTCCTTTTTATTTTCTGAGAGTGGACAGTAACGTGGCTCTCAGTTTCCTTTCTATTTTTTCCTTAGGGATTCAAACTAGGCTATTTTTGTTCATGAGATGATGAAATATACTGAAAGTAGCAAGAGAAGAAAAGAGTGAGAGAGAATAAGCTGCTGTTTCCGCTGGAATGCTCCCTGTCTCTTCCTGAGTTTTCCATGGAAAGCACTTAGATACTCCAGAACAAAGGCTAAGTGGTATGTATGTTGCATTATTTTTTTTTAGAGCTTGAAGGGAAGGACCCAAGGGATTAGCTGGTCTAAACTCTTCACTTCATAGATGAGGAAACTGAGGCTCATAGAAGTGGAAGGCAGGAAATGGGGGGGGGTGCATGAATGAGAAAAAGAGACAGACAGACAGATAGACTTTTGGGGATGGTGAGCAGCTTAGTGTGTCTGTTGCCTGGGATGAATGGAGGAGGGGTGCTGCAGGGTGTATGTAATGAAAGAGAGATGAAGTATGCCTTAGTTACCTAGTGCTGCTATAACAGAAATACCACAAGTGGGTGGCTTTAAAGAACAGAAATTTATTTTCTCCCCGTTCTGGAGGCTAAAAGTCCAAATTAGGGTTTTGGCCGTGTCAATTCCTTCCTCGTGAGTAGCCCAGGGGTTCTTTGGTTCTTGGTGATCCTCCCATGGTATCTGTTGTCTTACCCCATCTGTGATTGTCTGTGTCTATGATGCTCTTTATATAACTCAGAAGTGATTAGGTTTAGGATCCACCCTATACTGGAATGACCTTAACTGACTGATTACATTATATTAGATTGCATTATGGAAAGTGATCATATTACATTAGATTAGATTATATCCACAGGTATAAACCAAAAAAATCTATTGCTGTTGACTTGATTTCGACTCACAGCAACCCTATAGGACAGAGTAGAACTGCCTCATAGAGTTTCCAAGGAGTGGCTCGTGGATTTGAACTGCTGACCTTTTTGGTTAGCAGCCAAGCTCTTAACCACTGCGTCACCAGGGCATAGGTATAGGGGTTAGGATTCCAGCACATATTTTGAGGGACACAATTCAATCCATAACAAGGTAGGAGGGGGCCAGGCCAAGGCAACACTTTAATGCCCAGCTTGAGACTTGGCCTCCTCTTGTGGGTGGTGAAAAGGTACTGAAGGAATGTCGGGTTCAGATACGCTTCAGGAAGATCATTCTGTGCAGGAGAGACTGTGTGATGTGAGGCTGGGAGACCCAGGGGGAAGTGAGGAAGTATGGACAGCAGGTCTAGACGTTTGGTGGGTGGAAGGAGTGAGAGGAACTAGTGGCTAAGAGAGAGGCAGAACCAAGGCAGGTAGTTTTTGCCCAGATGGGGATACAAGCACATTTGGAGGCTGACATGAAGGAATCTCTGGAGGGGGAGAAACTGAATACCAGAGAGGGTCACCCCATTGGAGTGAGACCTTAGAGGTGGTGACCAGAGCAGGTGAGGGAGCAGGGGAGGATCAAGGTGATAGGTGGTGGCTTTTACGGCTGGGGCATCCAGCCTACAGGTTGGGGCATCCAGCCTACAGGTTGGGGCCCAGCCACAAAGGCTGGCTTGTGATACCACTGCCCATGGTCAAGGTTCTGATGTTAGAGGCCCCTGACCCTAGAGACATCAGCCACTGGGAGAACAGGCCAAACGGGTGAGCACTGAACCCCAGATTTCCAGTACCCACCCCCTCCATGCCCTCCTTACTCTTGGAAGGTAGTAGAATCAAGATGGTGCTGGCAGGAGAAAAGTGGGGTGCAGAACTCAAATTCTAGTAAAAAGACCAGACTTAATGGTTTGATTGAGACTGGAGGGACCTCAGAAGACATGGCCCCCAGACTCTCTGTTAGCCCAAAACTAAAACCATTCCCAAGGCCAGCTCTTCAGACAAAGATTAGACTGGACTACGGGGCATAAAACGATACCCGTGAAGAGTGTGCTTCTTAGCTCAAGTAGATACGTGAGACTAAATGGGCAGCTTCCGTCTGGAGGTGAGATGAGAAGGCAGAGAGGGACAGGAGCTGGTTGAATGGACATGGGAAATCAGGGGTGGAAAGGAGGAGTGTGCTATCACAGTATCGGGAGAGCAACTAGGGTCACATAACAATGTGTGTATAAATTTTTGTATGAGAGACTGACTTGAATTGTAAACTTTCACTTAAAGCACAACAATAAATAAAAAAAAAAAAAGAGATGATGCTGGCAACTGTTTAAACGATGGTTGATGTGAGAAAGTGGAAAACTTAATGACCAAAATGAAAAGCCGCCCACTAGGTATCTAGAAGCATTCACTCAGCGTACCTGCATTTATTCTGACTTTTTTGGCCAGGTTCTTACATGCTATCAAGCGCCACCCCAGCCATATTTATTTCAGACCTTTCCAATTTCTGACAATTAGTTTCTTGGCCGTTAAGCTGGACTGAAGCAGGAATACTTTAATGCGCTTATTTATATCTCATTGGTTACGTAAGTTCCCGCGTAAGTAAGCTGTATGATCCTCCAAAGTGTTGGTGCGAGAGCTTAAATTGACTCATCCATTTCTCAGCCCGTCTTCCTAGAAGGTCAGCCTTGAAGGAAATTGCATCTTCGCCACCACTAATCTCAGGTCTTTCCACCGCTTTTGCCTCATTTTTGTGATGAGGACCTTAGAATCATAGAATTACAGAATTCAAATCAATTTCTGGGAGGAGGCAGGGCACTGGAGGAAGGGCATACCAGGCAGAGAGGGAGCCTGGGCGAAGGTGTGGTTCACCACAGCCTGGGCTCCTTCAGAGAACTGGGGCCTGTTGCAAAGGGGCTGAAACATGGAGGATGGGGGTGGGTGAAGGCAGCCAGGGAAGGACAGAAGCAGGGAAATGGCATGGTCAGCGCTAAACCCGAGGAAGGTTATTTTGGCTGCATGGTGGAGGGTGGGTGGAGAGAGGAGACACACAGAAGCAGTTGTCCATTTGAGTGTGATCAGTTTTCCACACCCTCATCAGAGCCAGCCAGGACCAGCTTCCTAATTTGCAGAGCCCGGTGCAAAATGAAAACGTGGGCACCTTGTTAAAAAGTTATTAAGATACAATGGAATATTATTCAGCTATAAAAAGGAATGCGGTACTGATACAGTCTACAATGTGAAAGAGCCTCAAAAACATCACGCTAAGTGAAAGAAGCCAGACACAAAAGGTCACATGTGATTCTATTATATAAAATATCCAGAATAGGTAAATGCATAGAGATAGAAAGCAGAGGACGGGGAGAGGGAAGACTGGGTAATGGTGACTAATAGGTACAGAGTTTCCTTTTGGGGTGATGAAAAGGTTTTGGAACTAGACCGATGTGATGGTTGCACAACATTGTGTATGTACCAGATGCCACAGAATTGTTTGCTTTAAAATGGTTAGTTTTATGTGAATTTTACCTCAGTTAAAAAATAATATATGTTAAAAACATTATTAAGAATTTTAAGATGGTGCAGCAGGGCGGTAAACCAAACATGGGGCCCTTCTCAGTGTGGAACCCAGTTGACTTCACAGGTTGCATGTCCCTGAAGCCAGCCTTGGAGTCAGCAAGGGTTCTGAGACACTCTGGTGCTGTTTGGGGCAGAAGGGTGGAGGTCCCTGCTGGCTTGGAGATACATTTCTGGTGGAAGCTGGTGATTGTGCCCCCCTATGATGTCATAGAGCCCTGGGAGACCTGAGGCTGCCAGCCCTTTTGACACCAACAGGAAGGCATTCCTGCTTCCCTCTGCTGCCAGCCAGGAGAAGGGGGCTTTCCAAGGCCATAAACACCTCAGCTCCTTGTCTTGCTCATTACCCAGTCCTCTTTTCAGTGTGCCACCCCCTCCTTCTTTAGGCCATCCCACACAGATGTTTTCTATTGACTCTTTACTCCCATGATGGGACTTGTCAATCTTC
>NW_004443944.1:20631669-20652538 GCF_000243295.1 Trichechus manatus latirostris
ACGTCACTTCCTGCCAGCACTGGACAGTGGCTTGAGGGTCTAGGTAGGGCCTGACCTCCTGAATGCAGCTGGATGGGGGTAGCTAAGGTAGATGTTTGAGTGCTGGCAACTTGAAGCTCCAACCCTAGCAGAATCTCATGTGCCTTTTGTGGGGATCATTTCTGCGAGGTGCAGAGTTTTGAAGCTCATTGTTAGCTGGATGCCTGAGCTATGTTGAAAGCATAACAAGTTCATCCCTTGCTGTGCGTTCAGTCCAGATGGCAACTTAAGCCAGGAATTGATTATAGAAGTTGAGAAAGGCCAGTGCAGAAAGCAAACACAGGCCTTTCAATGGCTGAGTTAGGTCACTGGGAGCAGACAAGACAGAAGAACAGGAGGCAGGGGTCCAGAAGGGAGGATCCCAGGATGGACCCTTGTCACTGACAGCTACCTTCCTTCTATGTTCAGTGCTACAGGCCAAAACTAGTTGTCTTGGTTACAGGGCCCATTTTCTTACAAGAGCAAAGGGCAGATGTATTAATGTATGTTTACGTCAAATGCAGGAGATATGAAGGAAAGTGAGGGACTCAAATAGCTGGGAATGGGGATTTTCGACCTAGCTGGGGCAAGGTGACTTACAAGGAGGAGGAAGGGTCAGGAATGTGCAAGTAATTTGATGTCTCCACCTTTGCCCATCTCAGCCTGAATCACAGTTCTGAGCACACTTTGGGCAGCAGCAAGTACTAATGTGCTGGATTCTGAGATTGTAGACTCTGGGCTGAAATCCTGTGCATGTTGAGTCTCCTCAAGCTGCTGATGCTGATTGGATGAGTCTTGCGGCTGCTGGTGTTGTGATCCTTGGGGACTCTATGGTGTAAGGCCTAAAAATAAGGCCCAATATTATGTGCTGCCTTGACAACTGGTGAAAACGGGAGGGCCTCGAATGGCTTGACCACAAGGTCTCCTCCCGATCCGCTCCTGTGGATAAGGTCTCCTTGCCAAACAGATCTCTTTATCAAGGCGACCGGGTAAAGTTTCTGCTTATCCCTGAGGAAAGGGTTTCAATTCCTGCTGGCCTGCAGAATTATTTGAACAAGCCAATCATATCCTCCTGTGGGAACCAGGGTCACCTCACCCACTTGATACTACAAAGTCTGCCTCTCATAGCCCTTGGCTGTTCACTTGTTCTCTAGTGCAGCCCCTGTGTGGTCCAGCACGGCATTGCTGCTTCCTCCTCCCCTGGGCTGTGAGTATATGTAATTAATAAACTGCTGCTGGTCTTATCTGTCCAGTGTTGGGTGCCCTTTTCATAACCCTAGGGCAGGAATCCTTCCCTCACCAATGGGGTGAATAGGAGGTGATCAGAACAGACTCTGTCCCCAGACCTGCCTGGCAGCTGTCGTTTTAGGCTCTCTGGAGAGTGGAACTGCTATCTCAGTTTAATTCAGTCCATCCTTTTTTGTTGCTCAGACCAAGTTCCCCTTGAGCTGGGCTGGAGGGCACTATCCAGTGTCAAGCCTGGGTACCCTCATGCTCTCCCATCTGAGATCATTCTCGGCTTCTTTCTTTGATCCGGGGTACCAGACCCAGCACCTCAGCAGCCCTGCTAGCAATATGCAAGTCCTCCTCCTCTTTTCTCCTGGGAGGCAAAGATTAAAAAAACCTGATGGCTGTTTTGGTTTGCGGGGATGCTTCCTTTCCAGGTAAATAAATGAATGAAAGCAAGGGAATAAATGATCCTGTATAATGAGGGAATTTCTTTCTTTGATCCGGGGTACCAGATCCAGAACCTCAGCAGCCCTGCTAGCAATATGCAAGTCCTCCTCCTCTTTTCTCCTGGGAGGCTGGGAGCTTAAATAACTATGTGGAGTAGAGTTACCTGCTGGCCTAGAACATCACCTGGCTATTGTATGGGAAATGAATACCTTTTTTGTTCTTTTTTGTTATTTGGGGATCTTTGGTTATAGTAGCTGTGCCTTTTAGCTTAACTATCTATACATTCCTAGGGAATAAGGCAGAATGGATCTGAGTGGACAGCTGGTAGACTCTTCCACTAGGAGTAAGTTGATGAAGATGAAAGAACACAGGGCTTGGAGCACATGGGGCAGGCTGAAAATGCTGGGACTCTTACACCTCTAGACGCAGCACTCAACCAATGACTGATGGAAATCAGTGGATAATACCCCAGTGTCTTCGCCCCGTGTTTTGGATAAGTCATATATATATGTATTATATATTCAGCAATTGACATATAATGCGGGCCATAAATGTGAGCCACATGTGTACTTTTAAATTTTCTAAATAGCCACGTTAAAAAAGTAAAAAGAAACATGTAGAATTAATTTTAATACTATATTTTAACCCAGTATATAAAAAATATTATTTCTCTGTGTAATCAATATAAAAAAATCATTGAGATATTTTACATTTCTTTTCTTACCAAGTCTTTGAAATCCAGTGTGTATTTTATACTGACTGTACATGTCAATTTGGACTACCCATACCCATTGTTGTTGGGTTGATTCCAGCTCAGGGACCCTATAGGACAGAGTAGTACTGCCCCATGGGGTTTCCAAGGCTGTAAATCTTTATGGAAGCAGACTGCGGCATCTTTCTCTCCCGGAGCAGCTGATGGGTTCAAACTGCCAAACTTTTGGTCAGCAGCCAAGTGCTTAACAACTGCACTATCACGGTTCCTTTTCATTGGACTAGGCACATTTAAAGTGCTCAATAGCCACGCATGGCTAGTGGCTACTATAGTGAGCAGCACAGTTCTGTATCTCTCCCAGAGTTCTCGAGAGGGAGTAAAGTCTCTGGTAGTATAATTTTATGTGTAATCTTGGCTAGGCTATGGTGTCTAGCTGTTTGGTCAAACATAAGATGTTGCTATGAAGTTATTTTACAGATGTGATTAACATTTACATGAGTTGACTCTAAGTAAAGGAGGTTGCCCTTGATAATGTGAGTGGACCACATTCAATCAGTTGACGCTTATGAGCAAAAACTGAGGCTTCCCAGAGAAGAAGGAATTATGCCTTATACTGTAACACAGACATCCTGCTGGAGTCTCCAGCCTGCCGCCTTACCTACGGATGTTGGACTTGCTAGCCCCCACAACCGTGTGAGGCAATTCCTAAAAATAATTCTCTCTCTGTGTGTGTCTCTTTCTTTGTCCTGTTGGTTCTGTTTCTCTGGATAACCCTGACTAATACAAGCTCCAACTGCACACTGTGGTAACTCATGTTGGCTTCCCCGTCTCACTTCCTACTTCCCAGCTAGGGGTTCCTAAAGTCACCTCAAAAGCAGGGTCTGTTTTTGGGGGTCTCTTCCTAAGACAAGCAATCATGAGACCAAGGGTACTCCAGAGGATAGCACTAGGATCTGTGGGTGAAAGTACAAAAAGATTACCAGAGCAGCACCAGAGCCATTCATTCATTCATTCTTTCAAAAATACGTATTGAGCTTTTGCTATGCACCACGCACTGTGCTAGGCACTAAGCTCCCATCAGAAGGGGGCTCCAGGCAGATACAGAATAACTGCTTGGTGGGCCAGCTCCACAAGGACTTCATGAATCAGACTAAGATTTTGATCACATGTTGTCTGCATCCTTTTCAGCCTATAGATGCTGCTTTCCATGATTCATCTGTGCCTTGGTGAAGCTTCTCACGTTGTTAATTGCCTGTCTCCCATGGCACGCCGCTCCCTAAAACTGCAAATCAAGGTTTTTGTGACATTTCTTCTCTAGCAGTGACTTGTGATTAGGTTGTTGTTCCTAAAAAAGGTCCATCCCTCATCATCTTTGCAATTTCCCCTTGATTTTCTTGTTTGGCAAATTGCAGTTCTACAGATAAAGACTGGTTTGGCATTTACTCACTTTCCCCTTTCATTACTTAGCCGGAAAACACACCTAAGACCCCTGTTGCTGGAAGGGACCTCAGAGACCATCTGGTTCAATGCCCTCATTTCAGAGATGGGGAAACTGAGGGCTGGAAACAGGGAATTGCTTGCTCAAACTCACATGGTGAAGCAATGGCACAGCTGAGATTCAAAGGATGTGCCTGGGGTCTGTACTCAGTAGTATCTCTCCCTGTCTATTGGCCCCAATCTGTCCTAGCCCTCCATCCCATGCAGCTGACCCAGCCCCGGCCAGTGCTGTATTGTCAGTGCACATAACTGTCTGGGAAGGAGGTTTTTAAGAATGGAACCTGCTTCCCGAAGGAAGTGTTTCTTCTCATAGTGGGAGAGGTTTTTGGTTCTGAATGGCCCTATGGCTTTTGGGGGTGGTCACACAGTGGTTAGGGCTTGAGCAAAGGTTCTAGCACTTCCTTTGACTGCTGTGTAACTCTAGGTGGGTCTCCTGACCTTCTAAGCATCAGTTTCCACTTCTGCAAAGTGGGAATAATGACCACATCAACTGTGGTCTGAGGATAAAGGACAAATAAGTCCTTGTCCCAGCCTGCAAGATGTGGCCCTCTGGAACTCAGTGACCTCCTCTCTTTCCCAGCTGCCTCTTGGTCTCTGTGCTCGAGCCTCTCTTACTTTTTCTCAGACCCTCAATCATGCTGTGGTTTTCCTGCCACTGGGCTTTTGTCTTCATTGTTTTCTCTGCCAACCGTGCTGTTTGTACCTCCTCGACGGCACGCAACGCACACACAAACACACACACCTCTTTAACTGCTCATCTGCTTCATGTCTGCTCGTCCTTCAGATCTGAACTCAAGAGAGTCCTTCTGGACTCCAAGTAAGGCCAGGCCCTCCATTACATCCACACATCTCTCTTTGAGAGCATCTGTCTCAGGTTTTCATTACACTCTCATTGGTGTGATTACCTGATTTTTTGTCTGCCTCTTGCACTTGTCCATCAGCTCCCTGAGGAAAGGCTTTTCATTGTATTCCCAGCACTAAATACACTGCCAGTAGATAGTGGTTGTTGCACAACACACGCACACACACACACACACACACACACACACTCTCACATACTTAACATTTTGTTGTTTTGGTGAAAGTTTATAATACATATATTTTTGATGTTTGAATGTTGAAAAATTTCTTGAAATATATTTGTCTGTTTAATCCTTATAGTCACCTAGTAAGGGAGGTATTATTATCATATCTTGTAGCACAGACAGTATTGCTCACCAAATATTCCATTTGCATTCCTATGAGTTTTGACTGCCTTGGAGGTAGGCAGGGCCAGGTGACTGGTTCCGGTCAATAAAATATGAGTGAGTGTCATGTGTGTCACTTCTGAGAGAGTGAAACAAAACAAAACAAAACAAAAAACCTATTGCCATCGAGGTGCTTCCGACTCATAGTGACCCTATAGGACAGAGTAGAACTGCTCCATAGGGTTTCCAAGGAGCGGATGGTGGATTCAAACTGCCAACCTTTTGGGTAGGAGCCAAACGCTTAACTACTGCACCACCAGGGCCCCGAGATAGTGAAAAGGCCACTTTAATTTAACTCTTACCTTGCCATGTGAATATGGAGGCCTTATGTTCCAGGTGGTGCAGCTTCAAGATGGGGGAGACTCCATCAGTCTGGGTGACGGTGTAAAGCAGAACCCCTCACGGGCTCCCTTTATATATTTACATTGAGAAAGAAATTTGTATTTTATAAAGGGATTAATTTTGGGCTTGTATGTTATGCAGCAAATCTTAGCTTACCCTGAATAATACAATACCATTTTGCAGATTAAAACACTGAGCCCTGGAGAGGGGAGGTGACATGATTAAGGTCACATGGAGTTACTGTCAAAGTTGGAATTTTGCTCCTGTCTGTCTCATGGAGTGGTGGGGACATAGGTAAAAGTCCGTTGAAAACTGTAAACTGCCATTCAAACAATGAGATTTCTAAGGTTTTCCTGAAAATCTGATCTAGGACTTTGTGCCCTTTGGAATTTCTTTGAGAGACTGAGTAAAGATTTGAAGAATTTTAAGTTACCTTTCGGTTGTTGGGCTCTTTCTTTCAATGTAACATGATATCAAGACTGGACTATATGGGCCGCATCCATATTTGGGTTACATGATGTCTGGGAAGAGACTGATGAGGAATCAGTGTTGGGACCATTGGGGGTGACCAGATTGGAGAATATCACTATGTGAGCTGCGAACCATCAGGGCGATGCTGTGGTTGTTAGGTGCCGTGGAGTTGGTTCTGACTCATAGCGACCCCGCGCACAACAGAATGAAACACTGCTCGGTCCTCCACCATCCTCACAATCATTGTTATGTTTGAGCCCGTTGTTGCAGCCACTGTGTCATTCATCTCATCGAGGGTTTTCCTGTTTTTTGTTGCCCCTCTATTTTACAAACATGATGTCCTTCTCTAGGGACTGGTGCCTCCTGATAACATGTCCAAAGTATTATCAGACAATGTTCCACTGCTATTCATAAGATTTTCACTGAACATTTTTTTCAGAAGCAGACTGCCAGGTCCTTCTTCCTAGTCTGTCTTAGTCTGGCAGCTCCACTGAAACCTGTCCACCAAGGGTGACCCTGCTGGTATTTGAAATACCAGTGGCAAAACTTCCACTATCTCAGCAACATGCAAGCCACCACAGTATGACAAGCTGACAGATTCATGGTGTTAGGGCAGTGCTAGATCTATTCATATTCCCTATGTTACCCAGGTCCTGGTGCTGAGTTCTTCACCTAGTGACAGTCTGGGGCGGGGGGAGTATAATAGTAACAGTAATTGCTCACATTTACCTTGCACTTACCATGTACTTAGAAGGCTTCTAAGAGCTTTGCCTATGTTATCTCAGTAATCCTCACAAGAACTCAATGAGGTAATACTATTATTATCCCTACTTTACAGATGAAGGAATTGAGGCACACAGAGGTTAAGTGGTTTGCCCAAGATTACTCCCCTGAAAGTGTTGGAGCCTATATTTGAATCTAGGTAGTCTAACTCTAGAGGTTGTTTTCATTATAACTATCACAAGGATCAAAGCGATTATTTTTAAAAGGAAAAGTGACTTTTGAAAACTCTGCAAGATTTCTCTTATTTTCTTTCTCTCTTCCCTTTTTTTTGGTGAGGGATTTACCACAGCGTTATGTGAATTTATTGGATTTATAATGTGGTTTATAGAAGCAACAATTTTAGTTAAAGAAAATTGGTTTCCTTTTCAAAATGTCATGTTTCTCATTTTCTCTCAGCGTCTTGGGCTTTTTCAAGCTCCCCTCAGATCCTAAGTCATTCAGAAGCATGCTTCACAATTAGAATGCTGGAACGCTCACCAGCCAATTTGAGTTTTATGATTTGTTCAAAGGATGCTTAAATAAAGCCAGGAATTGACTGTGAAAGGAGAGGAATGAGTGGGAGCATAGAGGGAAGAGGAAAAGAAGCCAGTGTGAGGCAGCTGGGCATTCCCAGAGATGAGGGACTTCATTCACCCATCCATAAAACATTCACCCATCTGTTCACCTTTCATAGCTACAGACATCCTCATCCATCCTTCCAGCCACCCATCCAACCACTCCTCCATACCCTTATATGTCTTCCTTCCTTCCAACTCTTCACTGATTCATTGATACATTCATTGGCTGATTGACTGAGTTGTTCTTTTAATAAACACTGAGCACACACTCTGTACAAGGCACTGTGCTAAAGGCTGAGGAAACAAAATGAATGTCAAACTTTCTGTTTGCAAAGGCCTATAGTCTAGCAGAGAAAATAAAAGTGAAAACTGATACATCCCAATATTACACCTCAAGTCCTATAAGAATGCTCCGAACTAGAAAACAAGGGAAGCCCAAGGAAGGGATGAACTGAAATGTAAAATGGGGTCCAGCTTAAGGGTTTGGTTCTTTCTCTAGGACCTCAATGGAGTGATGCCTCATACTGTTTCTCAGGAACCAGCCTAGAATGGTTGATTTACTACTATTTATCAAGCACCTTCTGTATGCCTGAAATTGTCCCAGACAGTTAACAAACACCTGTATTCAATATTACCAACAATCCTAAAAAAGTGAGACTCAGAGAAGTCAAATATTTCTTTTCCTAGATCACACACCTAATGAGAAACAAAATAGGAACAGAGAAAGTGGAGGGGAAGGGTTGGAAACTGGCACAAGGTTTGCCCACGGTAGGTTAAGTCCTGAGGACATTACCTAGAACAGATAGAGACCCAGGAGGTCCAGTCCAGTGGGGCAAGCACTAGTGTCCAGAGATGTATGTCAGCCATTTCTGAGTAACAAACTACCCCCCAAATCTCTCTCACATAGCTAAGGGTTAATGGGTGTGTGATCTAGGCTGGTCTTCAAACTGTGGAACTGTCTGAGATACAGGTTGGGCTGAGGTCTGCTCCGTGTGTTTCATTCTGGGCCGCAGGATGGAGAAGAAGTAGCTATCTGGGGCATGCTTTTCTCATGGTGGATCACCAGAGTACAAGAGTATAAGCTCAACTATATAAGCACATTTCAACTCTCTTCTTGTGTTAGGTCTGCTAACATCCCATTGGTCAAAGCATCGGCTAAACCTGAAGTCAAGGAGCGGGAAAGTACACTTGACACACCATGAGGCCAAACCCAGCATAAGTGGGATGTGTACCCCTCCCATGGAGGTGGGGGGTGGCAAAGAGTGGATGTTTTTGAATCCTAATCTAAAATACCCACGAAAGGTAACAGCATTTGTCAGCACCATCTGTATGCCCAAGTCCAGACAAGAGCGGAGGGTGAGGTGTCCCAGTAGCAGGTGTCCCAGAAGCAGTCCTGACAGGTGTCTGGCATCAGCAAAGTCAGGCCCAGGGATTGGGCCTAGACCACTAGGTATCTGAGTTCAGGGCCCAGCCCCTGGTTCCATAAAGGACTGAGGTCAAGGCACAGGAAGGGACCAGGTCTCCTAGGTGGCCAGACAAGGACTGAAGTAGGAAATGAAGAGTCAGCCTTTGCCCTGCTAGATGTGCCTAGGGCTTATAACTTGGCAGAAGCTCAGACTGTGGTCAGGCTCAGATTGGAGCTTCCATTGGTGATGCTTTTGACTGGGCCTGGCAGGGATGGGCTTATAAAGTGGTAAGCCTGTGGCCAGAAGCAGGCTGGATGGACACGCCATGTGGATATGGAGGCCTTATGCTCCAGGTGAATTATTGGACATATGGCTAGAGCCAAGAGTGGTGGAGAAGATATTGGAAGAACAGGCAGGGACTAGATCCTAATGGGCCTAGAATGCCCCACTCAGGAGTGTGGACTGTCTCTGGTGGGTCACTGGAAGCCCACAGAGGAGCTGAAGCAGGGAAGAGATTTGATCGGAGTTGTGCATTTGGACCTTGCTACTCAGAGTGTGGTCCACAAACCAGGAGCATCAGCATCACCTGGGAGTTTGTCAGAAAGAGAGCATCTCAGGCCACACCCCAGACCTACTGAATCAAAACCTACATTTAACAAGGTTCCCAGGCAATTCCTATACACATTAAAGTTTGAGAAGTGTTGCTGTAGGAAGAGGGGTGAAAGACAGGTGGAATGTTATTGCTTCCATTCTCAGACACCTCCTCCCCCTGTAAGCAGAGCACAGAACTGACACATTAGCAGGCTCTGCATACATGATTGTTGAATGTCTTTCCTCTACTCCCCTATCTCCTTCTCCAAAACAGGATTCCTAACCTTTTTCTTCTGCACGGACCTCGTATCAGTCTGGGGTGGCCTACGGACTTCTGCTCAGTATAAAGTTTGCAAACACATAGCAAATATATAGAAGTCCAAAGGAAACTAATTATACTGAAATGCAGGTATCCAAATGTTAAGAAAACAAATGTGTGATATTGTAATAAATGTGCTTCTTTATTAACACTTTAAATGTCAAGTGAGCAGAGGGTTTAATAATTACTGTGATTTCAAAGTAGTGTTGAATGTAAATGGTATTTCAAAACATCTGATATCAACATCAGCTGTTAGATGATATGAAAATACCCGTGGCTTCTATTGGTGAAAGCTCCAGCTACTGCTAGTACTACTGTGGTTTATTGTTAGTTAAAAAAGATGTAACTTTTTCCCTGCCCAAGTTCATGAACCCCTGAATTCTATCCATAGACCTGTAGATCTCAGGTTAGGAAGCCCTGTTCCAAAGCCTTGCATGACATGTATTTATTTTTAATTGGAAACTGAATGAAAATCAGATATGCTTTGAAAAATTTTTGAGAAGTTTGCAAGAGTCATTGAGATAATTGAAGGCACCCTAGAGTTGCATAAAACTTCAACTGGGACTTGGTGCCTTGGTGCCTGATGGATTTGTGGATAACAGTGTGAATGGGATATTGATGGCCTATAATCCCCCTATAATATGAAAAATTTACATGATGTGACATGGCTCAAAGGTGGGATTGGTTTTTTCTGTTATCAGTAATGGCATTTAAATTTATTCAACCCAAAACACTGTCCCAATGCCAGGATGAGGATGGAAGAAATATAAATGAAAATGAAGAAAAATGGAAGAAAACCAACTGTGCATGGCCTTTGGGAAATTCATTTTCAGCCCCCAAAAGCCAGCGAGCCCATCTAGATAAAGCCAGAATTCCCACACTATTCAGGACAGATGTAAACAAATGAGACCCAAGAGCAAGACTAATGTAAGAAGAAAAGGCATTTCCAGCATGGCCCACAAAGATTTTGATTAGGTTCATTGTTTTATGAATAATTTTCACTGACACTATAAAACTTTCTCCTCACAGAAGCAATTTCTTCTATGTTCCCCTTTAAAGGATCTAAAGGCAAACGTTGACTGTTGGGGGCATGCCAGTACTCTGTCAGAGCAGAGTGTGGCCCCAGGAAGGCAGGGGCTGAGACGCTTTCATGTTTCTATGGAATCAGGATCAACCCCTGTCTCTCAGGTGACAAAGACAGGCTTTTGGCATGGGTCCTCTGTGGGGGCTAGCTTCAGCTGGGATAAAAGCCCAGTGGTGGGTTCAGAAACACTCTTACCCTGATTCACTTTAACTATCAGAAGTTGACAGTGCAAAGGTGAGAGGGTCAGGCAGATGTGCTGTTTCAAAGCCCTCCTGACAAGCTGCAAACTTACATCCGAGTCAGTGTCATAGTCCTTGTTGCACTTGAACCTTCTTGAGAACCTCAGGGAACAGAAGCTGGGAGCCCTCTGAGGCACTGAGCAAATGTGCATTGCCCTGGCTTAGGACTGAGCCCACCGCAAAGAGTCTCAGGAAGAGCGATTACTGCTGTTGGATGGGGCACTGAAAGGTGTGTGCTCTCCTTTGAAGGCTGGGTTTTACCTTAAAAGCATTGTGCCCAAAATGGAACTCAGAATCTCTTCCTCTACTAGGAAATAGTGAAGCTAGACTCTTAGATGTGATTTTCCCCTCCAATTCTCATAGCCATTCCATCAGCAAATCCTGTCAATTTTGCCTCCTCATTATCTTTGAAATCTGTCTACTTCTTTCCATTTCCACTACTATCATCCTAGTCTTAGCCACCATCATCTTTCTCCAAGAGTCTAGGACCCAGACAATTGCAATGGTCTCATCATTGATTTCCTTGTCTCACTCTGCCCCCATTTGATCAATTTTCCTGTGAATCTTTTATAAGCAAAGGAGAGAGAACACATTGGTTGAGTGTCCACTGTATTTTAATTATTTAATTAATTCATCTAATAAATATTTATTGAGCATCTACTATGTACTACAAGCTCTGTTTTAGGCCAGGCAAACTGGGACATGTCACTACCCTATCTCTCATGTCACTGAGTGTTAAGGGAACCATCTCAAAGCTAAGTGTCTGTTCTGAGTAAATGATGATCATTGAGTTTTTTTTAGGCAGAAAAAGCTATGTCAAATCTTAACTATTTTTCTTTTCCATTGTAACGAGAAAGTATTTCAAACAGGAAAGTTTGCAAAGTGAGAAAACCAAGTAACTACCATCCAAAACGAATGCATGTGAACATTTAATCATAGTTGCTTCAAGTCTTTCTAAAAAAGATAAAATGCTACACTTCCTGTTGAAGACTTCTTTGTGCCACTCTCCAATCCCATTCTCCCATTCCTCCAGGCAGCCACTGCCCTGAGGTTGATATATTTTTCCTGCTCATATTTCAATACCTTAATTACATATGGATGTATTCATAATCTCTCTATTTTTGTATTTGTGAATTTAAAAAATTAACATAAGTGATATCATGCTGTAAATATTCTGCATCTGGCTGTTTCTAGTTCAAACATTATGTTTGGGAAAGTTATCCATGCTGATACCTATAGATCAAGTGCATTCACTGTAACTGCTGTATCGTATTCCAGTTTATGAACACATCACAATTTGCTTGTGTTTTTTTCCTTTTGAGGGATGTTTAGGTTGTTGATCCTTCTTTTTATGACACACGATGCTGCAGTAAACTTCTTTATACCTCTCTCCTTGACCACACATATGGGATATTTGTGCATCTTCAGTTTTTACCAGATACTGACAAATAGCTTTCCAAAGTATCTATCTTAGTGAAGTCCTAGAGCTGGGAGTCAGGGGATCTGGGTTCCAGTCCAATCCTGGCACCAACTCACAACCTAACCAGACTTCCCCTTTCTTCACCTCAGTTTTCCCATCTTTAAGATGAAAGCCTAGACTAGTAGATCTCCTTCCTCCTGAGTTGGTTAAGATGTTTTGTAGAAATATCATTCTTCTGGGAATGAAAGAAACAACCCAGAGATGGGCTTGCTGTGAGCCCTAGAGAAGGGTTTATTGTAAAAGGCAATTCACACTTTTTGAGTTCCAACTGCGTGTTGGGCACTTCTTTTTTCATTTACCTGGCTCAAGGAGATTAAAAGACTTACTCAAGACCACAGACTAGCAACTATTGGCACTGGGACTTGAACCAAGGTCTGAGGGATTTCAGAACCTGAGTCCTGTCTACCATGCAAGCTGCTCTTGCTTTGCCACAGGGCAAGTTCTTTTCCCACTTACTGCAATGGCATTCTCCATGGGATTCTCAATGGGCAGCCTGTTGATGCCAAGGTGCCCCTGATACTGAAGCCCACACCCTGCCGCAGGAATGCAGAGCTGAGCCTCCTAGACATGAGGAGGGGCTAAGAGAGAGCCCTCCTTTGGAGAGAAGATAAGGAACAAATGGGACTGAATCTGAGACTGAGGACATCAAAAAAGCATGAACTCCGGAGGCATTTATCCTCCAACCACAGCTAGCGAACCAGTGAGGAAATGGCATCAATAAGAAGCAAATTAAACATCAGCTCCAGTTAATTTGTAAGCACAGCTGCCTGCCTTTCTGTGTTCAATTTCAGACTCACATTATGAATTGCCTCCCTGGAGAAGCTACCCCCCTCGCCCCTAAAAAGGGCCTTGAGCCAATAAACCAACTTTTAATGGAGCAGCATCTTTCGATCGAAGGACTGCAACTTATCTCAGGGTCCTACCTCTGTGGTGACACAAATTCTCTAAGCTGCCCAATCTCACTCCAGGTTAGCAGTTAAGGTATAATTGAAATGAAATTAATTGCAATAAATGTGTAATTAGAACATCCATTGAGTAAGGGCATTCGAAACGCAGCCTGTGCATGAGACATTGATTGCCATGCTTTTTTTGATAAATGTAATTGCAAGGATATCTTTTGTTACTCCAGACGGTCTTTTTTGTGCAAAGTATTTCTGCAGGGAGGACTGGCCTTGAAGTCATCTGATTTCCTGCAAATCAGAGATGTAAAGAGAATATTCCAGGCCCCAGTCGTGTTGGATACAAGCTCTTTTGCCTAGATTTCCTGTAGGATCTGTTTCAGGGTGGCCCCCAGACCATATAACATCTTTGTGCAGATTCAGAAAAGGCATCCACCCTTTCTCTGGGCAGACTCAGCCCATGCCAGGATGCACGGCTGAGCAAGTTGAGAGTGGACTGGATTTCAACCCATACTTTTCCACTCAGCTGGGCACCCTTGTGCAGAGAACAACTTTTACAACCACACACAGCAGCCTTGGGATCTTTATGTAGAGGGAGGTGACAAGGAGGCAGAGCCAGAACTTCTCAGCAAGGCCACAGATCCTGGATGTCCCCTTCTCCCCAGCTGCCTTGGTTGGTTGGGTACTATGCAGAAATTGTCATCTGGAATGCTGTGACTTCAGCAGTAGCCAGAACGGAAGAAAGGTGGAATTGGGCTAGATGTGGCCTTGTGGAGTGAAGTGTAACCTGGCCATAGCGCTGTGTGGCAGGCAGGCAGCTGCAGTGGGGGGCAGACCCATGGTCCTCGCCACACTATCAAAAGAGGCTTGGTGACCTCAGGGCCATCAGGGTGGTGTTGATATGCAGGAGTCAAGCATGGTGAGTGGGCAGGCCTGCTAGAGGAGTTGGTGGATGGCAGGACTGGGGTTTCCCGGGGTCCTAGCCTGGGCCTGGGGATATGGGCAGTGAGGTTCAGCCCTGAGTTGTTGGGGAGGGGATGGTATGTCAAGGCAGCACAGTCTCCCACAGCCCCTGCCCTGAACAGGGCTGAGCTCCAGGCTTGGTGACAAGGGTTGGGAGTTGAGTTTAATGTTGAATGAAGACCATTCCCCAGCTCTTCGGGTCTGAAGAGGTCCCAGGGTCTTCCCTCTGTGAGTGTCCGCTCCTCAGATGGAGGAATTTGTTCATTCCTTTGACCATGCACTTTTTCATTCTCTCACGCAGTAGCTATTCACTGGCTGCCATCTATGTGCAGATGCTACACACGCTGCTAGGAGTAAAGTGGTGACCCGGTCCCTGCCCTCACGAAGGTCAAGGTGGAATGGGATAGATAGGCTTTAAATAATCACACAGACTTATATATCCCCTTACAAGGTGGGACCTGTGCCTGAAGGTGTGCTGGGCACCTTCTGTTTGCCCCCCAGATGCACCCTCCACCCTCCTAAGCCCTCCTCCATACTCTGGAGGCTGATCCCTATGGACTGTTTCAAATACCTTTCCTGTCCTCTGGCTTCACGTTAGGTTTGGCCAGCGGGGGCCTGGCAGGAGAGCAGAGAGAGGGAGGAACATGCAGTCTGGGTGTTTGTCCCTACAGAAGGCCATAGCTCTCCACCCAGCTCTTGGGTTCTGGTAGTAGTTCCTCCTGGTAGTAGCTCTGGGCTAAGGGGTGATAATGGTGCCCACTGTTACTAAGGCTGGGGCACTGCACTATCCTTTGTGTTTCCCTTAACCTTGCCTTTAAAAATAGACCCTCTTTTAAAGTCTCCTCCATTACCCAGTCTGGCTGGGCCATTTGTTTCCTCTGGAGCCTGGCTGGGCTGGTGGGAGAAGTACAGGGATTATAAGAAGGGACAGCAGAGAGGACTGGCTTGATGAGGGGGAGGAGGAAGGTGTTAGAGGGAGCTTTCTTGCAGCTAAAGCTGACACCTGAAGGATGAGGTCTCAATTTCTCTTGTCTGATGATTGCAACAGTCTCCCAACAGGTCACCTAGTCTCTCACCTCTACTTTTGGCCCCACTAATACATCCTCCAAGAAGCCCTGGTGGCACAGAAGTTAAGCACTCAGCTGCTAACCGAAAAGTTGGCGATTTGAACCTACCTGCCACTCCATGGAAGAAAGATGTGGCAGCCTGCTTCTGTAAAGATTACAGCCTTGGAAACCCTATAGTACAGTTTTACTCTGTCCTATAGGGTCGCTATGAGTCAGAATCGATTCGATGGCAATAGGTAATACAGCTTCCATTTTTCAGCTGGACTGCTCTTCCTGAAATGTAAATTTGATCATATAATACCCCTAATTGTAATCCATCAGTGGCTCCCCAGGGCCTCCAGCAGTGGGGCATCAGAAGCATCTGGAAGTTTCTTAAAAATATAAATGCTTGAGACCCACTCTGGAAGATGCTGACTCGATAGATGTTAGGGAGGAGGTGAGCACCTTCCTTTAACAAACTTCCCCTGCAATCTCCTCCCCTACCTCTGTCTGACTATACAGAGTCAAATCTAAATTCCTGAGCTTGCCATACAAACTCCTTCATGATCTACCTTCAGTCTATCTCCCCAGTCTCCTCATCTACCACTGTCCCCTTTCCCAGCATTTATGCCTGAGAAATACCCATCTACTTGTTTCCTGGTCACAGCAAGTTACTGCACACCTCCAGACCTTTGCACATGCTCTATTTCCCAACTAGAATTCCCTCCCTCTCTTCTGTATCTGGAAAACCTCAGTTCATCTTGCAAATGCCAGCTCAGATATTGGTCACTTCCTCTGGGAAAGTTCTTCTCTTCCTGGACTTGGCTCCTCAAGTACCGCAGCCAATCTAAGCCCCAACAAAGAAGGGAGCAGAACCATGCTGGGCTCTCCAAGACCCCCACAAGGAGCCATTGCTTCATCCTCATAAGCACATTCAGAGTAAATTTTGAACTCACACATGCCGTGGTTGCCATGGTTACTGTAAAGGCATTCTAAATGTAGATGATTATATAATCAGATGGGATGACTATTTTGAAGAAAAAAAGTTTTGACCCTCTTCTTGCAATGAACTACGTTAATGACCCAAGAGTTGTATTGGTTCTGCATGGGGTCTCTGTGGAGTGATGCATTTGGACTGCAGGCAGCAGTAAGACTTGCCATCAGAGCACCCCATGCCACCAACCAGGATAAAGCTCTCATTCTGCAGATTGTAAACTGAGGCCCAGAGAGGGGAAGTGACTTTGTCTGAGTCCCACAAAGAGGTAGAGAATGAACCAGAACTAGCTGTAGATAACCAGGGGCAGGGTGCCAGTGGGGAAAGAGTTCTGAACTTGACATGATACAGACTTGAATATGAACCTTGGTTCTTGGAGCCTCAATTGTTTTTTTTTTCCTTTCTTTCTTTTGATTTATTTTTATTGTTGTTGCTGAGAATACACAAAGCAGAACATACACCAACTCAAAAATTTCTACATGTACAATTCAGTGACGTTGATTACATTCTTCAAATTGTGCAACCATTCTCATCCTCCTTTTCCGAGTTGTTCCATCCCCATTAACATGAACTCATTGCCCACTAAGTTTCCTATCATGGATTCAATTGTGTCCCCCAAAAATATCTGTCAACTTGGCTAGGGCATGACTCCTTGTATTGTGTGGTTGTCCACCATTTTGTGATTTGATGTAATTTTCCTACGTGTTGTAAATCCTAATCTCTGCCTGTGGTTAATGAGGCAAGATTAGGTTATATTAAAGAGGATTAGGGTGGGATACAAAACCCTTACTCAGGTCACAGCCCTGATCTGATGTGAGGAGAGTTTCCCTGGGGTGTGGCCTGCATCCCTTTTATCTTATAAGAGATAAAAGGAGAGAGAAGCAAGCAGAGAGATACGGATTGCCTATCACCAAGAAAGCAGCACCAGGAGCAGAGCACATCCTTTGGACCCAGGGTCCCTGTGCTGAGAAGCTCCCAAACCAGGGAAAGATTGATGACCAGGACCTTCCCTCAGAGCCGACAGAGAAAAAGGCTTTCCCTGGAGCTCACACGCTGAATTCAGACTTCTAGTCTCCTAGACTGTGAGAGAAAAAATTTCTGTTTGTTAAAGGCATCCACTTGTGGTATTTCTGTTACAGCAGCACTAGATAACTAAAACATTTCCTATCTAATCTTTTGAGTTGCTATTGTCAGTTTGATCCCATATAGATAGATCTTAAAAGAGCACAATGTTGGAAGCAGATATTTTTTTACTAGTTAAACTAAACCTCTGTTTGGTATTAAGAAGACGTCAGAGGATATTTTTGGTTTAAGGTTTAAAGAATATCTCAGGACAATAGTTTCAGGGGTTCATTCAGCCTTCATGGCCCCAGAAAGTCTGCAATCCATGAGAATTTGAAATTCTGTTCTGTATTTTTCTCCTTTTGATCAGGATTCTTCTATAGAATCTTTGATCAAAGTGTTCAGTAATGGTAGCCGGACACCATCCAGTTCTGATTTCATGGCAAAGGAGGCAGTTGTTCATGGAGGCAATTAGTCAGACATCCATTTCCTCCTCCTATTCCTGACTCTCATTCTTCCTCTGTTACTCCAGGAGACCAATTGCTGTGCCTTGGATGACCGCTTGCAAGCTTTTAAGACCTCAGGCACTACACAACAAACCAGGAGGTAGCACAGAAGCACTAAACACGTTATTAGACCAATTAACTGGGATGTCCAATAAATGTCTTTTTTCTGTATCTAAATTTTATTTTGGTGAAAATATACATAACAAAACATACACCATCTCAATAATTTCTACATGTACATTTCAGTAACACTGATTATATTCTTCAAGTTGTGCAATCATTCTCACTATCCTTTTCCAAATCATTTTACTACCATTAACGTAAACTCAGTGCCCCCTAAGCAAAATTTCCCTTTCCTCCTCCCTCCCACCCCTGGTATCCACTATAAAGCTATAGTTTCTATATATTTACTTATTTTATATAAGTGAGATCATACAAAATTTGTCCTTTTGAAGCTGGTTTCTCTCAGCATGTTTTCAGGGTTCGTCCATGTTATGGCATGCATCAGGATTTCATTTCTCTGTATAGCAGAATAGTATTCCATTATGTGTATATGTTAAATTTTTATCCATTAATCTGTTGACAGGCAGTTCAGTTGTTCCCACCTTTTGGCTATTTTGAAAGGGCCTTAGTTTTTTAACATGAGATGTTACTTGTATTAGTCAGTGTAACCAATGCTAGTTGCTGTAACTACTCCAAAACCTCCATGGCTTTTCAACAATCGAAGGTTTATTTCTGGCTTATGACCTAGTGCAATTAGGCACTTGATGGATGATCTTCCATGTGGTGACTCAGGGACCCAGGGTCCTTTCATGACTTGACTCTACTATCTCTGAGGTTCTCTAAGTCACTTAGTGGATCTTCTGCTTTTGAAGAGCAGATGATGAGAAGCCCCTTTAAGTAGGTGGATACATATGATGACAAGGATGGTGGAGCCATAAGACAGAACATGGAAAAAAGCAGTCCACCAACCAGGGATACCTACTTGGATTGCTACATGAGCCATTATACATTTTGGGGTCTGTTTAGTACTTTAGCCAAAAAGCCTATTCTAATGTAGAGCTGAAGGTCCCTGGAGCAGTACAAGGAGTTGGTTCCCATTTCGGGGGCCTATTGGAGCCCTCCACTTCTACATAGCACTGTCCCCAGCTGCCATGTTGGAGCTCACCTTTTAGGGAGACCACAAGGTACATGGAAAGATAACAAACTTAAAAATCATGTAGACCTGAATTTTATCTTTGTTCCCACTTTTTATTAGCCATGAGACATTGGGCAAGTATTTACCTTCTGAGAGCCTCTGTTTCTTCATCTAAAAATAGGGATAATAAAGATATAAAGATTAAATGAAAAATATGTGTAAAGAACCTGGAAAAATATTTGCCTATAATAAGTGCTGAATATAAATATGTTCTTCATTATCCTCTTGATCTGATCTAGAATGGTGTTTACAACCTGGAACCTGTTGGCCTCTCAAAACTGTGACCACTATTCCTCCATACTGTGTTCTCACTTCCTGCATCTTCACCTTTAAGTTTTATAATTTAAATTTATATTTAGTTAGTTGGTGAGATAGTTATAAAAATTGAAGGAGAAAAAGAAATGATGTAAAACCTATCAGTGTTAAAGAAGAGCTTGTTCTTTTTTATTATTTCATGTGGTACGAATATATATGTACCAAAACATTTGCCATTTCAACATTTTCCCCATGTACAATTCAGTGACATTAATTACATTCATCATCAGCACTATCCATTTCCAACTTTTTCTATCACCCTTAACAGAAGCTCAGTGTTCCCTAGGCAATGGCTCCTTCTTTTTCCCTCCCTCCCTTTGGCCCCTGGTAACCACTAATAAACTTCTGTCTCTATGCATTTGTGTATTCTAGATATTTCATGTAAGTGGGATCGTACAGTATCTTTCCTTTTGTGTCTGACTTATTTCACTCAGCATAATGTTTTCAACGTTCTTCCATGTTGTAGCAAGTATCAGAACGTCCTTTTTCTTTTTTTTTTTAAATTTTATTTTGTTGTTGAGAATATACACAGCAAAACTACACCAATTTAATAGTTCCTACATGTTCAATTCAGTGACGTTGATCACATTCTTTGAGTTGGGCAACTATTCTCATCCTCCTTTTCTGAGTTGTTCCTGTCTTATTAACATAAATTCACTCTCTCCTAAGTTTCCTATCTAATTTTTCAAGTGACTGCTTTCAGTTTGATCCCATGTAGATAGATCTTGAAAAAGCACAATGCTCAAGGCAGACATTCTTTACTAGTTAAGCTAAACTGCTGCTTAGTTTTAAGAAGACTTTAGGGGGTATTTTTGGTTTAAGGTTTGAGGTTTAAAGATTATCTCAGGGTAATAGTTTCAAGGGTTCATTCAACCTCCATGGTGCCAGAAAGTCTGGATTCCATGGGAATTTGAAATTGTATTGTACATTTTCTCCCTTTTGATCATAATTCTTCTGTAGAATATTTTATCAAAACGTTCAGTAATGAGAGCTGGGCACCATCCGGTTCTGGTCTCATTGGCTAAGGAGGCAATTTGTTCATGGAGGCAATTAACCACACATTCCATATCCTCCTATTCCTGACTCCTTTTCTACCTCTGTTGTTCCAGGTGAATAGAGAGCAATTGTTGTGCCTTGGAAGGCCACTTGTAAACTTTTAAGACCACAAGCACTACGCAAAGATCTAGGAGGGAGAACAGAAGCACTAAACACGTTATAAGGCCAATTAACTGGGATGTCCCATGCATGAAACCGTGATCCTAAACCTCCAAACCAAGAAACCAAATCCCATGAGGTGTTTGGTTGTACATAGTCAGCCTCAGCAGCTGCTCTATTTTTTTTTCTTTTTGCTCATTGTTTTAGATATATCTATCACACAACTGTTTCCAGTTCAACTTTTTACAGGTGTACAACTTATTGACAGCAATTACAATAATCATCTGTGCAACACTGCACTTATTCAA
>NW_004443944.1:20652898-20654610 GCF_000243295.1 Trichechus manatus latirostris
GTATGTATGTATCACATTTTGTTTATCCATTTATCTGTTGCTGGGCATTTAGATTGTTTTCACCTTTTGGCTATAGTGAATAGTGCTATAGCAGACATTGGTGTACAAGTCTCTTTCTGAGTCTCTGATTTCAAGTCTTTTGGGTATATACTTAGGAGTGGAATTGCTGGGTCATATGGTAGTTCTATTTTTAGTTTTTTGAGGAACTGCCACACTGTTTTCCACAAGGGCTGTACCATTTTTGCATTCCCGCCAACGATGGATAAGGGTTCTAATTTCCTCACATCCTCGCAATATTTGTTATTTTCTGTTTTTTTTTTTAACCTTAGCATCCTAGTGGGAGTGAAATGGTATCTCATGGTGGTTTTGATTTGCATCTCTCTGATGGCTAATGATGATGAGCATCTTTTCATGTGTTTGATGGCCATTTGAATGTCCTGTTTGGTGAAATGTCTATTCAAGTCCTTTGCCCATTTTGTGATTGAGTTATTTGTCTTTCTGTTGTTAAGTTGTCGAAGTTTTATATATATTTTGGTTATTAGATTCTTGTTACTTACATGATTTCTGAAGATATTCTTTTCACTTTTTTGGTGAAGTCTTTTGATGAACAAAAGTTGTTAATTTTTATGAGGTTCCACTTATTTATTTTGTCTTTTTCTGTTTTTGCTTTTGTTATTATAATAGATAATCCATTGTTGAAAGCAGCGTTGTCCCTGCTTGTTCTTCTAAGAATTTTATGGTTTTAATTTGCACATTTAGGTCCTTAATCCATTTTGAATTTTGTGTATGGTGTGAGGCATGGATTCTGTTTCATTTTTCTGCATGTGGAAATACAATTTTCCCAGCAGTATTTATTGAAGAGACTCTTCTTTTCCCATCGAATGGCCTTAACACCCTTGTAAAAAATCACTTGACCACAGATGTGTTGGTTTATTTTTGGACTCTCAATTCAAATCCATTGATCTGTGTGTCTGTTGTTATACCAGTACCAGGCTGTTTTGGTTACTGTAGATATATAGTATATTTTAAAATCAGGAAGTATGAGTCATCCTACTTTGTTCTTCTCTTTTGATATTACTTTAGCTATTCGGGGCTTCCTGCTATTCCATGAAGTTGAGGATTGATTTTTCTATTTCTGTAAGGAAGGCTGTTGGAATTTTCAATGACATTGCATTGAATCTATAGATCACTTTGGGTAGTATTGACATCTTAACAATATTAAGTCTTCCAATCCAGGAACATGGAACATCTTTACATTTATTTAATTATTCTTTAATCTCTTTCAGCAGGGTTTTATAGTTTACATTGAATAATTCTTTCACCTACCTGTTTATATTTATTCCCAGGTATTTTAATCTCTTAGATGCTATTGTAAATGGAATTGTTTCCCTAATTTCCCTCTCAGATTTCTCACTGCTGGCGTATAGAAACTCAACTGATCTTTGTTTGTTGACCTTGTACCCTGAAACTTTGCTAAATTCCTCTATTAGCTTTACAAGTTTTCTTGTGGACTCTTTGGGGTTTTCTATATATAGGATCATATCGTTTGTGAGTAGAGGTAATTTTACTTCTTATTTTCCAATTTGAAAAATTTTATTTCTTTTTCTTATGTTATTGCTCTGGCTAGGACTTCTGACACAGTATTAAATAAAAGTGGTGGGAGCAGACACCCTTGTCTTGTACTCAATTTCAAGGGGAAAGCTCTCAGTCTC
>NW_004443944.1:20656596-20658146 GCF_000243295.1 Trichechus manatus latirostris
CAGGCAAGCTGCCAGCTCAAGTCCCAAGAACTGGAGGTCAGATGAACAGGAGGCAGCTGCAGGATCCAGAGCAGACAAAAGCCAGAATGTCTGCTTGTATTCGGATGCAGACCAAATGCCCAAGGAAATTCCCTTTCAACTGATTGGCTACTCGCAGCAGATCCCATCATGGGGATGATCACATATAAACACTGAGACTCATGGCCCAGCCAAGCTGACACACAATCTTAACCATCACAGTCCACCCCTTGTCAACTTGGCACCTGTACACATCTCCTTAAACCATACATAATCTCTGAATGAAGACAAATTCTGTCTTAGTCATCTAGTGCTGCTATAACAGAAATACCACAAGTGGATGACTTCAACAAACAAAAGTTTATTCTCTCACAGTCTAGGAGGCTAGAAGTCCAAATTCAAGGCGTCAGCTCCAGGAGAAGGCTTTGTCTCACTGTCAGCTCTAAAGGAAGGTCCTTGTCATCAATCTTTCCCCTGGTTGAGGAGCTTCTCAGGTGCAGGGACCCCAGGTCCAAAGGAGGCACTCTGCTCCCAGTGCTGCTTTTTTGGTGGTATGAGGTCCCCATGTCTCTCTGCTCGTTTCTCTCTTTTATATCTCAAAAGAGATTGGCTCAAGACAGTTTGTATTCATAACATCACAGGGTAAGCTGGTAGCAACTTAAATTCAATTACATACAAGAAGTTCTATATGTGTACCCTTTCTCCTGCTCCCCCCCCATTTTTGTTGTTATCACTAATTATGTCTTTATATTTCATGTGTCCTCTAACATAATTTTACTGCTTCTTTTTATACATTTGTATAAAAAAAGCATGAAGGACAAAACAATTAGAATCATTAAGCATGAATACCTTATTAATAGCCCTTATACTTGTCCATGCATTTCCCTTTATTAGGGATCTTTCTTTTTATGTATAGCTTTGAGTTACTTTCTAGTGTCTTTTCCCTTCTTTCTACAGAACTCCTATTAATATTTTTTGTAGGGCTGGTCTGGTAGATATGAACTCTTTCAGCTTCTGTTTGTCAGGGAATGTTTTAGTTTCATCCTTATGTGAGGGACAGTTATGCTGCGTATAGTATTCTTAGTTGACAGGTTTTTTTTTTTCTTTCAGCACTTTAAATATTTCATCTCATTGCCTTCTGCCCTCCAATGTTTCTATGGAGAATTCAGCACTTAATGGTATTGGGTACCCTTTGTATGTGACTGTTTCTTTCTTTCTCACTACTTTCAGGATTCTTTCCTTTAATTTTTGAGAGCCCAGCTATGATGTGTCTTGGTGTAGATTTCTTTGAGTTTATTCAGCTCAGGGTTCTTTGAGATTCTTGGATTTGTAGATTCATGTCCTTCTTTAGATTGGTGAAATTTTCTGTCATTATTTCTTCAGATATTCTTTCTATCCCTTTCTCTTTCTCATCTCCTGGAATTCCCATGATGCATATATTAGGTCTCTTGTTTTCTCATAATTTCATTAAACTGTGCTCAGATTTCTTGAGCCTCTGTTCTTGTTGCTCTTTGGCCTTGGTAATTATAACT
>NW_004443944.1:20659016-20663758 GCF_000243295.1 Trichechus manatus latirostris
CTCCCCATAGGGACCTCTGAGAGATCTGTCTTGTTGGTTTTAGAGCCCCAGTGTCCCTGTGGTGGTTAGGGGAGCAGTCTCCACTTAGGTGACACTCCTCCTGGCTGCACTGTAGGGAACCTTCCATAGGAGTTCATATCAGTCTAGAAGCCGACAGTTACTGGGTGTGGGACATGTTGTCAAGCTCTGAACAGAACCACAGGGATGTCTGCCTTGTTGCTAACAGAGCTTGCCCCATAATATGTTTTTTGCAGGTGTAGTCTCCCCTCAAGATTCTTGTTTACTAGCACACAGCAGCCTTAGTCAGCAGTCTTCTTCTCTGACCAGAAGGGGAAGCAGACAGACCCAAACTGATCCCCATGGAGGTCTTCCTGTTTTTTTCAGAGGCCTGAGCTATGGGGTGTGAAGGAAGACAGGTAGAGTGCTGACTATGGGAGCAGACTCCACTGCAGGGGGCTTCTGTAGCAGTTTTCAACAGCCTGGCAATCAACAGTTACCAGGTTGGTGAAGGAGTGTCATGATCTGGTTGGATCCCCATGGAGGTCTGACTTGTTATCAGAGCCCCTGTGGTAGATTGTTGGCTGTGAGTGCAGCCTCCACTCAAGATGCCTGCTTCCTAGCACATAGCAGCCTCTGTCAGCAGTCCTCAGTGCCAACTAGAAGTGGGAGCAGGCTAACCAAAATTGACCCTGGAGGTTTGTCCTATTGGATTCATCGGCTTGACCTATAGAGTGTGCAGGGAAGCAGGTAGAGTGCTGACTGTGGGAGAAGACTCCACTGTAAGGGCCTTGTGTAGCAATTCACAGCCGGCTTACAGGCGACAGTGCCCAGGTTGGGGAGCGGTCATCATGCTCTGAATTGACCCCCAGGGAGTTCTGCCTTGCTGCTATCAGAACCCCCCCCATGTAGTATGTTGGCTGTAGGCATAGCCTCCACACAAGATGCCTGCTTCCTGCCGCACAGCAGTCTCAGTCATTAGCCCTCAGTGTTGTCTAGAAGGGGGAGCTGATAGACTATAACTGACTCCCCAGGAGGTCTGTCTTGTTGGTTTCCGAGGCCTGAGCTATAGGGTACGCCAGGAGGCATGTAATGTGTTGATCATGAGAGTGAACTCCACTGCACGGGCCTTCTATAGCAATCAACAGTAGGCATGCAGCTGACAGGGTCTGTGTGGAGGAGGTGCTGGCACACTGCAATGCACCCCTGTGGATGTCTGTCTTGTTGATTCTAGAGTAGAAGCTTGGGGTCCTGTCTCTTTGTACAGGTGGTTATAGGAAGCTGGATCTTTTACTAGAGTCACTTCCCCAGTTCACAACAGCCAGTGGTCCGCGTGTCTGTGGGGAGGGGCAGGGACAGGGGGACAAGTGATCTTCCTACTGTATGTGACTCATTGTTGATTCTTTGATTCTTGCCTGTCTGCAGTTCCCCACTTCTTTCCTCTGCTACCCAATTCACAGTCTCTCAAAGTAGAGCACTGTTTCCTTGTTGTATTTGTGGGGGAGTGTTGGAACGATGTCTGTTTACGCCATCATCTTCCCGGAATTCCAGAACTTCTTTTTTCTTTATGGCTGAGTAATAGTCCATTGTATACATATACCACAATTTGTTTATCCATTCATCTGTTGATGGATATTTAAGTTGTTTCCATCTTTGGCTATTGGAATAGTCTTCACTCCCTTTTATCCATTTTCCAATAGCTGTGCCTGAGACATATTCCAGAAGAGAAGCTGTGCCTTCTTAGAGTTTCCCTACCCCTCCAAGCTCTGGTCCCATCGTAGAATGCTGTCAATTCCAATAGGCCAGGGTGGGACAGGCTGGTGGATAGTTCTTAGGACCTTAGGGCCTCATCATGCACCTTGTTGGGGGCCAGAAGGTGACTGGATTCATTCTAAATACAACTGGAAAGCACTGAAGGATGTTACAACACGAGAGAAGAATGACCCAATTTACAGTTTAAAAGAGATGCCTCCTGACTTTTTTTTTTCTGCTCTGTAGAGAATGACTTGTACAGGTGCAGGAATAGAAGCAGGAAGCCCTGTTACGGTGGGGTTGGTTGGGATGGAGAGAAGTAGAGAGATTTAAGAAATACATTGGTGAAGGAATCAACAAGAGTTGATGACTGAGCTCTCCCAGATGCAAATAACGAAAAGTGATCAGAGAGAGAACAACGGATATGGAAGGTAAGCAAGGGTCAAAAAACATGGAACATTATTCTTCTTGAGCAAGAAACAATCACAACAGCAGCAGCAGTATCTAAAGCTACAGTTGTAGAAAACTTTGAGCCAAAGAAAGACTTGATCTACAGATGGAAAATCTTCCTATGTAAATAGTAAAAAAGAATCCATCTCCTAGTCACTGCCAGAGAAGATTTAAAGTTTCAACAATAAAGAAACAATCCTACAAGTACACTTGAAGGTAAACATTTTAAAAAGAAACAAGGGAAGAAAAAACAGACTGAACTAACAGCAACTTCCTCCACAACATTAAATACAGAAGAAAATAGAACACCAGATTCAAAAGTTTGAAGGAAAAGTCACCCAAGCATTCTATGCTTGGGCAAGAGTTCATTCAAATTGGAAGACAATTTAAAAACATTTTTCAGGTATACAGAGATGGGAACTATACCACTTGAATTTTTTTTTCTCCCTGAAAAAAAATTATTGGAAAATATATCTCAACCTATCAAGCTTTGAAACAAAATAAACATCTGAAGAAAGGGAAACTCAGGATATCAATGGATGTCAGTAAGAAATGAAATAGTTTAAATCTAGTACTGAATCTAGATACATTTTTTGGGCAGAGTGCAAATGTCATAAACAATTCTTGAAATAATAATAGTGGTTAATAACTACTGAACACTTCCTATATGGTAGACACATCTTCATGAGTTGGGCATTTTTAGAACCCCTATTTAAAAAATGAAGAAACTGAACACAAAAGAGTTTAAGTAACTTGCCCAAGGTTAATACACATCAACCCAGGAAATCTGACTCCAGAGTTTGCATGACTAACTATACTTTTTTTCCTATACATTCAGGGTGGAGGTATGGGTGTAATAAAAATAAATATGAGGCTGAGTTTCTGTTAATGGTGGTAGAATAATTTGGAAAATGATAGTGGTAATGGTTGCATCACATGATGAACACAATCAATGTTGCTGAATTGTACATGTAAAATTTGTTGAATTGGCAAATATTTCGCTATGTGTATTTTTATTACCATAAAAAATGTGAGGTGAATCTTGCAAACCTATACAAATAAAAACTTGCATAGGAGGGAGTTCAGGTGGAAATTCAAGTAAGCTGTCTTCCCATACAAACACATAATACTCTTGAAAGGAAAAAGAAAAACAAAAACATTTTTAAAAGTTCATGTTATTTGATCCAGCAATTCTACTTTTATAAATGTATCCTAAGAAATAATTAATAATATGACCAAAGGTTTATGCACAAGGATATTCATTGCTGTGGTATTTATTATGCAGAAAAGTTGAAAGTAACACCAGTGGCCAAAAATATATAATTAAATTCAATAAATTTTGATATTGAACATTCATATGATAGAAAAACATGCAGTCATTCAAACTGTATTGTAGAGGAAGATCTAGAGACATGTATTAGGATATAGATTCAGCTGGTAAGAAAGAAGACCAAAATTAACAATGAATTAAATAAGTCAGAAGTTTATTTCTCCCTCATACAGCAGAGATGGTCAGTCTGGGACTTATGGGGGCTTTGCTCCATGGGATCACTCAGGGACCCAGCCTCTTTTATCTTTTTGCTCTGCCATACATAGAACATGGTCCAAGACAGTTCACGCTTCATCTTCACTCCCATTAGCTGAAGGCATCAAAAGAGGAGAATGGAGGGCATTTTCTTTCAGTGCAACTTCTGAAAGTAGGATATGCTTCCTTTCCACTTGCTGGAACTTGGTCACGTGGCTACATCTAGCTGCAAGGGAGGCTAGAAGCGTAGCATTTATTTATTTATTTTATTGTACTTTAGATGAAGGTTTACAGAACAAGTAGTTTCTCATTAAACAGTTAGTACACATATTGTTTTATGACATTGATTAACAACCTCACGACATGTCAACACCCTCCTTTCTTGACCTTGGGTTCCCTATTACCAGGTTTCCTCTCCCCTCCTGTCTTTTAGTCCAAGCTTTTTTTTAAATTATGGATGATCATAATAAAATTTGGTTGGTTCTGTTGCTAACGGAAGAATGGCAAAATGAATATTGGAAAATATACCAGTCTTTGACTTATACAGAAAAATTTTCACAACAGTTTAAGTGGAAAAAGCAAGAGAAAAAATGAAACCAATTGTACATATCTGTTTATACATGTACATATAATACAAGTCTTCTTTTCTCTGTAAGACAGTGGTTATCTTTGAGAGTTGGGGTTGTGGATAATTAAAATTTATTTTTGTGCTTTTATTGTGTTTTCCAAATTTTCTACATATTAACGTTTTTTTCCTGTAATCACAAACACTTACCATATAGGTGTTAAAAAAAACAGTTTAAGAGAAAAAATAGTGCGTGTTGTGTGTCTACAGCCACCTCGCCTTTCTTCTCTGACCCTCCTCTGCTGGGCCCCTTTTGTTGGCAGATCTCTTGGTTCTCATGTGAAGGGACAGCATTGTCTATCCTGTGTCTCAGATATGAAAGCCCCATGGGGATTATGAGTGAGTTTATTTTAGTGTAATGCAGACAGTTTTCTATCAGGAACAAAAGCCAGC
>NW_004443944.1:20663967-20666115 GCF_000243295.1 Trichechus manatus latirostris
AGACAGAGAGGGATTTAGGCAAGTCTGGCTTCTCCCTGGGAAGATCCCTGGGTGGCATAAATGGTTTGGCTCAACTATTAACCTAAAGGTTGGTGGTCTGCACTCACCTAGTGGCCCCATGGAAGAAAGACCTGGCTTTCTGCTTCTATAAAGACTGTGGCCAAGAAAATCCCATGGAGTAGTTCTACTCTGTAACACACATGGGATCCCATGAGTCAGAATGGCTCAACCGCAACAGCAATGGATTTGGCTTCTCCTGGAGTCCCTCGGTGGTGCAAATTGTTAATGAGCTCAGCGGCTAACCAAAGGTTGGAAATTTGAATCCACCCAGAGGCATCTCAGAAGAAAAATGTGGTGATCTACTTCCTAAAAGTCAGCCACTGAAAACCCTATGGAGCACAGTTCTACTCTGACCCACGAGGGATTGATCACCATGAGTAAGAGTCCACTTGATGGCAACTTGGGCTTCTCCCTGGGCTCCCACTTCTTATCTAATCTTCCCCTGAGTGGGGGCAGTTCTGACTCCTCCTCAAAGTGTTGTTGGTAGCTTGGTATTTGGTCTAATGACAATGTCTCAAGAGGAAGGGAGAATAGGACAGTGGCCAGCAACAAGCAGGTGAGTGGCTCCTGTGTGCAGGGCACTGTAGTTGAAGGTCCAACTCTGCCTTGTACTTACTGCGCATTGTAGGCCAATTACTCACCTGCTCTGTGCTTGAGTTTCCTCATCTGTAAAGCTGGACGATAACAATCTCTACTGCACAGGATGGGTGGGAGGATTTAATTGATAATGGTTGTGCCTGGGGAAGAATGCTAGAGATATCAGTCATTATTATTACCAGGGATTCTGGTGAGCTTTGACATACAGGCCATCTCCGGTTGTCATGGCGCTGATTTCCTGGAAAGGAGACAGTAAAGCCTTTCTTGCCAAAGTCATGATGGTGACATTCCTCTCGTCTCCCAGAGCTCTCTCCCAAACAACTCAATTAACCAACAGTCTCTGGAGTGCTGGCCAGTTTCTACTCCAGGGCCACACCCATTTACCTCCTTTTCCCTCCAGCTGAGAGTTTGAAAAACTTCTTTATTATATTCATTTATCTAGCAACCACTTCTATTATGCTTACTGTGTGCTAGGCAATCTTTTAAGCACTTTGCAGATATTAACTCATTAAATCCTCATAACAACCCTATGACATAGGTACTATTATTACCTCCTAGATGAGGAAAATGAGGCACAGGGGGGTTAAATAATTCACCTAAGGTTTTATAACGGTTAGGTAGTAGATCTGGACTCTGAACCCAAGCAGAGTTTTGTTCCATACAACTATGCTGTAAAGGGGAAGTAATGTGGAATTAACAGACTTTGGAGTCCTAGAAATGCATGTTTGAATTCCAGCTAATGAGCAGAACAAGAAATTCCCATTACTGCCTACTCCACCTATGCCTTTTGTAAGAACTGGCCATCACCCAGTTATCTTGGTCATGTTCCATTATGTTATTCATGGCCTCAGCTAATTGGACTGGGGTAGACAGATGACTCAGAGGTGCCCCATCTGTTGGGTGGGACCCATAACTTGTGTGCCAATCGGATTTCTTTCTCAGGAATTTAGCCAAGATGCTTGAGTAGTGAGGATGGGGCATTATTGGGCTGGAATGGTCATTTTGGGTCACACACAAGCCAGGGTTAGGAGGCAATAGAGGATAAGCGTGGGCCTTGATTTCAGAGAGGCGGATAATGGAGCAGGGCCCAGAGAGATACAGGAATACCTCCTGCTAGAGTAGAGGTTGCCTTTGAGACAGACACAGACAGACAGGCAGACAGAGAGACAGACACACACACACTTTGGTGCATTGTTGGTGCCTCTTCCCTTCATTGGGCAGGTGTCCCCATCACTCAGCTACTGTGAATGTTGCTAATGCCTCAAAGCTGCCCCCTTCTCCAGAGATTCACCCTTGACCTAATGGCCTCCAGGCCAGGGAGGTTAACCACCCCCTCTCCTCACTCCCCAAGAACTAGCTACCAATGGCTGACCAATGTGGGGTACAGAAGGCTGGCCTCTTGCCTCAAGGTGAGACCAACTCTGTGGTGTAATGCATTCCCCAGAGCTCCCTGTGGGCTCAGGCTGAAACTGGCCTCCAGCTGAGACCACA
>NW_004443944.1:20668423-20669267 GCF_000243295.1 Trichechus manatus latirostris
TTTTCGCTTACAGTCGAAAAGTAACTGGACAGAAAACAAGGCCCTTGACCGATTAATTAGTCCTTTCACTTAGTGTGCACTGAGAATCCAGATGTGCCAGGCACTGCGCTGGGTACCAGGGCTACAGCAGCAAACATACGTGGCTCCTGCTCAGGCAGACTAGCAGGGCGTATTAGGTTTTCCTTATCAATGGAAGCACCTAACATACACACACACACACACACACACACACAAACACGCATACATGCACACCCACACACATGCATGCACACAAACACGCACATATGTGCACTGCTTGCTCTGCCCCTTCCTGGTGTTGGTCAGGACTTAGCAGTCCCTCCCCAGGCATTGTGCTCACCACAGTCGTGCTAGTTCAAACAAGAGATCACTGGTTTTGTCCCTCATGGTGTGACTTTGGACAGTGTTGGGTTCTACTAGCTCTACCTGAGATTGGCTGTGCCAGCTGTCCTTTCTTCCCTGGTCCAATTGTTCAATTACTGTGCTTGACCAACTTCTATATACTGAGGATGGGGTTGTGGGTACTTCCCAATTTCATCAAGTGTGAAGTATCTGTTCCTGTTCCCCCTTTTCTGTGTCTCCAGTAAGTTTCAAAGAAGAAAAGAGGGCAGAGGTAAATTTGTTTCTTCATCCTAAAACCAGAAGAATGTGGTTTCTATTCCAGTCCCCTTCCACCTGGGTTATGATTCTCATTGCGTTACAAGGCAATGGTTGAATCCAAATGGAATTTGCGGCAATGAAGCTTACGATTTCCCGATATGCTCAACTCTGTAGTTTCCATAACCGGTGAATCCTTGTGCAATCTGCAACATAAGGTACTTGGTGA
>NW_004443944.1:20669545-20741454 GCF_000243295.1 Trichechus manatus latirostris
TCTTAGTATCACTGAAGAGAAGTCATGGTTCCTTTCTGAGCCAGGAAACTTTTAAAAGATTGTATATTTTTTTCTTGTTAATAATCTGAGAAATTAAGTATCTGAAAGTCTATCCTCTTATTCTCATCCTTAGGATACAGTTTAGGTTTAAGACCTAACCTACTTTAGTGATTTTTTTATCTGGGGGACATTTTGAGGGCAAACAGAGTGGGAGCCACGGGAAAGGTTTAGCACCATTCGTCAAAGAAACCAAAATGCGGGGAACTTGGTTGATGCGGAAGAGGGGCCAAGCATCCTGTGGAAGGTCTGGCCCCTTGGGTGGAGGGGGGGCACTCTTGATAGATGGAGTCCTACCTGGTTCTGCATGCTTATATCCAGAATCCCGCACACAACAAGGAGAGGCCCTTGCCCAAAAACTGGTGATGAATACAGACAATGTTCCAATCCCAGTGGAAAACGATTGCGCTCAGCTTCCTAAATTCTGTGTTTCTCCATATTTATATATGCTGTTACCAACTGAATACCTGATTAAGGAATGCAGCTGCCAAATGAATACATTTGTCGCTCATCAAATGGCACCATAAAGCCAGCGATGATGGGGCTTATTAAAAACCGCCTTTCACTCCATGAAAAATCCCCCACGTGCCCCAGCCAGTCTCAATATCCCAGCTAATGAAATGGGTAACCAGTACACAAAGAGAAGTATTCAAGAGCAAATTAACTGCCTCCAGAATATGCATCATAAAGATTGCAGCCTGGAAAATAAATAGACAGTGTATTGGACAAATTGGCCTCGTGTTTAAGTGTTGATGGGTTGGAAATATTGGTTTAGCTTCTTCACAGAAGCAGGCAGTATGGGATCCTGGAAGGTAAACAATAGAAATGAAAAGTCAGGCCAGAAACCCTCTAGTATGTTAGAACTAGGAAATGGGGTAAGAAGGAGAGAGCAAACATTTTTTGTCCTACTCCGAAATGCCAGACCCTATGCTGACACTGCATGTATGTTGCCACCTAGTCCTTGCAACATCACTAGAAGCCAAGACCCTTATATATTTAGCCTCCCCTGCCTGCGACCACATCTGAGATTACACTATGAGATACACAAAGAAATTTCATTTCCTCTTTGTATCCAAAGTATTAGCACATGAGCCTCTGTTATTGTTTTTGTTAGGTGCTCCGGAGTTGATTCTGACTCTTAATGACCCTGTGTACAACAGGATGAAACACTGCCTGGTCTTGCGCCATCCTCACAATCCTTGCTATGTTTAACCTTATTGTTAAAGCCATGGTGTCAGTCTATCTCACCGAGTGTCTTCTTCTTTTTTGCTGACCCACCACCTTACCAAGCATGATGTCTTTCTCCAGGGACTGGTCTCTCCTGACAACATGACCAAAGTACGCGAGATGAAGTCTCACCATCTTTGCTTCCGAGAAGCACTCTGGCTGTACTTCTTCCAAGACAGACTTGTTCATTCTTCTGGCAGGCCATGGTGTTTCAGTATTCTTCGACAACACCGTAATTCAAAGGCATCCATTCTTCTTCGATCTTCCTTATTCATTGTCCAGCTTTCACATGCATGTGAGGCAACTGAAAATTTCATGGCTTGGGTCAGGTACACCCGAGTACTTTAGTCCTCAAAGTAACACCTTTGCTTTTTAACACTTTAAAGAGGTCTTTTGCAGCAGATTTGCCCGATGTAATGTTGTTTGATTTCTTGGCTGAAGACCGTTAAGAGTTGTGGGATGACATTAAGGACATCATACATGAAGAAAGCAAGAGGTCATTAAAAAGAAAAAGAAAAGACCAAAAATGGATGTCAGAAGAGACTCTGAAATTTGCTTGTGAACGTAGACTAGCTAAAGAAAGTGTTCAATGTGTCCAATCTACTCTTGAGATGGTCTCCAAATTCAGGTGGGATATACTCAAGGTCATATTTTGGCTCTCATGGACTTGTTTTAATTTTCTTCAGCTTCAACTTGAACTTACATACGAGTAATTGATGGTCTGTTCCACAGTCAGCCCCAGGTCTTGTTCTAATTGATGATACTGAGCTTTTCCATTGTCTCTTTCCATAGCTGTAGTCAATTTGATTCCAGTGTTTTCCATCCGGTGAGGTCCACATGTATAGTTGTCGTTTATGTTGTTGAAAAAAGGTATTTGCAATGAATAAGTTGTTGGTCTTGCAAAATTCTATCATGCCATCTCTGGTGTTTTTTCTAACACCAAGGCCGTATTTTCCAATTACCAATCCTTCTTTGTTTCCGACTTCCACATTCTAATCACCAATAATTATCAATACATCTTGATTGCATGTTTGATCAGACTTCAAAAGTTGGTAAAAATCTTCAATTTCCTCATCTTTGGCATTAATAGTTGGTGCGTAAATTTGAATAACCGTTGTATTAACTGGTCTTCCTTGCAGGCATATGGATATTATCCTATCACTGACAGTGCTGTACTTCAGGATAGATCTGGAAATGTTCTATTTGACAATGAATGCAACACCATTCCTCTTCAATTTGTCATTCCCGACATAGTAGACCATATGATTGTCTGAGTCAAAATGGCCAATACCAGTCCATTCAGCTGACTAATGCCTAGGATATTGATCTTTATGTGTTCCATTTCATTTTTGACAACTTCCAATTTTCTTAGATTCATACTTTGTACATTCCATGTTCTGATTATTAATGGATGTTTGCAACTGTTTCTTCTCATTTTGAGTTGTGCCACATTAGCAAATGAAAGTCCTGAAAGCTTGGCTCCATCCACGTCATCTACTTTGAGAAGGCAGCTCTTCCCCAGTTGTAGCTTAGTGCCTTCCAACCTGAGGGACTCATCTTCTGGTACTATATCAGACAATGTTCCACTGCTATTCATAAGGTTTTCACTGGCCAGTTTTTTCAGAAGTAGACTGCCAGGTTCTTCTTCCTAGTCTGTTCACCATGTGTCAGTCAGTTCGTGGTACTATGGTGGCCTGTGTGGTACTGTGATGCTGAAGCTATGCCACTGGTATTTCAAATACCATCAGGGTCTCCCATGGTGGGCAGGTTTCAGCAGAGCTTCCAGACTAAGACATGAGTCTCCAGTAGTTTTTTTTTTTTCCTAAATTTTGTTTTTTTGTTATTGAGAACACACACAGCAAAATATAACACCAATTCAACAGTTTCTCCATGTACAATTTAGTGACTGTTACATTCTTTGAGTTGTGCAACCATTCTCACCCTCCTTTTCGGAGTTGTTCCTCCCTCATTAACATAAACTCATTGCCCTCTAAGGTTCCTATCTAATCTTTTGATTTCCTGTTGTCAGTTTGATCCCATATAGATAGGCCTTAAAAGAGCATAATACTCAAGGCAGACATTTTTCACTAGTTAAGCTAAACTATTATTTGGTTTTAAGATGACGTCAGGGGATATTTTTGGCTTAGTTTAAAGATTACTTCAGGGCAATAGTTTCAGAGGTTCATCCAGCCTCCATGGCTCCAGAAAGTCTAGATTCCGTAAGAATTTGAAGTCCTGTTTTGTATTTCCCTCCTTTTGATCAGGATTCTTCTATGGAATCTTTGATCAAAATGTTCAGTAAAAATAGTAGCCAGGCATATTCCAGTTCTGGTCTCATGGCAAAGGAGGCAGTTGTTCATGGAGACAAAGCTACACATTCCATATCCTCCTTCTATTTCTAACTCTGTTGTTTCAGGTGAATAGAGACCAATTACTGTGCCTTGGATGGCAGCTTGCAAGCTTTTAAGACCCCAGACATTACACAACAAACTAAGAGATAGAGCAGAAACACTAAGTGCATTATTAGGCCAATTAACTGGGATGTTCTATGAAACCGTGACCCTAAACCTCCAGACCAAGGAACCAAATCCTATAAGGTGTTTGGTAGTACATAAGCAACCGCAGCAGCTATTCCTTTTTTCATCGCTGTTGTAAATATATCTATTACACAAATTTTTTCAATTCACCCTTTTAGAGGTGTACAACCTGTTGACAGCAATTACAATAATCGGCTGTGCAGCCCTACTTTTAATCAATGCAATTTTTCCATCACAGTTAACCCCCCTTTTCCCACTCCCACCCATCCCTGGTAACCACTAATAAACTTTGGTCTCCGTACATTTGCCTTTTCTTGTCTTTTTGTATAAGTGAGGTCGTACAATATTTGTGCTTTTGTGATTGGCTTATTTCATTCAGCATAAAGTCTTCAAGCTCTGTCCACAGTGTAGCATGTATCAAGACTTCATTTTTCCTACTGGCTGAGTTGTATGAAGGTACCCCATTTTGTTTATGCATTCATCTGTTGATGGGCATTTAGGTTATTTCCACATTTTGGATATTATGAATAGTGCTGCAGTGAGCATTGGTGTACAAGTCTCTTTTTGAGTCTCTGCTTTCAAGTCTTTTGGGTGTATATGTAGGAGTGGAATTGCTAGGTCAGATGGTAGTTCTATTTTAAGTTTTTTGAGGAACTGCCCCATTGTTTTCCACAAAGCCTGTACCATTTTGCATTTCCATCAGCAATGGGTAAGGGTTCCAATTTCCTGACATCCTCGTCAACATTTGTTATTTTCTGTTTTTTTTTTTTTTTTAATCTTAGCCAATCTAGTGGGAGTGAAATGGTATCTCATTGTGGTTTTAATTTGCATCTCTCTGATGGCTAATGATGCTGAGCATCTTTTCATGTGTTTGGTGGCCATTTGAATGACCTCTTAGGTGAAATGTCTGTTCAAGCCTTTCGCCCATTTTATGATTGTTGCTAAGTTGTTTAAGTTTTATATACGTTTTGGTTATTAGATCCTAGTTGGATATATGGTTTTCAAAGATATTCTCCCTGTCGATAGCTTGTCTGTTCACTTTTTTGTAAAGTCTTTTGATGAACAATTTTTAAAATTTTTATGAGGTCCTATTTATTTAGTTTGTCTTTTGCTGTTTGTGCTTTTGTTATTATTTAATAATCCATTGTTTTAAAAGCTAGGCCTGAAAGCGTTGCCCCTGCATTTTCTTCTAAGAATTTTATGGTTTTAGTTTGCACATTTAAGTCTTTAATCCATTTTCAATTTATTTTTGTGTATGGTGTGAGACATGGATCCTGTTTCATTTTTCTGCTTGTGAAAATCCAATTTTCCCAGCACCATTTATTGAAGAGATTCTTCTTTCCTCATCAAATGGACTTAACACTCTTGTCAAAAAATCACTTGACCATAATTGTGTGGGTTTACTTCTGGACTCTCAATTCTATTCCATTGGTTTATGTGTCTATTGTTATACCAGTACCAGGCTGTTTTGATTACTGTAGCTGTATAGTATATTTTAAAATCAGGAAGTGTGAGTCCTCCTACTTTGTTCTCTTTCAACATTATTTTGGCTATTCGAGGCCTCTTGCCATTCCATATAAAGTTGGAGATTGGTTTTTCTATTTCTGTAAAGAAGGCTGTTGGGATTTTGATCGGGATTGAGTTGAATCTATAGATCGCTTTGGGTAGTATTGACATCTTGACGATATTAAGTGTTCCAATCCATGAATGTGGAACATCTTTCCATTTATTTACCAAACCAAAAACCAAACCCATTGCTGTCGAGTTGATTCCGACTCATAGCGACCCTATAGGACAGAGTTCTATAGGATAGAACTGCCCCATAATGTTTTCAAGGAACAGCTGGTGGATTCAAACTGCCAACCTTTTTGGTTAGCTGCCAAATGCCCACCAGGGCTCCGTTTATTTAAGTCTTCTTTAATTTCTTTCAGCAATGTTTTATAGTTTTCATTGTGTAAGTCCTTTATATCACTGGTTAGATTTATTCCCAGGTATTTTATTGTCTTAGATGTTATTCTAAATGGAATTGTTTCCCTAATTTCCCTTTCAGATTTCTCATTGCTGGTTTATAGAAACCCAAATGATTTTTGTTCATTGACTTTATACCCTGCAACTTTGCTAAATTCCTGTTAGCTCTAGAAGTTTTCTTGTGGACTCATTGAGTTTTTCTATATATAAGATCATATCACCTGTACTTCTTTTTTTCAAATATGGGTACCTTTTATTCATTTGGAGCCCTGGTGGCATAGTGGTTAAGAGCTATGGCTGCTAACCAAAAGGCCAGCAGTTCTACTCTGTCCTATAGGGCCACTATGAGTCGGAATCAACTTGATGGCAATGGGTTATTTATTTATTTATTTATTTTCTTGTGTTATTGCTCTGGCTAGGACTTCTAATACAATATTGAATAGAAGTGGTGAGAGCGGACACTCTTGTCCTGTTCCCAATTCAGGGGAAAGCTCTCAGTCTTTCATTATTTAGTATAATGTTGGCTATTGGCTTTTCATATATGCCCTGAATCATATTGAGGAATTTCCCTTCTATTCCAATCTTCTTTAGGGTTTTCATCAAGAAAGGGTGTTGGATTTTATCAAAAGCCTTTATTCATAGAGATGATCATGTTGTTTCTTTTCCTTTGTTTTATTGACATGGTGTATTATGTTGATTGATTTTCTAATGTTGAACCATCCCTGTATTCCTGGAATAAATCTCACTTGGTCATGGTGCATGACTCTTTTAATATGCTGTTGGATTCTGTTTGCTAGTATTTTGTGGAGGATTTTTGCATCTCTGTTCATAAGAGACGTTGGCCTGTAGTTTTCTTTTTTTGTGGTGTCTTTGTCTTGTTTTGGTATCATGGTTATATTTGCTTCATAGAATGAATTAGGGAGTATTCCTTCCTTCTCTATCTTTTGTAAGAATTTAAACGGTATTGGTGTCAATTCTTCTCTAAATTTTTGATATGATTCCCCAGTGAAGCCATCTGATTGAGGAATTGTTTCTGTTGGGAGGTTTATGATCACTGATTCTATCTCTTCACTTGTTATGGGTTTGTTGAGACTTTCTATTTCCTCTTGTGTCTGTTTGGGTAGGTTGTGTGCTTCTAAGAATTTGTCCATTTCATCTAGGTTATCCAGTTCATTGTTATTTATTTGTTCCTTATATTCTATCATAATTCTCTTTATTTCTGTTGGGTCAGTTGTAATGTCTCCTCTTTAGTTTTTTATTTTGGTTATTTGCATCTTTTAACTTCTTCTTCAGTCTAGATAAAGGTCTTTCAATTTTATTGATCTTTCCAAAGAACCAACTTCTGGTTTAATGGATTCTCTCTATTATTTTTTGCTTTCAATTTTATTTCTGTTCTTGTCTTTGTTATTTTCTTTCTTTTGGTTAACTTAGGTTTAGTTTGCTCATCTCTTCCTAGTTCTTGGAATTGTCAAGTTAGGCTGTTAATTTGCCACCTTTCTTTTTTTTTTTATTTAGGCATTTTTTTGCAATAAGTTTCCCTCTGAGTGCTCCCGTAACTTTTGGTATGTTGTGTTTTCATTTTCATTTGTGATTTCTCTTTCGATTTCTTCCTGTACCCATTGGTAGTTTAATAGTGTATTGTTTAATTTCCATATGTTTGTGTATGTTCCAGGGTTTTTTTTCTATTATTGATGTCTAGCTTCATTGTCATCAGAGAAAATACCTTGTATGATTTCAATTATTTTAAATTTATCTAGACTTGCTTTGTGACCCAAAATGTGGTCTATCCTGGAGAATGATCTATGTGCACTGGAGTAGAATCTATATTGTGCTGTTTTTGGATGGAGTGTTCCATATATGTCTGTTAAGTCTTGTCTTAGTCATTTAGTGCTTCTATAACAGAAATACCAAAAGTGGATAGCTTCAACAAAAAGAAATTTATTCTCTCACAGTCTGGTAAGTTACAAGTCCAAATTCAGGGCATCGGCTCCAGGGGAAGGCTTTCTCTGTCAGTTCTGGGGGAAGGTCCTTGTCATCAAGTCTTCTCTTGGTCTGGGAGCATCTCAGTGCAGGAACTCTGGTCCAAAGGATGCACTCTGCTACAGGTACTGCTTTCTTGGTGGTATGAGGTCCTCATGTCTCTCTGCTTGCTTCTCTCTTTTATATCTCAAAAGAGATTGACTCAAGACACTATATAGTCTTGTAGATTTCATCAGTATAACTGCCACTAATCCATATATTACATCATAGTGATAGGATTAACAACACATAGGGAAATCACCTCAGATAACAAAATGGTAGACAATCATACAAAACTGGGAATCATGACCTAGCCAAGCTGACAGATATTTTTGGGGGACACAATTCAATCTATGACAAGCCTACTGTATTTTTACGCAAATAACCCATGCCTTCTATGTTTGTTTGCCAACTGTGCTCTCCTCCTGCAAAGTATTTTCATAAGCGCCACCATGCTAATTTTTTTACGTGTTCCTATAATGAAAAATTAGTATGGAATGCTTACAAAAATACTTTGTGGGAGTAGGGCGCAATTTGCAAACAATTGTGGAAGGTGTGCGTTATTTTCTTAAAAACACGGCAGTTGGTTTATAGTGTCATTCAGGTCCTCTGTTTCCTTGCTGATCTTCTTTCTAGATGTTCTGTCCAGTATTGAAAGTGGTGTATTGAAGTTTCCAACTATTATTGCAGTACTATCTATTTTTCCTTTTAATTCTTTCAGTGTTTGCATTATATATTTATGTGCCTCAATTTTGGGTGCATATATATTTATGATGGTTAAATCTTCTTGATTAATTTACCCTTTTATCACATATAATGTCCATCTTAATCTCTTCTGACAGATTTTATCTTAAAGTCTGCTTTGTCTGATGTTGAGATTGCCACCCCGGCTCTCTTTTGGTTATTATTTTCATGGAATATTTTTTTCATCTTTTCACTTTCAACCTGTTTGTGACCTTGGGTTCAAGGTGTGTCTCTTGTAAAAAGCATATAGTTGGATCATGTTTTTTTTTAATTCATTCTGCCACTTTCTGCCTTTTGACTGGAGCATTTAATCCATTTGCATTTTCTGTAATTACTGATAAGAAGTAACTTATTTTTGCCATTTTGTTATATGTTTTTTATGTGTCTTAAACCTTTTTTGTCTATGTCCTTTAGTAATACTTGCTTTTGTGTTTTGATGATTTATTATAATGAGCCTTTTTAGTTCCCTTCTCCTTTCCTTTTGTGTATGTTTTTTAAATATATTTTCTTAGTGATTACCATGAATATTACATTTAGGAGTTTGTATTTATAGCATTCTAGGGTAAGTTGGTACCAAATTAATTTTAGTAACATACAAGAGATCTTTGTCTTTCTCATTCCTCTTCCACCTTTCATTGTTCTTATCACCAGTTACATCTTTGTATTTCATGTAGCCTGTAACATTATTTTATCCTTGCCTTTTATATATTTGTTATTAAAAAACATGAAGGATAACACATTTTGAATTTTCAAGCATGAATACTTTATTATTAGCCCTTATACTTGTCCATGCATTTCCCTTTATTAGGGATCTTTTTATGTATAGCTTTGAGTTACTTTCTAGTGTCTTTTCCCTTCCATCTACAGAACTCCCATTAGTATTTTTTGTAGTGCTTGTCTGGTAGATATGAACTCTCTCAGTTTCTGTTTGTCTGGGAATGTTTTAATTTCACCCTCATTCTTGAAAAATGCTTTTTCTGGATATAGTATTCTTGGTTAACAGTTTTTTTCTTTTAGCACTTTAAATTTTTCATCCCATTGCTGTCTAGCTTCCAATGTTTCTGAAGAAAAATCAGCACTTAATCTTATTGGGGATCATTTTTATGTGACTGTTTGCTTCTCTTTCACTGCTTTCAGGATTATCTCTTTATCTTTACTTTTTGAGAGCCTGACTATGATGTTTCTTGGTGTAGATGCCTTTGGGTCTATCCTGCTTGGGGTTCTTTGGGATTCTTGGATTTGTAGAATCATGCCTTTCATTAGACTGGGAAATTTTCTTTTGTTATTTTTGCAAATATTCTTCCTGTCCTTTTCTCTGTCTCATCTTCTCATGGAATTTCCATGATGTGTACATTAGGTCTCTTGTTGCCCCATAATTACATTAAACTGTGCTCAGTCTTCTTGAGTGTGGTGCGGTGAATTACTTAATATGCCCCTTCTAACTAGCTTTTCACATGATTTGGTGGAACTATGCAAATAAGGTGCTTGTATCCCACCAAGGGGAACAAACAGCTTGCTGCTAATCTAAATAAGGTGCACAGAATGCTTGTGGGGGGTGGTACCATGCAAATAAGTTGTATGGAACACTATTGAGGGTATTGATCAGTTTTGCCATTCCCCTAGGTTTAAAGGGAGACTTGGAGAGAGAGAGGGAGGAACTTTAACATGGAAGAAAATGAGAGACAGTGGGGCAGCAGTAACAATAGTAATACTGGTACAATACAGCATGAATCAGGAGACAGGTGCAAGACAGCTGTGGTGGGCCTTGTCAACCCATGGAGCTAAGAGTTGTTACACTTGCCCAAGAAGTCCCTGAGCAGGGCAGAGCAGCAGAGGATGAGAAGAAGCTGTCCTGATCAAGAACTGTATCATGAGTTGTTCCTGTTACTTCTGAGTCATTTCTGATCCCAAGTTGTACCCTGTTACGTCCCTAATAAATCACTTAAGTGAAAGTATGGACCGTGAGCTCTCTGAGACATTGCAGCAAATTAGAGAACCCAAAGACTGGAGGGAGAGTACTGAGGGGACAGAGAGTAGTTGATATTAGATATGATGGAGTGATACAGCACTTTGGAAAAGTTGGACATTTGGGAAATCTTTAACCTCTACCTCATGGGAACCGGCTTTGTGCTGATCCTTATAAAAGAAATTATTCACTTTGTGAGGCTCCATTATTGTTGCTTTTCAATGTATGTAATATTAACTATCTTATCCTCTAATTCACTGATACTTTCTTCTGCCTGATTAAATATGTTGGTAAGCCCTTTTATTGTGTTTCTTATTTTGGTTATTTTCCCTTTTAGTTGCAATATCTCTTTTTTCAGGTCCTTATTTTGCTCTTGTATTGTTTTCCTTATTTCCTTTAGCTCTTTGTCTATGTTTTCCTTTAGTTCTTTAATTATGTTTAATGTTGCTCTATTATATTCTTCCATTTTTTAAATTATTTGGTTATTCCTAGATGTGTTTTCAAAGATCAAGGGGCAGTCATTAGAACAGAACAAGGGGATACTGCATGGTTTAAAGTTAGGAAAGATGTGTATCAGGGTTGTATCCTTTCATCATACTCACTCAATCTGTATGATGAGAAAATAATCTGAGAAGTTGGGCTATATGAAGAAGAACAGGGCATCAGGATTGGGGGAAAACTCATTAACAACCTACATTATGCAGATGACACAACCTTGCTTACTGAAAATGAAGAGGACTTGAAATACTTACTGATGAAGATTAAAGACCATAGTCTTCAGTATGGATTACATCTCAACATAAAGAAAACAAAAATCCTCACAACTGGACCAATAAGCAACGTCATGATAAATGGGGAAAAGATTGAAGTTGCCAAAGATTTCACTTTACTTGGATCCACAATCAACATCCATGGAAAGCAGCAGTCGAGAAATCAAATGATGTACTGCACTGGGCAAATCTGTTGCAAAAGACCTCTTTAAAGTGTTAAAAAGCAAAGATGTTACTTAAAGGACTAAGGTACATCTGACCCAAGCCATGATGTTTTCAATCACCTCATATGCATGTGAAAGCTGGACAATGAATAGGAAGACTGAAGAAGAATTGATGCCCTTGAATTATGGTATTGGTGAAGAATATTGACTATGCCATGGGCTGCCAAAAGAACAAACATCTGTCTTGGAAGAAGTACAGCCAGAATTCTCCTTAGAAGCAAAGACGGTGAGACTTCATCTCACATACTTTGGACATGTTATCAGGAGGAATCAATCCTGGAGAATGATATCATCCTTTGTAAAGTAGAGGGTCAGTGAAAAAGAGGAAGACCCTCAAAGAGATGGATTGACACAGTGGCTGCAACAATGGACTCAAGCATAATGATCATGAGGATGGCGCAGCACTGGGCAGTGTTTCATTCTTTTGTACATAGGATTGCTATGAGTCGGAACCAACTCGACAGCACCTAACAACAACAACAGGTGCACTTTGACTCCCTTCGTCATGTTCATTTGGATTGGCCATTGTTTCTCTGTTCTTTGTGTGTCTTATGATTTTTTGTTGGGGCATTGGAATTTTCAGTGGTGTTAAGTTTCTCAGTTTTCTCCATTATTTGGTGTTTTTGCCCACACTACTTTCTGCAAGATACTCTTAGGTGCGCAGAGCCTTGGGCCTTTGTTTATCATTTCCTCTCCCTCTCTGTGATAGCTCCTTCTCCCTCCCTGGTTTAATTGGGATTTGAAAGTTACAGATCTCATTTTTCAATTTTCATTCTCTCCTGAACACACCAAAGAACATGCTGTAGTCAGTCTGTCCACCAGTGGGCACTGCCACCCAGTCAAGATATTGTGTACTAATCAATCTGTCAATCAGGGGGCACAGTCCCCTCTGTCTGGTTTCTCCTTCTGTTCTGTGTTTCTGTAATCACATTTTTAGTTGGGAAACCCACACCCAGAAAGCCCCCTTTGGGGCTGGGTGTTGCCTTCTGGTTTTGCCCAAGATCTCCTTCCCTGCAGTTTGGGGGCTGCTAACATCTGAGCTCGCATTCAGGGGTAGCACAGACAGACTTTCCTCTATTTCAGGAAGAGGAGTAGGGACTGGCATCCTCAGAAGGGCCTCTGAGAGAGCTGTCTTTTTGGTTTTAGAGTTCCAGTGGCCCTGTGGTGCTTGGAGGAGCAGTCTCCACTTATGTGACCCACCTCCTGACTCCACCTTAGGGAAACTTATGTAGGAGTTTATATCAGTCTAGTGGCTGACAGTCACCAGTTGGAGGAGGGGTAGTCACACTCTGAATGGACCCCCAGGGAGGTCTTCCTTGGCGCTATCAGAGCCCACCCCATAGTATGTTGACAGTGGGTATGGCCTCCACTCAAGATGCCTGCTTCCTAGCACACAACAGCGTCAGTCAGCAGTCCTCTGCACCGACTGTAAAGGTGAGTAGACAGACCTGAACTCATCCCCAAGGAAGTCTTCCTGTTTTTTTCAAAAGCCTGAGCTATGGGGTACACAGAGAAGCAGGTAGAGTGCTGACTATGGCAGCAGACTCCACTGCAGGGCCCTTCAGTTGCAATTTACAGCAGACTTTCAGGTGCTAGTGTCCAGGTAGGGGTGGGCTGTTATACTGCAAACAGATCTCCAGGGAGGTTTGCCTTGTTGCTATCAGAGCCCTCTCTGTAGTGCGTTGGCTGTGGAGGTAGTCTCCACTAAAGATGCCCGCTTCTTAGTACACAGCAGCCTAAGTCAGCAGTCCTCAGCACTGACTGAAGGGGGAACAGACCAGAACTGACTCCCCAGGAAGTCGGTCCTGTTGGTTTCAGAGGTCTGCGCTGACTGTTAAACCAGGAGTCAGGTAGAGTGTTGACTATGAGAGCAGACTCCACTGCATGGGCCGTCTGTGGCAATTCACAGTAGGTTTGCAACCAACAGTGTCTGTGTAGGGAAGTGCTGGCACACTCCAAATGGACCTTCGGAGTGGTCTGCCTTGTTAACTCTAGGGCAGAAGCTTGGGTCTTGTCTCTTTGTACAGGCAGCGGCTGTGGTGGTTAAGGAAGTAGGCTGTTTTTCTGGGACCACTACCCCAGTTCACAGCAGCTGGCAGCCCACATGGCTGGGGAGGGGCAGGGATGGCGGCAGAAGCGATTTTCCTACTGTACACGACTCGTTGATTTGTTGATTCTTGCTTGTCTGCAGTTCTCCACTGCTTTCCTCTGCTCCCCGATTCAGAGTCCGTCAAAGCCGAGCACTGTTTCCTTGTTGTACTTCTTGCTACATTTGTGGGGGAGGGTCAGAACGATGGTTTGTTTATACACCCATATTCCGAGAACTACAGTTTCTTTTTTTAAATTTTTTTTATTGTAAAAATATATGTAACATATCTTTTGCCAATTTGACGTTTTTCACATGTACAATTTAGTGACATCAGTTACATTAATCATGTGTAACCATCACCAATATCTGTTCCTCTAGCAGCTTCTTTATAAGGAATTAACCCCTCTTAAAGCAGCCCCTAGACATTTCTGAGCTACTTTGAACTCTTGCTTATGACTTCTGGTTGAGGGGGGTGGGTCGAAAGCTTTCCTCCCTGTTTCTTCTGCTCAAAATTCTTTTTTTAAAAAAATCATTCAAACCATTTGGACACACATTTATCCAAATAAAAAGAAGTATTAATTAAAATCACAAACATCATTTGCAATAAAAATAATTTTTTCACATAAGATAAGCAGAGCAACAAATCTTAAACATTTCTGCAGGCGTGGTTAGACTTCATGTGATTTTTCAAGATTAAGTGAAGTAGATACCAAAGTGCCTAGCACAGTTAGTGGAAAATAGTAAGTTATAAATATTTGATGTTCCTGTTTCACACATTAGTATTCTTATGGTTATCTTTTTTTTTTAATTGTACTTTAGATGAAGGTTTACAGAACAGACTAGCTTCTCATTAAACAGTTAGTACACGTATTGTTTTATGACATCATTTAACAACCCCATGACTTGTCAACACTCTCCCTTCTCGACCTTGGGTTCCCTATTATCAGCTTTCCTGTCCCCTCCTGCCTTCTAGTCCTTGCCATCTAAGGGGCTGTTGTGCCCCTTTAGTCTTGTTTTGTTTTATGGGCCTGTCTAATCTTTGGTTGAAGGGTGAACCTCGGGAGTGACTTCATTACTGAGCTAAAAGTGTGTCTGGGAGCCATACTATGAGGGTTTCTCCAGTCTCTATCAGGCCAGTAAGTCTGGTCTTTTTTGTGAGTTACAATTTTGTTCTACATTTTTCTCCAGCTCTGTCTGGGACCCTCTATTGTGATCCCTGTCAGAGCAGTCAGTGGTAGTAGCCGGGCACCATCTAGTTATACCGGACTCATTCTGGTGGAGGCCGTGGTAGTTGTGGTCCATTAGTCCTTTGGGCTAATCTTTCCCTTGTATCTTTAGTTTCCTTCATTCTTCCTTGCTCTCAGAGGGGTGAGAGCAGTGGAGTATCTTAGATGGCCGCTCACAGGTTTTTAAGACCCCAGATGCTACTCACCAAAGTAGGACCTAGAACATTTTCTTTATAAACTATGTTATACCAGTTGAGCTAGCTGTTCCCTGAGACCATGATCCCCACAGCTCTCAGCCCAGCAACTCAGTCCCTCAGGGAGTTTGGATGTGTCTATGGAGCTTCCATGACCTTGCCTTGTACAAATTGTGCTGGCTTCCCCAGTGTTGTGTACTGTCTTACCCTTCACCAAAGTTACCACTTATCTATTGTCTGTGTAGTGTTTTTCCTTCCCTACCCCTCCCCTCCCTCATAACCACCAAAGATTGTTTCTTTTCGTGTGTAAACCTTTTCATGAGTTTTTACAGTAGTGGTCTCATACAATATTTGACCTTTCGTGATTGACTTATTTCACTCAGCATAATGCCCTCCAGATTTATCCATGTTATGAGATGCTTTGCAGATTCATCATTGTTCTTTATCGTTGCATAGTATTCCATTGTGTGTATATCCTATAGTTTGTTTATCCATTCATCTGTTGATGGGCATCTAGGTTGTTTCCATCTTTTTGCTATTGTGAACAATGCTGCAATGATCATGGGTGTGCGTACGTCTATTCATGTAACAACTCTTATTTCTCTAGGATATATTCCTAGGAGTGGGATTGCTGAATCATGGTATTTCTATTTCTAGCTTTCTAAGGAAGCACCATATTGTTTTCCAAAACGGTTGTATCATTTTGCGTTCCCACCAGCAGTGCACAAGAGTTCCGATCTCCCTGCAGCCTCTCCAACATTTGTTATTTCCTGTTTTTTTGATTCGTGCCAGTAATGCTGGAGTGAGATGGTACCTCATTGTGGTTGTGATTTGCATTTCTCTAATGGCTAGTGATTGTGAGCATTTCCTCATGTGTCTGTTGGTCCCTTTAATGTTTTCTTTGGTGAAGTGTCTGTTCATTTCCTTTGCCCATTTTTTAATTGGATTATTTGTCTTTTTGTTGTAGAGGTGTTGGATTTTCATGTAGATTTTAGAGATTAGACCTTTGTCTGATTTGTAGTTCTGTTCAGAATTCTTATCCTGCTATCCCACTCCCTAGTTGGCCAGCATTCTTCTCCAGGCACCTTCAGGTCAGAGGGGAGTAGCAACCTGCAGGCTGATGGCCATTCCCAGCACTGTGGCTCTTGTTCTCCATACACTCTCTCCCTCTTTCCTCATTACATCCTATAGATACAGGAAAACATACACACACACACACACAAACACACACACACACCTGGATGAGAAGGCAATAGTATAAGTTTAGAGTCAGATGGATTTGGGCTATGTGATCTCAGACAAAATATCCTTGTTTCTCCCCTGGAGAGTGAGGGTGATATTGTCTCCCTCAAAGCCCGATGGGGAGGAATTAATGAAATAATATGCAGAAAGTTCCTGGCACAAAGATGCACAACCATCGGCCATTCACAAGTCCTGACTATTCCATGATTTTCACAGGTCTTCCTTCTTTCAAAGGAGCCCTGGTGGTGCAGTGGTTAAAAACACTTGGCTGTTAACCAAACGGTCACTGGTTTGAGCCTATCAGCTGCTGTGCAGGAGAAAGATGTGGCCTTCTGCTTCCATAAAGATTTACAGCCTTGGAAAATATATTGCTGTTCCACTCCACCCTGCAGTGTTGCTATGAGTTGGAATCGACATGCTGGCAGCTGGTTGGGTTTGGTCCTTCTTTCAAAAAAAGCAGTAGCCAAGGGTTAATTGAAAGGAAGGTCACTGCAGCTATGGGCTTGGCCTCCCTAAAGAGGGACTGGATAATCTGATTTAATGTGCAGAAACACCACGAAGAGAGGAAAATCAGCAGCCCCAAGTGCCAAAACACACAAGCCCTGCATTTGCTCAGGCAGCGTTTCATTAGCTTGGTTATTATAACCATTAATTTTTTAGGAAAACTAGTGAATTATCTGGGCTTCTGCTCTAATCCATTCCAGGCTAATTGACAGTAAATTTCCATTTGAGTTTAACAGATGCTGAAGGGCTGTAAGGGCTACACACCCCATTTATTTGTTGGTGCATATCTCAGATTGGACTCCTCCAGAACCCAGTGAATGCAACTGGCTTATCTGGGAGGTGGTCTAAGGAAGTGACAGTCGGAGAAGGGGGAAATGGGATAGGGAAGGGCAGGTAGGCTACCTGATTTAGCAGGTTACCGCTGTGTACAACTGGGGAACTTTTGGTAGGCAGCACACCAGGCCTATCCCACCAGAGGTGTGAGGGAGCTGGGGTATTTATCCACCATCTCTTGTCATTCATTGCTTGAGAGCTGTTCCAGGAGCATTTATTCTTCAGCACTTCCAGTCTGTGTGCAGGGAGTGCTCAGAGGGAGAGTTGCAGGTGCCTACAGTGAAAAACCATCACTTGGCATGGGAATGGTGAGTGCCAAGGGGATGCAGGTTAGGCACCCATAGTATCTGCTACAGTACAAGATTAAAAATCTGGGTCCTGCAGCACTTAAAACAGAACATCCCACCTTTGTAATGGTGTGTTTCTGTGTTGTCTTTCTTTCCAGACTATGGAATCTCTGAGGGCAGGGTCATGTCTTGTTTTCAATACCTGCTGACTGTATAAATGAATGATTGAGGGAATAAGCGATTGAAGACCTGAAAATGCAGAGGCAGGGATTGCAAACTCAAATGACCACAAGGGCCAAGTGGATGCATTAAATGAGTAACGTGGGCTGGAAAGATGAAAAAGAGGAAGATGGGGCTTTGAAAACCTGATGGACACAGGTCCTGTCTACTAGCACGGCTGGTACTCAGCTCTGGGTGTCTGTCATCTTGTGGGAATTGGACCTATGGTGGCTGAACCTCTTGACTTTTTAAAAAAGAAAAGCCAGAACTCCAGATTTTTATGTGAAAGGTCTTGATTTTTAAATGTGGGAAATGACTCAAAATATTTTGAAAACAGGAGGCAGGTTCCTCAAAACACATCTGGGAGATGAAACTCAGTGCCAGGCATGTGTGGTCACCTGGTTACACAGAGCAGAAGACAGCACAGGTCATTCCAGAGAGAGGTATGGTTCCCCAGAGTTCCCCACAGGTATGTGTCCCCTAATGTTGTTATGTTGTTGTTAGGTGCCATCAAGTTGATTCTGACTCATAGCGACCCTATGTACAACAGAACAAAATACTGCCTGGTCCTGCGCCATCTTCACAATCGTTGTTATGCTTGAGCCTGTTTTTGCACCCCCTGAGTCAGTCCATCTCGTTGAGGGTATTCCTCTTTTTCACTGACCCTCTACTTTACCAAGCATGATGTCCTTCTCCCGTAATGCTCATGGATTAATAACAAAAAGTATAGTCTGGTAGGTTCATGTAGTTTCTTAGGCAGAAGCCTTACGTTCTGGTGTTGGCTGATTTGGGAACGAACCCCGCAATTCTCACACCTGTAAGGAATGTGCATTAAGGCTCACCTTTTTTTGTGACAAGGGTTAATATGTTGATGAGTGGAGTTACAAACGCTAAGTCCAAGCTGAGTTGGTGCCTTTCCCAGAACTGTCCCTGCTCTCATTGAAGGCTGTTTCCTCAGCTTAGGGCTCTTCTATGCTCTCCCACCAGCCCTGCCCTAAACCCTCTGGATCTGCTGTAGTTGTCAGGCTCCCATCTGGTGGTCTTTGTCATGACTTGCTTCTATGTGCCGGGTGCCTGGCAGCTTGTTGGGTGGTGTGTTCAACTTGTGACTTTAGCTCCATCCCTGGACCACCTTCTGGATCATTCAATCTGAGTTCACAATCTGGAGTTTGCGCATCAGAGAGGCAAATATGAAATCATTTCTGGCTTTTGAGGAGTTCATAGTCCCAGGGAGGCAGACCCTACTCCACAACAACACAGATGCTAAGAGTCAGTGGTATTCCTTTGTTTCCCAAGCTCCATTTTCTTTCCTCCTGGATATGTAGCTAGACTATATATCCCAGATTCCTTTGCAGTTGGGTGAGACCATGTGACAAGTTCTGATGAATGGAATGTGGGCAGAAGCAATGTAGACTAATTCCTGGCATGGCCCATAAAAATCTCCTGTGCAATTCTCAACATTCTCTCTCTTTCACCATCTACTGGCTAAGAACTACAAGTACTTAGAAGAAGGTGGAGCTACAAGATGTAAAGAGCCTGGGTCCCTGAATGACCGCATAAAGCAGAAATCACTACCTCTCCAGGTGACCTGGGCTGTGAAATGAGAAATAAACTTTATTGTGTTCTGCCACTGAGATTTTGGGGTTGTTTTTTACATCTGTTAGCCTAGTCTGACTGATACAGTGCCCTATGGGGAAGGTTACACAAAATGTCTTGGCAACCCCTGGGCCTCCTTAGAAGGAGGCTGTCTACTGGGGGAAGGGCTGGACTCTGACTCTGAGCTCATTAAGGAAGGCTATAGACTCTCTTGCCAGGGCAAAAGAAGTGTGGAACTGGGGAGCTGGACAAATCTGCTCCCACATATATTAAATTAAGCATGGTTAAATGGATTTTGTGATGCCCCTTGAAGCGAATAGAAAGAGCTTCAGGCAGGAATAATTGTGTATGAGAGTTGCATTTTGCATCCTCTGGGAATTCTCAGCCTGATACATCTCAATGGTATGGGGTTGACTAATACACTCCTTCAGGGATAGCTAAAGACCATGAGTTGCTTTTGGCAAATTGTTCTACCTCTGAGAGTCACTTTTTTTGCTTGGTGTTTGAACAGTTATTGTAGGACTGACCTTCACAAAGCAAGCAAAGATCACTGAACTTGAAGCTCCACCAGCAACTTCTGTCCTGTCCCTAGGGACCTGGGACAGGGCTAGGAGTGTTTATTCTCTACCTGGTGCACATCTGCTGCAGAAGGAAAGGGGAAGTAGTTCAGTCCCACATCACTTGGACCAGATAGATGTGTCCAAGGAGTCAACCTCTTTGCTGGATGTTTATATCACCTATATGTAGGGAAACATACAGGAGAATCCAGAGAATATGGCCCTGTTTTCTACAAGGATCAGATTACAAGGATCAGAGACCAATACCAGCTAACTCTCACAAAATGGAGGCTGTTAGAGCCCATTTTGGGGTTTGGAGAACCAAGTGTGAGAATGAAGGTAGTGCCTAGTGGTAGGAAGCAGGAGCAGTATGGAATGGGGTAGATAGAGATAGGTAGGTGCCGTGTAGTAGACTCCAACTCATAGCGACCTTATGTACGACGGAAAGAAACATTGCCCAAACCTGTAAAATCCTCCCAGTCGTTAGCATGTTCAGGTCCATTGTTTCTGCTACTGTACCAATCCATCTCACTGAGGATTTCCTTTGCCTTCTCTGGCCCTCTGACTTCACCAAACATGATGTCCTCCTCTAGAAATTGATCTCTTCTGATTATGTGTCCAAAGCAAGTGAGTGGGACAGTGGTCTGTTGTGATCCATAAGATTTTCACTGGCTAATTCTTAGAAGTAGATTGCTAAGTCTTTCTTCCTAGACTGTCTTAATCTGGAAGCTCCTCTGAAACTTGTCCACCATGGGTGACCCTGCTAGTATTTGAAGTACTACTGGCATAGCTTTCAGTATCACAGCAACATGTAAGCCATCACAGCATGACAAACTGACAGAAGGGTGGTAGGTGGCATGGGATGGAAACCAACTTTTCTACAATTTCTTTGTCCCTCTGCCCAAGATTTGCATTTCAGGGAGGGAATCCAGCTGTAGAAAGCATGAGACAGCACAGAGCACAGACAGACGTGGGGGCTTCTAGGACCTCTGCGGTTTCCCATGTGGGTGTTCAGATTTGCCGACATCACCACAAAGAGTAAGGATTCTGTTGAATGAAAGAAGCTAGCCTTTGCCAGTCTCATGGGAGTTTTTATACTCTTCAGGCGCCCGCCTACCTGCAGTTCTGGACACTGTCAACTAACTAGTAAAAACAGAACAGTAATGCTCTACTGAGTGATGACTGTGAGCCTGGGAGGCTCAGAGGTGAATTTTCCAGGCATAGTATCACAAAGCATGTCTAAGACTCAAAGCTACCTGGGGTCTATTTCTGCCGTGGGGATTGGTTTAATCTTATTCGCTTCTTCCTTCTCCAAATAGGACAAACCAGCCCATGTTTAGGGTCTTTTTTTTTTTTTTTTCACAGATTGTAACAGTTCCTTTGCTAGGATTCCCAGTGTATCTTAAAATTAAAAAGTAATTCCAAAGCAGTATTAGAACCTGAATGTGTGAGAGTGGTCTTAGCAGTGATTGCTCCTGCCCATGCAGGTAAAAGGGTATATTTTCAGGGACGTGGGTGACCGGATAGCTCTGAGAGGAAGCCCCATTTCTGGGACTTCTAAGGAATTAGGGGCAATAATCTCAGAAGACCAGCATAAACCAAACTCTGTGATCAAAGAGGCACTGGATCATCCTGTTGAATGCATCAAAACCAGACTCTCAAAATCTTAAGGTTTTACTAGTGATGCAAACAGTTAATGTGCTTGGCTGCTATCTGAAAGGTTGGAGGTTGGAGTTCACCCAGAGGCATCTTGGAAGAAAGGCCTGGCAATCTATTTCTGAAAAATCAGCCATTGAAAACCCTATGGAGCACAGTCCTATTCTGATGCATATTGGGTCATTGCCATAAGTTGGAACTGACTCTGTAACAACTGGTGGTTAATCTGTAAGAGGGGCCTTCTAATGAGTCATTGCTTGGTCTTCTGAGCTGTGGCATGGAGGAGGCAGGCATCTCTCTGTAAACAGATTAATTTCTGCATATGGGCTAGGGTGGATCTTTCAGAACAGAGAAAAATCAAATTACAGCAAAGATCACAGTGGGAGTGGGAAGGAGAAACTTTCATAAGGTGGGTCTTGGCAATGTTTTACTTTCTCTTTAAGTGTTCGTTAGTGTGATACCAATGGTTTAGTTATACCTTAAGGCATTTATAGAGCATTTTCAATGTATGAGGCACTGGGAGGGGTATATGCAAACACAAATAAGGCATAAGCCCTACTCTCAACGGAATTATAAACTAGGTATAATGATAATAGGTAACATTTATAGAGTACTGTACAGTTTACAAGGCACTTTTTGTGAATGTAGAATTGCTATTGAACACAGTGTATTATTCATTCAGTACTTTTTTGTGGAGTGTCATGAGTGCATCAGGAAATTGAAACTCAGAGAGATTAAGTAACTTGTCCAAGGTCTTGCAGCTTGCTAGTGCAGAGCTTAAACTTGAATCCACTGTCTAAATTTCTTGAAAAAATGATCTTTCAAAAATATAAATATGATTGGGTCACTTCCAAGTTTAAGACCCTCTGCTGGCCTCCAATTGCCTCCATGGTTGAGTTGGTGTTGGACAGTGGAGATTTATGTGTTATTATTGTGTGGTTTTGTTCAGCAGTAGTTCCCCAGAGACAACATGGGAGGAAGATGGTTGATTTGTTTAGGACTGGGTTATTGCCAATAGATGTGATGTAGGGATAGAGAGGGTGAGACAGTCTCATAATGGTAAATACTTGATGGGATATAAATGAGAAAAGGAGGAAAGGGAACATGGGAGGATCTCATGGATGGGAGGAAGAGGAGAGGCTGATGGGCTGGAGGTTCTAATGAGATTGAAGAATGACTGCAGTGGGATGCTTGGTTATGCAAGGTGGATGTAGAGAAGGTTGGAATGGGATGTATGGTTTAATGATTTTGGAGGGGGAAGTTTCAGATGATGATAAGGTTCAGGGAGTGACCCTTAAAGTGGGTGGCTAAGGGAATGGAGAAGGAAGTAATTGGATGACTCACCACATCTTGGATTCTCTATTCCTTGACCTACTCATCACTAATTCCAACTGGACCTTCCAGAAGCTAGACTTGTGTTTAGTCAGCTCACTCCTCCACTATTCATATCGATTATTTCAAACTTTCCTCACTCTCATCACACTTCTTACCCCCTCCTCCTACCTGGCTATCAGTAGTTGACCTGCCTCCTGAGGCCATTCAGGGTGAAGTCAGTGAGTGGCACTGAAGTTCTCATTGAATGAGGGAGAGTTTCCAGAAAGTTACAACAAACATAGGGAGAGGACTATGTAACTGGTCTGAGCCTCAGATATGCAGGAATTTTAAAAGAAAGGGTGTATTGACCTATTTGGTAACCTCAAGCAATGAAAAATTCATGGTTAAGCTTCTCTACGTGGGAAAATGAGAAAGATTATTTTTCAGTTATTTGAGAAGGAAAGGAAGAGCAGGGAGGTAATGAGGAGGAGGAGGAGGAAGATAGAGGGGTCTTCAAAATGGCAGAAGACTGGGGACAATTCAGGTGATGGAGTAGCTGAAAGGGCCTTTAAGAGCAGTTATACCTGTGTGTAGTTTTAAGTCATTTGCCGTTTTGTAATATGTGTCTCCTGGTCATGGCCCACAAAAATCTTTGGCAAAATGTTCTACAGTCTTGCTTTGTATCAGCGAGATTTTGAAAATTGAAGAAGGGGTTTAGTTTTGCTTGTGAATCAACTTAGTGTGGAACAGGATGGCACGCACAGAAGAAGGAATCCAGAGGCTGAGGTGACCATACGTTCATCTATCTATCCACCCACACATTCATCCATCATCCATCCACCCAACTATTCATTAATCTATTCATTCAACATATACTCATTGTGCGTCCACCTTGTTCTAGATCCATGTTCTCGGTCCTGGAGATAATGCAGTGAACAAGATAGATACCCTGCTCTCAAAGAGCTTCCATTCAGTATGAAAGACAAATCATAATAAAGCAGCTGAATAGGTTACTAAGATAATTTCAGGCCATGATAAATACTTTATTATGAAGACAATAAAACGGGGTGATGTTATAGAGCAGAGGTTCTCAAAGTGTGGTTCCTGGACCAAACAGCATCAGCATCACCTTGGAAATCATTAGAAATGTAAATTCTCAGAACCCACCCTAGACCTGACATCTATATTTTAACCATCCGTCCAGGTAAGTTTGATTCACGCTCAAGTTTGAGAGCCAATGTTGTAGGGAGTGACAGTGTGGTTGTCAGAGGTAGAGTAATTAGGGAAGCCTTCTCAGAGGGGATGGCATATGAGTTTAGACCTGAGTGACAAGAGAAATCTAGCCATGCAAGCCTACAGAAGTGTGTTCTGGGCAGAGGGAATAGCAAGTGAAAAGGCCTTAAGGTAGGAACAAGGCAGAGAGCTTCGAGGGGCCAAAAAAAAAAAAAGCCAGCGTGGCTGGAGTGTGATAAACAACAAACCAATTATAAAAGACAGTGCTAGGCACATTCTTGTTGCTCTTTGGATATTTGTTCTCTTTTTAGAGAGATGTGGTCTTTACCCATTTGCATTGGAATATATGCATTGGAATTCTCTTTTAAAGTAAAAATAATTAAAATAATTTTAATTATACAAGTAATACATGAATAACTTTTCCTTATAAATGGATTTCTTTTCCTCTTTTAGGAGGCTGCACGTTTTATTGGAAAGGTCATTGTGGGCTGGGAGTCAAGGGGCTTGGGATTGGATCCCATCACAGGTCACTTCTCCTCCTTGGCCTTGATTTCCCCATCTATAAGATCAGGAAAGGAGAGGGGTGGAAAGGATCATCTGATCTGTCCCCTGAGTCAGAGTACTGTTGACATCTCTTTGAGGAGCACTCCAGCTCCTCATCAGCCATCCCTGGTTGCTCTGGAAGCTTCTCTCGCTGTCTTACCCTCTTCCTGATTTGACCTTGGACAGACATGCCTGGGGCAGAGGAGGAGAAAAGAGGCAAATGGGTTCCCCTGGAATTACCATTTGTGTCAAATGGTGGTTTGGAAATTTGCTTTGAATATACAATGCTGCTGGGATCTAAAGTCCATGCTCCTGATGGCAGTTTTCTTTATAGTTATTGCCCTGCTGCTGAGCCCAACAGTTTTGTTTCTTACAAACTGACATCTTATGAAAAGAATAGTAAACGGAGCTGAAAAATCATGAGCATGGCATCTGGATTTGCCCCTGCAGGACTGAGGGGTGGGGAGCGAGGGAACCAAACTTGACCTTCTCCAGGGAACAGTGAAGTGCAGCGGGAAAACCCTGATGTGACGCCTTTAACTTGGGCACGTCATCAGGCCTCTCTGAGCCTCTGTTTCCCCATCTGAAAATAGGATGTTACCACTTACGCTTCATTAACAAGATGACATGTGCCGAGAGCCTGGTACATAGTAGGTGCTCAGTAAATGTCAAAGCTTGCTTTCCCCTAGAATGGGAAAATGGCTGTCCTTCCTGGGCAGTCGACAGGCCCTTCTCTGCCTACAGCTTTCTATGTTTGTTTTGCTTGTGTAGTAATTAGGCATCAGCAGCTCAGAGCACCCAAACCCTCAGCATTATCTTTTCCTCAAGCTGCTTCAGGTGATAGAGGGTTGGGTGGTAGATGACAGCTTGTTTATCCAGGGAGGCTTTAAAATATTCTGTCGAGGGAGCACACAGAAAAGCTCATTCATTTTGTCTTTTGTCTCCACAACCACATAATTTAGAAGGGACTCTCTCCTCCCATCTTGCTGACTGCTCACTCCTCTGAGCATTGCTTATGGACTCTTCTGTCCATTGCTAGGATGCTGGGGCTGCCCTAGCCCCTCTCTCTCACCACACTGCCCTTGGCAAGTGCATCCACAATTGGGGCTGTATTACCTACTCCCAACCTTCTATCCCACCTTGGTCAGCTGCCCCGAGCTTTTCATGAATACCACCACCTGTATCTCTGCAAACTTTATCCGATGAGAATGTCCAGAATGGAAATCAGCTCTCTTATCATACTTATTCCTTCTCTCTTCTAGGTCTCAGCCATAGGCAGCAATGGCCGCCCATTCCCCTGAGTGTGAAACCTGGGAGTCTGCCCTGGACTTCTCACTCTTTTTCACCTCCACATCCCAACAACTATTGGGTACTGTCCATGTTCTCTCTCTCAAGTATCTCTCTCAACTATCCTTCAACTCTGCCCCAGTCACACAATCCTGGTGAAGGCTTTCCTCGCCTTTCCCACCAACCATGCCTCCTCCTCCCACACAGCAGCAGCCAGGGGAATGGTTCTAGAACACACACGGACTGTGCCCGCCTTTGCTCCCAGGCCTGCAGTCCTGAGGACAGGTGGAGGGAGGGAATTTGTCATCCTTCCTAGAGGTCATGTGGTGCAGGAAATGAGCACGGGTATTTGAGAAAAACAAATAAACAAAAACAAAACGAACCAAAAAACTCTGGCCTTCAATCTTGGCACAAAGAAGTATTAGCTATGCCATTTTTTGACAGTACTTAAAATCTCTTTGGAGTCTAATTTCTTCATTTGCGAAAAAGGAGAAAACAATTACTACCTTAAAAAGTTACCGTGAAGTTTAGATGAGATTATATACGTGGTAGAGTCCCTGGGTGGTGAAAACGATTAATGGGCTGGGCTGCTAACTGAAAGGTTAGTGGTTCAAGTCTACCCAGAAGTGCTTTGGAAGAAAGGCCTGGCAATCTACTTTAGAAAAACCAGCCGTTGAAAACCCTGTGGAACACTGTTCTACTCCGACACACACGGGGTCGCCATGAGTTGGAATTGACTCAAAGATAACCAGTTTTTTATATATGTGGTTGATGTACAAGCTTTATAAGTTAGGGTCTTCTCCCCATTCTTCACTTGTGAACAGTACTTTGTAGTTTTCAAAACCTTTTCTTAGATTATTTTCATTCATTCATTCCACACATTTATTGTGTGCCTACTGGGAAAGAAAGTCAATAACCAAACCAAAGAATAATTAAAATAATTTGCAGATTTTTGGTAAGTGCTGTGAAGGAAGTAAGTGTGGTCATGTGGAACCACAGGCAAGCTGAGAGAACTAAATATTGAAAATGTATGGGAAGTACCTGGTATAAGGACAAATGGCAGATGCCCAATGACCCATTCTTTCCCCAAGAGCTCTCTTCCCTTCTTTTTAATTTCTCCCTTTATTGGATCCTTCCCACCAGCATTTACGTACGTTCAAATCTAAGTTTAGAATACACCTCTCTGCCCCAACCACACACCTTTTTCTAGCTATGATTTTCTCCTATCCCCCTCAGAGAAAACTTTTCTAGAATTGTCTGTACTTGCTATCTTCACTTCCTCTCCCTCAAAGCATTCTTGTACTCATTTCAGTTTCATTGCTGCCTGCCTGAAAAATTGCTCTCTCTAAAGTTTTACCATGGTCACTGAATTCTTTGAGTTCTCACATAACTCAGTCTCTTGGCCGCATTAGATATCATTCACTCTCCTTAATCCCTAATACACCACCTCTTCAAGTTTTTTTCCCTTTTTCTCTGGTTGCTCTTTCTCAGGCTCCTTTGCTGATTTTTCTTCCTCTGTTGGTTCCTTAAATGTTTGGGATGTCCCACAAGCTATTCTGGTTTTCCTTCTCTTCTCTCCGTATGCACTATCCCTGGGTAATGGCTGAAGTCTCCCAAATCTATATCCTCAGCCCAGGCTCTTAATTCATTCTTGGGCATCCCACTTGGAAGTCCTACAGGCATCTTGAACTCAACAGGTCCAGATTGCAATGCACGATCATCTTCCCCCACCAATCTTTCGTTTCCCCTAGTCTTCCCATTCCAATGAATACCACTGCCATTTACCTGTTGTTCAAACCAGAACCTTGTTAGTCACCAACTCACCTTAATTCTTGCCTCATCCCCCACAGCTAGTTGTTCACTAAGTTCTGTAGATTGTACCCAATGAATTGTTTTCAGATTTATTCATCTATCACCACTTCTTCTGTCCTCCTTCCTAACCCAGGCCTTCAGCATCTTGCATCCGGACAACTGCACAGTCTCCTCACTAGCCTCCCTGTCTCTACTCTTGTTCCCTCCAATTCATCCTCCGCACAGCAGCCAGGCAGATCATCCTAAAATGCAAATCTATGGTGTTCTTTCTCCTGTTTAAAATACTTCAAGGTTATTCCTTGTCCACAAGATAAAAATCAGACTCCTTTCCATTGCACACAGGCCCTACAGGCTGTAGTTGTTACCTGTCTGTCTGCCCGCATCTCTTCCCTGTCTTCTCTCACACTCTGTGTCCAGATACCTAAGATAACTCCAGTTCCTGGAACCTGCCAAGCTCTCTCTATTGCCTGGGACCTTTCTCAAAGCTCTTCCTTCAGGCTGTCACTCTCTTTTCATCTTCTTCCCAGTTCGCTGAACTGAGAGGGCATGGCAGATGAGATACTCGAATGCCTTATTTTGTAGATGAGCACTTTGAAGTCTGGAGAGGATGTGTGACTTGCCAAAGTCACCCAAAAAGTCTAACAAGTCCAGTGTGCTTTGTACTGATCAGAACAACCTCACTTTCCTCCTACCTTCAGCAGTGATGGGAAGGAATCTTGACATCAGCTTGAACCCTTTCCTGAAGATTCTGGCTCTTTTGGCTGCCGAAATCAGAAAAATGGGCAAGTGGCAAGTTTTGCTCGGATAGGGTTGGAAATATTGCCAGATCCCTTGCCTTGGATTTCTAAGGCTGAGTCCCTGATGATACCTGGCTTCTGCAACTACTCTTCAGACCCCTCACAATTCTGCCTTAGTGTTTTCCCACCCCATCGCTAACAAAGCCTCTCACCTATAGACACTTGTCTGCTTCCTCTCTCCTGAAATGCTTAAGCCTCTTTGTTGTTATTGGCACAGCCTGGCTGAGAACAGGGCTAGATGATATTGGAGACTGGAGGTGCTCAGATGAAGTGTCAAATCTTGGTATCCTGAGCTAAGGTAGGGTTGATGCCCGGACAGGATCAGTCAATGAACCCTAGGCCACAGAGTGGGCTGTAAACCTGGTCATAGACTGAGCCCTGATCCTGGATGCAGATTGAATGTTGATCCTAGACCAAAACACAGCTCTGGCTTTGACTCTGCTTCCACACTGAGCTTTGGTTCTGGTAACAGACTGAGCACTGATCCTAGTCCCATACTGAGCCTTGATCTTAGTTCCAGACTGAGCCTTGATCTAGCCCCAGGATGAGCCCTGACCATGGAGTGGACCCTCACCCCACTCACAGACTAGACCTGCAGTCGTGGGCTCATGGTGAGAGTGTAGCTGACTTAGGGCAAACTTACTCCCTTAGGCAAGGGGCAGGGAAATGTCTTTTCCTGGGAAAGACAGGATAGGGTCTGGCTCTGGTCTGGATGCACTCATGGATTTGGTGGGTCACAAGCTGCAGAAGGGCCATGCTCAAAGGGCTACTGCAGCGTCACATTCGGCAGAGCTTCCCAGTCAGTTTAGCTCCCAAATAATGGAGAGATTATCCATGCCGATATCCAGCAAGCTGAGATGGAGAGCATTTCAATGAAAAGGTGCTTTAACGACTCTTCAAGGATTTGGGACCTAATGAAGCACACATCAGAGGACGATTTAATCTTTCCCTCATAAAACCTGCACAACAAGGCGATCGACTTCAGAATCCAAATTCATCTTGACATAAAAATGTGAGCTCAAGACAGTCTCAGATCACTGATAACTGTCTGGGGCTAATTGCTGTGGTCTCAGAGGGGTTTAGGAGAAGGCACAGGAGAGGGTTTTGCAGAGGGCATCCGAGGCCATGCTGAGCTGTTCCTGCGAGGCTCCTGGAAAGAGCTGACAGTGACTGGCATTGGAGGATAAGGTGGAATAAGGTAAGTATGGGGCACTAGAAGGTCCTGCTTGGCTTGACTGTGGCTGGCCCATCCCTTGCAAGGTGGACCCTCCTCCCCAAGCCCCATCTGCTCTGTGCAGGGCCCCTTTCCAAATAGACCAGTGGTCAGCAGACAGCTCACAGTCACTTGCCTAATAGTGAGCCCCAGGGTGCCAAGAAACTCCTGCTTCCAATCTAAATATGTCACAGTTAGAGCTTAGGAGAGCTGCTATGGAGACAATCAAAAGTAGGCTGCAGTAGAGATGATTAGGGGTGTGTGGGGTGGGTCACCATCTTTAGTACTGGCTCCCCCTTTCCCTGGAGGTGGGGGAAGTGTGCACTAATTGTGGGCTCCACACAGGCTCCTCTTTCTCCCTTCCAGAACTTGCTGTGGGCTGGGGTCTTGCACATCTCCAGGCCCAGTCCACCAGCGAAGCAACATCACACTCTTCTTTCAAGTGCTGAATCTTCCCCTCACCTTCTGTCTCAAAGATTTCCTTTCTGTTGTACAAACTCATTGATGACTTTGTAGGGGGAAGTCATGGGATTTGACTTCAATAAATAGCCAAGGCACTAATTTCAAAAGGAAATATATTTTGTAATAATTAGATGGCAAAGAACTAGAAATGATGAGAAGCAAACTGAATCAAACCCTGACTGGTATATAATATAATCATTTATTCTAAATATATGTCAGTAATGTATGGGCAGCCAGGGAAGGTATGAGGCAAACTAATGAGATCTCCCATTTTTTCTTTCTGTTTAAAAAAGATGAGATTCTTAAGTAAGATGCAGAAGCCCTAAAAGGAAAATAACAGATTTTACTCTAGAAAATTAAATATATATACATATATGTCTGTACAGTGAAAGAGAGCCAAAGTTAAAAGAAAGCATTTTATTATTATTATTATTAGAGGCCATCAAGTCGGTTCCGACTCATAGCAATCGTATGTACAACAGAATGAAACACTGCTTCGTCCTGAACCATCCACATAATCATTGCTATGCTTGAGCCTATCGTTGCAGCCACTGTGTCAGCCCATCTCATTAAGAGTCTTCCTCTTTTTTGCTGACCATCTACTTTACCAAGCATGATGTCCTTCTCCAGGGACTGGTCCCTCCTGATAACACATCCAAAATATGTGAGACAAAGTCTTGCTATCCTTGCTTCTAAGGAGTATTCTGGCTGTACTTCTTCCAAGACAGATTTGTTCATTCTTCTGGCAGTCCATGTATATTCAATATTCTTTACCAATACCATAATTCAAATGCATCAGTTCTTCTTTGCTCTTCTTATTCATTGTCCAGCTTTCAAATGCATGTGAGGTGATTGAAAAGACCATGGCTTGAGTCAGGCACACCTTACTCCTCAAAGTGACATCTTTGCTTTTTAACAAAGAAAGCATAGCCTGGGAGAAAATAGATGCAACGTATATAAGAAAGGGCTAGTATACCAAATACATGAAGATATTCTGCAGATCTCTAAGAAAAAGACAAAGATGTGATTAAAAAAAAAAAGTAGGCAGAGGATATGGTCATGTAACTTCTGGAAGAGGAAATACTGGGCTAATGTGGTGGCCATGGAGATGCACTACTTCGATCTCCCTTCAAGAGAAGATCCTGTGGGGAGAAGAGCTGATTGACAGCCTCAAGCTAGAGCATCTTTAGATCAACCATGGTGTTCACTCCAGGCCGTGCTTCTCCTAGTCTGCAACTAGACAGTGACCAAGATGGTGGGAACTCCCTACTGGCCTGGCAAAGGCTTTCTCAGAACTGCACTGTGGTCTAAGGATCTTTCTACCCCATCATTCCTTCTTTCTCTCTTTTCACAGGTGTTAGACCTACAGCAAGGTCTGACGGGTCTTGCTTTCTACTTCTGTGCCCCCCACTTTGTCCTTCATTTCCCCCAACACAGCTCTTGCTTGTCTAACTCATCTTGGCATCTGCTTCTCAAGGATCTGAACTGACATAACTATAGGCTCAAAAAGATTTTCATCCTTACTCATAATTAACCAATTGCAGTTGAATTGACTCTGGCTCATGGTAACCCTATGTGCATCAGAGTAAAACTGTTATCCATATGGTTATGGCCAAGTTTTTGGAAGTAGATTGCCAGGCCATTTTTCTGAGATACCTCTGGGTGGACTCATCTTTTCGCTAGCAGCCAGACATTTAAACTGTGTATACCATCCAGGGACTCTTGCTCATAATTAAGGAAGCGCAAATTGAAATGTGATACTGTTTCCCACATGTCAAATTGACAAACATTTTTTAAAAAGTCATTAATATCTAATTAAGTGTGGGGGTACAAAATGAACCTCTCACACCACACTGATGACAAGAGTGTAAAATACACATATTCACTGAATTGGCATTTCACTTCCAGGAATCTATGCTTATAGAATATATGCATTTTTGTGCAAAAATATATGTGTTCACTGTGGCATTATTTATACTGGTAAGAAACTTGAAAATAACCTAAATGTGTATTAATAAGGACTAGTTACATCAATTATGGGACAGCTACTGTCTTAGTTATCTAGTGCTGCTATAACAGAAATACCACAAGTAGGTGGCTTTAACAAACAGAAGTTTATTCTCTCACAGTCTAGTAGGCTAGAAGTCCAAATTCAGGGCATCACCTCCAGGGGAAGCCTTTCTCTTGACTCTGGAGGAAAGACCTTGTTATCAATCTTCTCCTGGACTAGGAGCTTCTCTGAGATGGAACCCCAGGTCCAAAGGTCACTCTCTGCTCCCGGCACTGCTTTTTTGGTGGTATGAAGTCCTCATGTCTCTCTGCTTGCTTCTCTCTTTTATATCTCAAAAGAGATTGGCTTAAGACACTATCTGATCTTGTAGATCTCATTGATATAACTCCTGCTAATCCATCTCATTAACATCATAGTGAGGATTTACAACACAAGGAAATCACATCAGATCACAAAATGGTAGACAATCATACAATACTGGGAATCATGACCTAACCAAGTTGACAGATATTTTTGGGGGACACAATTCAATCCATGACAGCTACACAATGCAAGGTACAGTTGTTGAAAATAATACAGTTAAGCTATATGACATGAAAAGAAGTTCATGGAGTTAAGTGGTGGGGTCAGGGGGAGGCAAAGCCGAAGAGTATATTGTATAATATACACTTTGGGTAGAAAAACCCTTCAGTGAAGTAGTGTATATGCACACAAATTGGAGAATAAATGCAAACATCTGGAAAGGTAGACAGTAAATTGCTAAGATTATCTGTCTTCGGGGAGGAGAGTGAGATTGGGGATGGCTGTCAAAGAGAGCCCCTACTTTTTACTCCATTTCCTTCTTTATTGTTTAGGTGTTTCACAATAAGCACGGGTTATTATTTTTAATTAAAATGAGCAATGAATGAGAAGAAACAAAAAGCCCCAGAGTGTAAATATCAAAATGAGTATCAACCCCTTTGGGAGGTGTGTCTGTGTTCCGAGTTTGTTCACAGTGTTTGGACTTTCCCCTGAGAATGGCCTTTAGTGGCAGTTAACAGCAGAAGAAAATGTCTCCCATCCTTGTCTTTATCCTTTTAAGCTATTTTTACAAAAATGCTAACAGAAGTGGCATTGCCCACGTTGGTTCTTGCCTGATTAACCATACCTGCCTGTGGTGTGATGAATTACTTAGTATGGCCTTTCTCGCCGTGGTCTTGAAACTCTCACCCAGGTGATTGGGTGGCGCTGTGCAAATAAGATAATTGTGGTCCACCAAGGGGATTAGTTAGTTTTCCCTTAAAAAAGAGCCAATTCCAGAGCAGAAGGAAGAGCCCATCACCACCAAGGAAGGAGAGACTGGCGGGAAAGACGGGCAGGAGAAGGCACAGTGGGTTTCCCAGCCCACAGAGCGAGAAAACTGAATGCCTTTGGGCAGAGACTGAGGGCCAGGGAGAAGCCTACGCCTGACCCATGAATTTGGGACTTGCCAGCCTCCACAACTACGTGAGTTATTTCCTTTATACTGTTCATGAGTTCTGTGAGACATTGCAGTGAGTTAGTGAACCCAAAGATGGGAGGGAGAGTACTGAGGGGAGAGGGAGTAGTTGATGTTAGAGATGATGGACTGTTACAGCAGCTTGGAAAAATGGAACATTTGGGACATCTTTAACCTTCGCCTCTTAGGAACCAGCTTTGTGCTGATCCTTATAAAAGAAATTATTTGTTTACTGCTTCTGGATGTCTTTTTATTATTTAAAAAAAACCCAACCCCTCCCGCACCACCTTAAGGCCTAAGATGCTATCACTGAAGATAGTTTGGAGACACAACCAAACTCTCCAGCCTCAGTTTCCCCATCTGTGTTGGAAGAGGTTGGATTAAATGACCTTGGTGTCTGACTGATGTTTGAGGGTTCTGAGGCCACTGGCATAGAGGACCCTTTCTTGACAGCTGAGGCATCAGCGGAACCCATCCACAGTCCTCAGCCTGGCCTTCAATCTCCCCTCACATCCCCCTTGCTGCCATGTGAGCCACTCTGGCTTGGAGAACAAGCTCCTGTGTCTATGCCCTCCTCCCATCCATGTATCCAAACTCTGCCCACATCTTGAGGCCCCACACTGATACTTTTTTTTTAATTGTACGTTAGATGAAGGTTTACAGAATAAACTAGCTTCTCATTAAACTGTTAGTACACATATTGTTTTATAACATTGGTTAACAACCTGATAACATGTCAACATTCTCCCTTCTTGACCTTGGGTTCCTTTTTACCAGCTTTCCTGTCCCCTCCTGCCTTCTAGTCCTTGCCCCTTGGCTGGTGTGTCCCTTTAGTCTCGTTTTATGGGCCTGTCTATGACTAAAGGGTGAACCTCAGGAATAATTTCATTACTGAGCTAAAAGAGTATCTGGGGGCCATACTCTCAGTGTTTCTCCAGTCTCTGTTGGACCAGTTAAGTCTGGTCTTTTTTTGTAGGTTAGAATTTTGTTCTACATTTTTCTCCAGCTGTGTCCAGAACCCTCTATTATGATCCCTGTCAGAGCAGTCAGTGGTGGTAGCTGGGTACCATCTAGTTGTACTGGACTCAGTCTGGTGGAGGCCGTGGTAGTTGTGGTCCATTAGTCCTTTGGACTAATCTTTCCCTTGTATCTTTAGTTTCCTTCATTCTTCCTTGCTCTCAAAGGGGTGAGACCAGTGGAGTATCTTAGATGGCTGCTCACAGGCTTTTAAGACCCCAGACGCTACTCACCAAGGTAGGATGTAGAACATTATCTTTATAAACTATGTTATGCCAATTGAGCTGGATGTTCCCCAAGACCATGGTCCCCACAGCCCTCAGCCTAGCAGTTTGATCCCTCATGGAGTTTGGATGTGTCTATGGAGCTTCCATGACCTTGCCTTGTACAAGCTGTGCTGGCTTCCCCAATATTGTGTACTGTCTCACCCTTCACCGAAGTTACCAATTATCTATTGTCCCACACCGATACTTTTATGATCACCTTTGATCAAGTACTTTAGATTTCTGTTGCATTTTCTCTATAGATCATATGGCCTGTAGAAGCCCAAACTGTCACTGTGCCCTGCTTCCAACATGATTAAGCACTTCACATATGACACCAGGGGAAAAATGACACTGAATTGATGCAACGCCATACTCATAAACCTGGAGACAAACCCCAAATATCAGGGTCTCCAAAATAATTCCTGAATATTTCCCTTAAACCTGGACTCTAACAAAGTCACTTTTATCTGGGATTCTTGTATGCTGATCTCTGAAGATACGTCATGACCTTTGTGAATATGCTCATATTGCGAGGAAGTTGCTTTTTCTTTACCAAGAACACATTAATGTAAACGAGATGAGGCTGGTGATTTGGTAATTGTTTTCCTTTACTTGCTGTGTTTTGCTCTCAGTGAGCCAGTCCTTCTGAAGCCTGACTCCCTTGCACTCTTTGCAAGTAAAATTTTGTTTCCTTTTCTAAATGCTTGTGTTTCTGGGTCTTCCTTTGACAGATGGGATAACTCAGTATATTAGTTTGTGTTGTATTTTTGTATTTCCCATCGTAAGGTGTAACGGCTTTTGTCTTCCCTTGCTAAGGGAGGCCTGTGTTGCAGGATTAAAAGCAGAAGTTGCCTGAAATAGGCTCTCTTTCCTGGTTTTATTTTTCTCAAAACCTAGGCCCATTGGGCAAGAGGGAGTAATGCCAAGTGGGGAGGTACAGACACCTTCTGGGCCAAGGGGAGAAAGTAGATCCAGGTGAACAGAAGGGGCTCATTTTAATTAAAAAAATCCATCCTCACTGTGAAACATCTAAACAATAAAGAAGGAAATAGAATAAAAAGTGGCTCCCTTCAATAGCTATGTCCAATTTCATTCTTTTCCCTGAAGACAGACAATTTAGCAATTTGCTGTCTACCTTCATGAAGCTCAGAAGGGACATGTTGTTTGGGATTCTGTGAGGAGAAGGGAAGTCCTGGAGGTAGCAGGATGCTAGAGGAACGCCGTAGTGGGGTGGTTCTAAGGAGGCGAGGCCTCGAAATTGGGGCTCCTTGTCTGGGCAGTTTCTGACCCTGATTTGGCATGGAGGCAGCATTACCATTTGCCAACAAGAAACCCGGAGGGCTTGGACAGCAGCCTTGAGAAAGGCGACCAGTGTGGACCTACAACCACTGGCATCCCCAAAGGTGGCTCTATATAAGACTCCTGGGATCTTCACAGGACCCTGGGGGACAAGAATGGAACTCCAAGTGTGAGTTCCTGCCAGCTCAGTAAGCTGAGACCTGGGATTGATTTAGAGAAAATTATTGTGACATTTCTTGTCTTTCTGAGCTTAAGGACTAAAATCGACACCCACTACCATTTTTTCCAGTATTTAGCACCATCTGTCTTATGTTGAGAGAATCCCTGGGTGGTGCCAACAGTTAAGTGCTTGGCTGCTAACTGAAAGGTTGGAAGTCTGAGTCCACCCAGAGGTGCCTTGGAGAAAGCCTGGTGATCTACTTGTGAAAAATGAGTCATTGAAAACCCTATGGAGCTCAGTTCTACTCTGACAGTATGGGGTCTCCATGAGTTGGAGGTGACTTCATGGCAACTGGTTTTGTTTTGTTTTTGGTTTTGGTTATCTTGGATTGTCCTCCCTGACCTCAGCTCTACCTTCCTCCAACCTCCTGCCCTCACCATATCCTGCCACCATGTATGACAGCCTTGTGTCTATCTGTCCCACTCCTGAGAGTAGGCTCCATCTTCACATCCTGATTGTCTGCCAAGGGGCCTTGTACCTACTAGGTGCTCAATAAGTGTTGGTTGAAATGAACTCAGTTGCACTGAACTGTACCCCTTCCATCCTCAGGGCCTTAGCACCATGCTTTGTGTCTGGTTGGTATTCAACAAATGTTTGCAGAATGGAGAAAGATGTGTGGGGTTATTCCAAGGTGACCACTTTTGGCGGGGGGGACAAGACGAACCTGAATGTGTAAGTTTGCGTGTGTTTGCTCAAAAGCATTAGTGACCTGGTTTGATCACAGGAGATTGGCGAGGAAGGGGCCCATGCATCTGTGAAATGAGCCATTTTATGCCAACCCTTGCACAGACGCCGGTGTCGCTTGATCAATTAACCCCACGCCCTTGTCTTTCATCTGTGCTTGCATCAAGATCTGCAACTCTGCTGTGAGCACGGGAGGAAATATCCATCCTCCAAATGGGCTGCATGTGTACCAGTAATTGATGGGTTCCTGGGATCTGGGAAAAGAGTGATCTGAAATCAATTGCGCTGCTCTGCTCTTGCCATCTGCATGTCCCTTACCCAAGCTTGTGAGGAGAGGGGGGCGTCAGCTGCGGCCACTCTCAGGACACTAGCCAGCCAGACAGATCGGGCCTGCCAAAGGCTCCAGGAGGGCTTGTCCTCTATCCTGGGCAACGGCTCTCCCTCCTGGCAAAGAAATGAGTCCCGATTTGTGTCTGAGCCACCTGGACACCTGTCGAGTGGTAAAAACAAGCTGTTTTAAAAGATGATGTCTGGCCACAGTGAGTATGCTGGCCTCTATCTGAATTATTTTGTAAACTGGTTTTCAAAGTAAGTGAGGTTATCGGCTACCAGTGTCTGTCATTCTAGGACACATTATTATGTAGCTCTTGATGGCAGGTTCTGGAAACAGATGGCCTGAGTTCAAACCCTGGCTCTACCATTTGCCAACTGTGTGCTCTTGAGCTTGCTTTAGCCTCTCTGAGACTCAGTTTCCCCATCTGTAAAACAAGGATGATATTAATACTTAGGCATTCCTGGGTGGTGTAATTGGTTAATATGCTTGCTGCTAACCAAAAGGATGGCAGTTCAAGTCCACCCAGAGGTGCCTCAAGAGAAAGACCTGGCAATCTACTTCTAAAAATATCAGCCATTGAAAACCCTATGAAGCACAGTTCTACTCTGACACATATGGAGTTGCCATGAGTCTGAATCAACTCAGTGACAACTGGTTTGTTAATACTTAATTTGCAGACCTTGTGGAGGGTCAACTGAGATAATCCATGGAATGATGTTCAACTTGGTGCTGGATGCTCTGTTACAAGGGATCTTCCCACTGGAGCGTTGGATTTGTTGAGTGGATTCCGGAGAAGTTTAATCTCTGATTGTCTGATTTCTAAGTGTCTGTCTCCTCTCCTTTATTAGACTAACAGCTCCCTCAGGGCAGTGGCTGTGACTGTCTTGTTTACTGTGGACCCTTGGAACTTGGCATTGAGCTTGGCTCAGAGAAGGCACTCTATAAATACCTGTTTCAGGAAGAATAGAAAGAAGGTGATGTGGGAGTGAGCCAGGGACCTGAGAGGGCTGGCGCAGTCCTGGGGGTGGGGTTGGTAGGAATTAGTCAAGATACCTGGCCACAGCTACACTGTCAGGGATCTGGAATGAAACCCCAGAATAAGGCTTGAGGGGCCATTTGGGCAGATGCTGTGTGCAGAGGGGTGATTTTGGGCAGCTTTGTCACCCCTGGCACTCTGAGTTGGGTGTGTGGGCAGTGGCACCAGGCCAGCTCGGCGTGAGAATCTGTTTGGCTGGGCTGGAGCATTCACCTGACAGGACATCATTGCGGGCAGCTGGGCAGGTGTGTGGCAGGCAAGGCCCAGCATCAGCCACAGGGTACACCAACTACTGAGATGACCGTGAGGGCTTCTGGGGACTCCCACCACCTTCGGAGTCGTGCAAATGTGAGTACAGATTCCACTCTCACTTTTATGCCCTGTGCAAATTATTGAGCTTCTCTGAAATCCAGTCTCATCTGTGAAAGGGGAACTGTAATGTCAACCTCACAAGGTGTTGTGGGATTGAAATGAAGAGATATTCATAAAGTGTCTAGCGCAGCGCATAGTAGATGCTTAATAAATACCAGTTCTCTGCCCCTGCCCATAAGGGGATCACTGAAAAGGCAAGAACTCATTTTTTTGTTCCATTTGAAAGCAACAAAATACTTTGCAGATGTCTTTATATGGGAGCAGGAGAGTGATGAGTGATCGACCCACAAATTCACTGTGGGGATTCAGTGATTATTTTTGAATATGTGGAGTTTTTCGGTTCCTGCAGCTTCCTCGACTTGAAAGTAAAGCCGTGCCAGCTTCTGACAGTCCCTGTAATTACTTTTCAGTGAATGAAGCTGAGGTTTGTCTTTGTGCCTGAGGTTGGTGTGGGCTTCACTGCCCTTCTCCCTCCATACCCACATTTGAAGGGAACAGCTAATGATGATCTATGGCGGTGTCTGGTTGAAGCTGGCCTGCTTGCTTGGGGTAGGGAGGTACAGGTGGCCCCCTTCTCTGTCAGAAAGCAGCAGAGAGATTCGAAGATGGCATGGCCCCCATGATCGAAGGGACCAGTGACTGTATTATTAAAAATAAATAAAATCTGGGGATATGCACTAATGCTAGGCCACTGACAACCTATAATTCTCACGGCAGTGCAAGATTTTTTCTTTTAAAGTTTTGTTAAGAAGTGATTTTTCAGGGGCTGTGTATACTGAAAAGAACCCTGGTGGTGTAGTGGTTAAAGCGCTCGACTATTAACTGAAAGGTGGGCGGTTCAAACTTATCAGCCACTCTGTGGGAGAAAGATATGGCAGTCTGCTTCCAGAAGGATTTACGGCCTTGGAAGCTCTATGCGGCAGTTCTACTCTGTCCTTAGAGGGTTGTTATGAGTCAGAACGGACTCAATGGCAATGGGTTTGGTTTTTTGTTTAGATGTACACTGAAGCTATGGATTAAGGATATCTTCTTCGCTCTGCAGAGACAGAGGAGGTAGTCCAGGCAGGTTCTGGGTTTATGGGTGTGTGTGTGTGTGTGCACTGAAGTGTTAACTCTTTCAGGGCTAACAAGGTATCCTAAATACTCCTTACCCTCCAACCTCCAAGAGTCTGTCCATTCATCCATCTATTGATCTAACCATCCATCTATCCAATTCATCCACCTATCATTCTTCCAGCAAGTATTTACCAAACACCTTTCTCAAGATTCTGGAAATAGCAATAACAACAACAGCAACATCAGCAGTGAATGCATATACTTACTATGGATCATGCACTATGGTAAGCGATTTATGTACAGTACCTCACTTCATCTCCACAACAACTCTTTGAGTTAGAAACTTTTATTACCATCATTATCATTTTATAGCTGAGGAAATAGAGGCTCATGGAAGTTAAGTCACTTACCTAACATTTCAACCTAGTAAGCAACAGATCCAGGAATTAAATTCAGTGAAGCTGATTCCAGAGCTCAGGCTCTTACTCACCAAACCATACTGTCTCTCAGTGTCTACCTTTGGTTTGGTCCACATCTCGTGATCCAGCATCTGTGGTATGGGTTCATGGATATTGCCTACGTCCATCACTGGAGACTTCTTCTTGACTTTGGGTTTCTTTTTGATCAATTTGATGGACTTCAGAGTGTGGAATTCTATGAACAGTCTCTCATCCCATAATAACAATATTGTATTGCTGTTAATAATAGTTATAATAACAGCAATAACTAACATATGTTGTGTTCTTACGCGTAAGCTCTAGTCTTCATGCTTTCATAGTATTTATTACTTTAGTCCTCACATCAACCTTATGATATTTCTCGTCAAATCCTCATTATTATTCTTAATTCACAAATGAGGAAACTGAGGCACAGCCAGGTTAAGCAATTGGCCATCTTTCTGGAAATCTCCCTGGAACACTTGGGAATGACCTTGGCTGCAAAAAAAAAAAAAAACACAAAAACAAAAAAAACTGACTAACACCAGCGTAAAGGATTTTTTTTTTTAATCTCATAAAACAGGAAGTCTAGAGGTAGGGAGTCCAGGGCTGGTATGGCAGATCAAAGATGCCATCAAAGACTCAGGTCTAGATTTATACTCCTCTATTCTTAATGTATCAGTTTTTGTTGTGGAACTTGTTGCCTATGGTTGCGTGATGGCTGTTCCATTTCCAGGCTCATTGCTACATTTTCAGGCAGAAAGAAGGAGAAATATGAAAGCAAAAGCTTTCCTAGAAATCCTCAGCAGATTTCCATTAAATTTCATTGGCCATAACTGTGTCACATGTCCACCTCTAGCTGGAAGAGGGGCTGGGAGATTGAGTTTTACCCTTCCTTTACAGCCTTGATAGTAGAGGAAGGTAAGAAGAAAAGGGTTGGGAACGAATGTTGAGAGAAGTAGCCATCAGTGCCTACCCTACATTCTTTGTCATCTTTTTTTTTTTTTTTTTGTATTGGGTCTCTTTATCCTCTTTTAATCTATAATTTTCTACTACATTAAAAATTTTTTTCATGACATTGATATTTTGAAGAGTGCAGGATAGCTGACTTGTAGAACATTTTATGTTGTTTCTTCTGCATTGTTAAAAAAGTTTTTTAAATTGAGATATAATTCACATATCATAAAATTTACCATTTTCAGTGTTTTTTTTTGTTAGTCACAAGGTTTTGTAACCATCACCACTATCTAATTCCAGAACATTTTCATCATCCCAAAAAGAGACCCACACCCATTAGCAGTCACCTTCCAGTGCCCCCCCTCCCCCTGCCCAATCCCATGGCAAGACACAAAAGGACATCTGTAGTATGATTCCATTTATATGAAATGTACATAATAAGCAAATCCTCTCATCTATTATTTAAGAAGATAGGCAGGAAGATATACATTTTTACTTGTTTCTTTTTAGTGAGGGAGATAGGGTGCACGGAATGATCCATATTCCTTCCTCAAATTCCATTATAATCAGCAGTGTGTATTTGCTGAACAACAGGCTGGGGAAGCCATGTTGTGTGGGTCTTGGGTGAAAATGAGGAGAAGGTCAACTTGGGAATCACATCAGTGTTATGAACCACGGTGAACTTGTTAACCATCTTCAGGATGGAGATGGGTCATGACTCTGCACCATACAAGGAATGGCTAAAAGAAGTGAGATTTCTCTATCAGATGAAAAGGAGGCTCAGTGGAATATTTGAAGGGCTACTATGGAAAGGAAGTACCACAGTATCATGAGTAAAGTGAGAATTTTGGAAGCACACAGACCTGAATTTAAATTCTGGCTTTGTTATTTACTAACTGTCATATCTTGGGTATGTTCCTTTCTGAGTGTCAATTTACTTTTTGGTAAAATGGAGATCATTATTGACTTGTAGGGTTATTGAAAGCATTAAATGTGATAACTTTCGACTCATAATGACCCTATAGGACAGAGCAGAACTGCCCAATAGGGTTTGCAAGGAGCAGCTGGTGGATTTGAACTGCCGACCTTTTGGTTAGCAGCCAAATGCTTCACCACTATACCACTTTATTCCTCCCTTCTATGTGTCTACAGAAGCTGTAACCATTTGTTTATTCTCAAGTATTTATTGAATCCATGTTGAAAAATAGGCCTCTGTTAGGCATGGGGACAGTCACATGGAAGAAGACAAGGAGAGAACCATCTATCTGAGGAGGCAGATAGATAGGCAAGTAATTATGACACAGGATGAGACATGCTGCTTTGTTGAAAGCATTTGTAGGAGGCTGCCAAGAAAGCTGTGAGCATTCTAAAATCTTAGGGAAGTTCAAGGGAAGTCATTCAAGCTAGGTCCTTAAGACTGAACAAGAGTTATCCAGAGGAGAAGGGGAACATAAACCTTCTAGATGGAGAGGACAGCATAGTCAAAGACAAAGAAGCATAAAAGGCACAGAGCTGTAAGGGAATGGTGAGAAGTTTGGAGATGTTGGCTGTCGTGTAAACTCGGGGTGGTAGTGGTGGGAAATTAGGTTGAGAGATGGGTGATAATAGATGTGAAAGAAAGTCAAGTATTAGGCCTTGGAATGTGGCCTTTTATTTCTCTTAATGTCTTCTACTATTTTCAGGGAATGATATTTGGCAGAACTGGGGAGACTATAATGACTTGTGACATTTGGTTTGATCCAAGCCTTAGTATACAGTAGACTGTTGAGTTTCAGAGGCTGGAAGCATGAAGACCACATGGGGTATTGTTGTTAAAATAGTCCAGAGTCACTAGAGGCAGAGAGACCAAATTGGAGGCCATTTCACAGTTTAGGGGAAGATAATGAGATTGGGATAATGATGGAAATATTTAGGAAACAAAACAGAGGTAACTTGGAGAACTCAGGATTAAGTATGTTGGATAGGGGTGTGTTGAGGATGGCTTGTCCAACAACCCATAGGTTGGTAATGACAGTGATGGGACCAGAACTCAGAACTCCTGCTGTCTTGAGTATAATGGAATTGTCGCTGGGTGGCACAAATGACTAAGCACTCAACTGCTAGCTGAAAGGTTGGTGATTTGAACCCACACGAGATGCCTCGGAAGACAGACCTGGTGATCTGCTTCTGAAAGGTCACAGCTTTGAAAACCCTACGGAATGCAGTTCTGTTTTACACATATGGGATCACCATGAGTTGGAACCGACTCGATGCCAACTAGCAACAACATAGTGGGATCAGAGAGATCTGAATCTAAATGCCGGCCCTGGCGCTGGCTGTGTGCTTTGGGCAAGCCTCTTACCCTCTGTGAGGCCCAGATTCTGCATATGTGAAGCAAAGACGATAATATTAACTCCATTGGGTTGTATGCTGATTAAACAAGATTCTACAGTGCAGAATTTGCAAACTGGAGGTCTGCTTGTCTGACAGCATCCATGCAACTCTTAACTTTCAAGAAGATGCTGTGGCTACATCAGAGGCCAAAACAGATAAAAATCTCAGAGATTTAAAAATTAAATTAATTTCCGACTTCTAAACGCAAGGAAGTTTCACATGAAAATTTTTTATTTTTCTTTAAAAAGTAGAAGATCTGGCCTTTCTGGACCAATGTTCCCACAGGGAAGCAGTGGGATAGAGCTGAGTAATCACTGTCCCCTTTAATCAGCATATACTTTCCAGTTTGCTGCAGTCCTCATTGCTCCCTATCATTAACCCTGCTTGCTTCACTCATTTATTTGTGGGCATCTAAATTTACAGCACCTGGTGTCTTAGCTATCTAGTGCTTCTATAACAGAAATACCACAACTGGATGGCTTTAACAAATAGACATTTATTTTCTCACAGTTTAGGAGGCTCTAGAGGAAGGCTTTCTCTCTCTGTTGGCTGTGGAGGAAGGTCCTTGTTTCTTCTGAGCTTCTGCTTTTGGATGATCTTCATATGGGTTGGCTTCTGTCTTCCCCCATCTCTACTATTTAGTTTATTTAATCTCTTTTATATCTTAAAAGAAGTTGACTCAAAATACACCTTAATCCTGCCTTATTAACGTAACAAACATAACCTATTCTCATGAACATAACCTAATCCTGCCTTATTAATGTAACAAACATAACCCATTTATAAATGGGATTCTAATCACAGGCAGAGGTTAGGATTTTCAACACCTATTTTGGGGGGACACAGTTTAACCTATAACACCTGGTTTGGCCCAAGTCTTGGTATAGAGTAGGCTGTTGAGTTTCAAAGGCTGGAAGCATGAAGACCACATGGGTTATTTTTAAAATAGTCCAGGAAGAAGGACTTGGATTTAGGTTGAAGCTGTAAGTATGGAGAGGAATGGATAGATACGAGAGAGACACTAGATGTAAAAAGCCACCATCTGGACATCAAATAGATCTGCTGGGATAAAAGGATGAGTCCAAAGTTGTCTAAGTTTTCCAACCTGCATAAGGAGAGTGATGGAAAGCATTAGAAGTTGAGGAATCAGGAAGGGAGTGAGAAAACAAGGCATTGGGACCCATTCCTAAACCCCGTACCCTTAGGAAGACCTCTCAAAGGCTGCCTTAGCTTTGTTCATTCCCCAGAGCTGTGCACACATGCTCAACAGGATTCCTTTATGCACTCTTTAGATGTTCGGGACCTATGTAAAAAGCTCAGGTCACCAGGAGCAATGCCAGGAATCTTGGACTTTTCCACCACGTTGATTTTTGTGTTGTCCAACTGCAGACAAGCCAATTTTTTTTTTTTTTTTACATTTCTTCTCTGCCACATCCACCAGTGCTAATACCGAGGGCACAGGCACGGCCCGGAAGGCTGAGCTTTGGCTCCTGTCCACTGTACCACTCACTGCAGATTTTCCTGCCAGTACTTACTTACCATCCTTGGGAGCTGATCCATTGCTTGTGGTCGAGGGAATTTTCCTTCTCTGATTTCCTTCATTATTGCTTTTCCTCTATCTGCCCTGTTCACTCTCTTCTAGAATTCTGAATGGGAGCTTATTGAACCCCCAGCATCTATTCTCTCTTCCTCATCTCTGTCTCATCGTATTCATCTTTTCATCCCTTGCCTCTGAGTTTGGGGAGATTTCTCATGCTGATCTGCCTATTCACTAATTTGGGTGTTGGCGTATCCAGTCTGTTGTTTGGCCTCCACTACATTTAGCCATTTTGATGATCATACTCGTTTTTCCTACTGAAAGTGTTTTCTAACTTCGACCTTTTCTTTCATATTTTTCTCTTGTTGTTTTTATATTTCATTCTGGAATAATTTTACATTTACAGGAAAAGTGCAAAGGTATTACAGAGAGTTCCCATATACCTTTCACCCAGCTTCCCCTAATGTTAACATCTTGCAATGTGTTTTGGGATCTTTTTGCATATATTTAGGAGAGATTTCCTGAAGTTTTCTCAGATGTATATATACAGGGAAGCATTTGCAGAGACTCTGCAGAATTGGTCCATTGTTTTCAGCATGGAGTCTTTTCTTATGGCAGGTGATTTTTCATTTTCTTGTTGTTTGAGAGATTTATGTATGCCCAAGACTGAGATGGGTTCTATCTCATATTGTAAGGGCCTCTGCTCAAATGTTTCCCAAAGAGAGAAAAGTAGAGTCTAGTTACTTGTGTGTGTGGGGGGGGGGAACGTAGAGGGGTACCCCATCTAGGTGGATCCTTTCCTTTATTCATGTTAGTTTGACATTAGCTAAGATACCAGGCCTGTCTCTAACAGACTCAGCTGAATACTTAGGACCCCACTGTGGCAATGGCCCCACTTTATTTGACCCACCCTCCTTACCTTCAGTAGGATTGGGGTTAGCTGCCTGTTTAGCAGATCTTGAGATAAAGATTTAAGTATAAGTAGTTTATCTGGGAGAAGGAGCGCTGGTGGCATGATGGTTTAGCACATGGCTGCTAACTGAAAGGTCGGTGGTTCAAATCCACCAGCTGCTCCACAGGAGAAAAATATTTAAGTATAAGTAGTTTATTTGGGAGAAGGAGCCCTGGTGGCATGGTGGTTTAGCACTTGGCTGCTAACTGAAAGGTTGGTGGTTTGAATCCACCAGCTGCTCCGCAGGAGAAAAATACGACAGTCTGCTTCCATAAAGATTACAGCCTTGGAAACCCTGTAGGGCAGTTATACTCTGTCCTATAAGTTCACTATGAGTTGTAATCAACTCGATGGCAATGACCGATTTTTAGTTTATTTGACAGGTAGTGTCAGGACATACAAATGAGGGAGTGAGGAAGGGAGACAGTGAAGAGCAGGAAGCCTATAAAAGGTACATAATCAAGCATGTTACCAGCAGGGACAACTGGAACTTAACCCCACTGGGAACTCTAGGAACCAGCATAGAACATGTGGCTAGGAGTTACCCTGCTTGAGAGGTAAGGGGATTGAGGTATTTATATATCAACTCCCATCTGTCATTGGTTGAGGGCTGCTTCCGGGGACTTGATACCTGTGGTTTGCCCCACGCCATCAGAGCTGGCTCTGGTGGCCAGAGAGAGCCCTCAGGCAAAACATTGCGGATTCATGTAAATAGGTAAGAACTGAGATGATGAGGGCAGGACTCTGGCAGTCTCTGGGCATCGTGCTTCCTCTACACTTGCTGCTGCCCCACATCTCTTATAGGTTAAGATTTGCCCCCTACCCAGTGTCTCACATCTCATCTTTATCTGCAGCCTCTGACACTCTGAGCATTTTTTTTTTTTTTTTGGGAGGTGGGGGTGCAGGCAAGGAATAGGAACTTGGTTCTACTAGTGACCTGTCTGCCTGCTTTCTGGATGGGATTTTCCCTTTGCTTATGTTGAGATGTGGGTGATGTTACCTGTGCTGTGTGCCATAGACATTCTGTGATGATTCTGGCTTGTTGAGTGCAACCATCCTTGTTTCTTGCATGGAGAGAAATCCTTTCCTTTTATTATATTGCTAGATTTCTTTGTTCATCTTGATTGGCAGATTGGGAGAAAGGAATTTAAATGTGTAGGCTCTAATCGGCATATCAAAATGGCAGTACGGCTGACTCCCAAAAGGTATTCTCAATGCATTATCTTGGGGACATTTGAACTTAGGTGTATTTAATTTAATAACAGTTATAAAAAATAGCAGGCGAAGCAGCTGCATGATTCACTTTGTTCAGAGACCATTTGTGTTTCCCCAACATTAACGTCCTGCACTTAAACTGACAAACCTTGGATCAATGCAATAATTTCTTCACATTTCACCATGATCAGCCCTTGATTTCAACAGCAACAATTGTATTTCTCGTTAACTTGTCCAGGGCTCATCCTTGGAGTGTCTGAATCTTAAAAAAAACTGTAAGAAACTGTCATAGCTACTGTAAGGGGCCAAAGAAGTAAAGAAACAAGCTGTTGTGGTTTTCTCCCCGAGATAAGGATGCTACTTGGGTCTCGAGCTACAATTTCATCACGTCTTGCTCATCTGCCGTTGGTGCTAAAGCTCACATATGCTATTTGTAGTTGATGTTAGTTGGACATGCAATAGGCAGGATAGGGAAGGCTTTAGTGGGAAGCCTGAGAAACTGGGGGCTATGGACGTTCAGGAATACAATGACGGGGGTTAGGCTGTAAAACTAGGACTTATGGGAGGAGCTGAGGCCAGAATGAGATACCCCATGTTACTCTAATTTTATACCAGAGTGGGAAGTTTCAGCTTCTTGAATGTTACAGACAGTTACTGGCTGTTTGCCAAACCCATTTCCTTTTCTTCCTGGATACATAGCTGGATTCTGTTTCCCAGACTCCCTTGCAGTTGGATGTGGCCATGTAACTTGTTTTAGCCAGTGGGATGTCAGCAGAAGTGATGGGCACCACTTCCAGACCAGGCCCATAAAAGCCTCCCATCCATGTCCTCTGTCCTCATCCCCTTTATGTCACACAGAGGAGCATAGAGATCTTGGAAGCTGCATGATGAAGATGGCCTGTATCCACAAGAGAAAAAGAGCTGGGTCCCTGAATCACCACCTGGAGGAGAGTCATCTGCAAATCCAAAGCATTTCTTTCTTTTCATGTGAGGAGAAATAAATTTATATTGTGTTTGAGCCATTATGTATAAACATTTTACAGCAGCTAGTATTATCTTAAGTAATATATTAAAAGTCCTGAGGCCAAGTCAAACTGGGAAGGCTTTTATCCAATCTGCCTGATACAGTGTGACTCGGTGGGGAGACTCAGATCATGGTCAGGGAAAATCAAGATCTAGGTCAGGAGGAAGACAACATCTGGGGTATACAAATCAAGAAGGTGCTGTAAATGACGGAATGGGCAACCAGGGAAGGAGACAGGTGTCAGAGAATTGAGAAAGCAGGGATTAGAGAAATGCCTTCCAGCCAAATCTGTGGCTGGAAGGAATGTGTCTGTAGACACATTCTTATGGAAAACATACATGTTCTCTTCCCATGACCCTTCCTCTGTTTTGCAACAGATGAGCTCTGTGACAGTTTCAAGACCTGGCATCTGGCAAGAGTACTCTGCTCCAGCCACACTGGTTTCCTCGATATTTTCTATTATGCTGGACGTACTCCCACCTAGGAGACTTTGCACTGGATATTATTTCTGGAATGCTCTTCCAAATCTCTTCGTGTTTGGTGCTTTTACCTCTTCTTCTCATTGAAGCATTTTCTGACCCGCTCTTATTTAAAATTAGAGTTCTCCAAACCGCTCTTCCCCTATCACCTATCACCATTTAGCTTACTTTGTTTTATTCATATATTTACTGTCTGTCTTCTTGCACTAGAATATAAGCACTAAGACAGCAGGTATTTCTTTCCTGATTTGTTCACCATTATATCCTCAAAACCTAGAACAATGCCTGCACATAGTAACAAACAATAAATATTTGTTAAATGGAGGCTGTAAAGTACCCTGTACTTACAAGGGATTATTGTTGTCATTTGGTCAAGATTTTATAAGCTGTAAAATTGCAATTCAGCTATTCCAGGCTGTCATACTTTGAGGAATTTCTGCAATGACTGGGTGAGGGGTGACAGGTCTGGGATTTTCCATTCACATCCATATTCAGCTCTGGCTTAATATTAGACCTCTGCATGATGATTAAAATGTCAGTCTATGGATCCAGTGGGTCTGTCTGAGCCCTGATCTCATGACCAGCTTCATCTTGTAGCTGGGAGGAATTCCATTATAAGATCCCAAGCCCATCAAATTGCCATTGATGAGTGTTGAAAAACTAGGCAGAGAGGGCAAGCTGTGGTTAGTTAGAGAGAGAGGGAAAAAATGGCCATGGCTGCTTTGAAGGGGAATCCACCATCTGAGCAAGAAAAATTCAACGTCTGTTCCCAAGGGAAGCAGAACTTCAGCAAATGGGAGTTGGGAAGAACTTGCTAGGGATGGTGATTGAGTGTCACAGCCTCCTGTGTGGTCACTGGACTCCAGCTCCACTGTTACTCACTGGTCTTCCACTGACTACTTCACCAGCCCATGAACATTATCTCATTGTATCAACACATCAACGCTATGGAATACCTATTATCCCCATTGCACAGATGAGCAAACAGAGACTCAGAGAGGGTATTTCCAAGGTCATGTAGATGATGGATGGGATTTTGAACCCTCACCTGTCTGACTCCAAAGCTTGGGCTGTCTTCCTAGCAGTTGGCTGTCTCCAGCCTGACTGCCCAAGTCTCTGGGAGCAGAGAAAGGGCCACTTTAGCTCTATAGCTTAGGCTTCTCCTAGCCCTTCATGGTCCTGTTTCAGGGCAATGATGGCCATTCTAGCTCCAGATGTTACCCTGACACTCCTTCCTGACTAGCTTATAGTAGTCCTTTGGGTGGTAGAATCTCAGAGTTGAATTTCAACCCAGCTATATTTACAGTGCCCAGCTCCAGACACATTAAACTTCATTCTGTTCACAAACTCCCCAAGCTGTCTCTTTCCTCCAGACCTAAGCTCAGGCTATGCCATCTACCTGGGACACTCTTCCTCACCCTCTTTCTACTCCAGCTTCACTTCCAAACATTACTTCATTTCCAGGTCTCAGCTTGGATCTCACATCTGAGAGGCTTTTCTTGACCCTTATCTCGGTATCACTCCTCCAGGCTTACATAGCACCTGATTTTTCTCCATCCCAGCACATCCTGTACAATCCTGTGTGGTCAGTGCCCATCTGCCCATCTGGATTTGCCACATGGCAGCTCTGTCTCACTCACCATTGTGTTACTGGAATCAGAGAGGTCTTTTGAGTAGCTATGCCCCCTCCCTCTTGCCCTACCAGGTCCCAAGGCAAATTGAAGAAGTCAGAGACTAGCCTAAATTTCAGAGTCTTAGAAGGTTGTATTTGATCATGTGACACTGTCTGCATCCTGGCGGCCCAGGCCATGGACATCTTCTGCCCCAAAGGAGAGCACTGTAATCATGACTTGTGTTTTGATTGACCGTCCTGCTTCCATGGTAGGATTTCCCAGTCTTCCTCCTACTTCAGTACCCCCAACCCCAAAGCAACATGGTCCCCATTATATGTATCTGAGGGTTTTGTGAGAAGACATGGGAGGAGCTGACCTGCTATTGTGTCCTCTGTCCCTGTCTTTGTTTGACTTCCCACAAAAGCAGGGCCTGAGACAACGATGTTGGGTTCAGGAGGTGATCTGAGGAAGCATGATAAAAGGTTAGGGAAGTGGGATGAGGAGGGAGGAAAACCAATAATTGGTTTTCAGCAATTGGTCCTCAACCTTGCTGATGTCTTGCTGAAAGACCACTTAGAATCGTCCCATGGGGTTGGGGTGGGGGTGGAGGGTGAACATGCCTGGGTATTTCTCTACAATCTCCTAACCTTCCTTGGTTGAAGGTCTCTTCTTGGGGAGTTAACTCACTGGTACTCTGGCCTGCCTTGCTCAGGCCAGGCATCCTCTAGGGGCAAGAGGAAACCCTCAAGCAGAGAGACACAGATGCTGGAGGTAGGAAGTTGTTAGCGAGACTGTAGGTAACCTGAATAGGTGGAGGACATGTGGGCAGGGCGCTGACAGTATCTGCTCCAGCTCCCAGTTGGGGAAAGCCTGGACTTACTCACTGTCTTTTCCCCCTGTAAGCTCCCTACGTCCTCTGTTTCTGCCTGAAGACCCTGGAGAGGTTTTAGAGGAGCCTGGCCTTATCCACATCATGCCACTGTGGGAGGTCTGAGATCCTCTCCCATGTGGATCTAACAAAATCCAATATCACAGGTGAGCTATGCATAAAGTAGGGGGAGGACAAAAGGGAAAGAACTCTAAGACCAAAAATAAATACAGAACAAGAAAGGCCAAGTCTCTGCCTGAAGCCAGAGAACCCAGGGGAAAAGATATTTCCAAGAAACCTAGCTTCCAGGTATCCTAGCACTCAATGGCGGAGGCTAGAGGAGTATCCGCAACCCATCTCCGATGCCCAGTCTGAGGCCCGCCCCCCAGCAGGAGCCATGATAGTGGTTCACAACTCATGCAGGAACTGTGTGGCATCAGTAGAAGTCACTTGGGAAAGCTGCTGTCTAGGACGCTGTGGTGTACTGCCCAGATCTTCCTTTAGGACTGAAGGACTTAACTCCCCTAGCTGCTGACAGCTGTCTGCAGTGTTCCTCCACTGAAGAGAGCCACCTATCTCAAGGTCATGCCCTATTCATGGGGCAGCACCCTCCAATGACTCGACAACACAAAGGTATAGAGGCCCGGCCCCAGCTTGGAACAACTGCAGGGCCAGGCCAACTTCAGAGCTGAGACCTTCGTGGAGACTGCATGGCAGCCCAGCCTCTCCCTCTGCCCAATCCTGCTTCCTCCTCTTTCCTTCCACAGGAAAATTGGGGCCGGAGGAGACCTTTGAAGCCAGAAAGTGACATAGTTATTTTGGGGGAGCAATGGGACAAGGGAGCCAAAGACGATATGAAGAATGGACATGAGGAGTTGGGGGTGTGCCCAGGTAGGAGGGACCAGGTAGGAGGATACTGCACAAGACAAGGTAAGATGCAGATGGGCTGGAAAGAGAGGGAGGGTACTGGAGTTGTTCTGGAGGGAGAACTGACAGAACATGGTTATTTTATCTGTGGAAGGAGGGGAGAAGGTGGAGGTTGGGGTATTTTGATGTTTCTCTCTGGGAGTCTGAGGACAGGATGATGCCAGAAATTAAGAAGGGAAACAAAGGACCAGCTACTTTTGAGGGGGAAAGTAAGGGTTTGAAATATTCCAATTTGTGTGTCTTGAAGAGAGGAATGCAGAACTCTATACCCAAGACCTCAGCATGCCCTGAATGATTTGTAGGAGATGGGAACTCTCCCTTCCCTTGTCTTGAGCACATCACTTGTGTTGATGTGTCCCAGTACAAAAGCAGATACTTTGCGCAATCATGTCACACCGCTGTTCCACTTTAAAGTCACATCTTCTCCATTTGACACATGAACAATTTTTGAACTGAGTCTAGGATTTATATTTCTCCTTTCTGAATTCCATTGTTAGATCTGGCCAACCACTCCAACCTGGCAAGAGCCTCCTGAAACCTGATACTATCATTCAACGAGTGTGGGAGAAAATTAATCCTAACGGTTTAAGGCTGAATCCCAGGATGTTGAGTAACTCTTCAGTCCCTTTAAGAAAGGGCTGATTGCTCAGGGGTAGGGTGGGTGGGAGCACAGAGGGAGCCACTGAGATAAATGTCTCATTCCGTAAAGATTTTGTGAAAACCTAAGACTGGATTTATGTGTGTGTATAAAATAGGACCAAAGCCTTAAAAGAGAGAGAGAGTGAAACAGAAAGATAGAAAGATGAAGCAGGTAAGATGCCTGTTATGGGTTGAATTGTGTCTACCCACAAAATTTATGATAAAGTCCTAACCCCTAGTACCTCTGAATGTGGTCTTATTTGGAAATAGGGTCTTTGGAGATGTAATCACGTTAAGATGAGCCCATTAGGGTGGGCCCTAATCCAGTATGACTAGTGTCGTATGAAAAGAAGAGAAGTGACAGAGACTGACAGGGTAACAGGCGTAACTCTACGTGGTGTTGGCGGCGGAGACTGGGGTGATGCATCTACAAGAAATGCTAAGGGATACCAAGATTGCTGACAACACCAGAAGCTAAGGGAAAGTCCTGAAATAGATTCTCCCCTAGAGCCTTCAGAGAGAGTGTGGGAACCAACATCTTGATTTCAGACTTTACTCTCCAGATCTGTGAGAGAATAAATTTCGGTTGCTTTAAGCCACCCAGTTTGTGGTAATTTATGGCAGTCTTAGGAAACTCATACCGTGCCCAAACCCCAACCAGCTTTAATTCATTGTTTAGCTTACATTCTGGGGAAAGATTCAGGTCAAATGTCATTTTCCAGGCCGGTTTTGTTATCTATGCCTCCTGGGGCCTGTGCCCAGTTCATCTTAACAAACTCTCGCTGATGATGTTTCCACCTTGGGGGCTCTGTACTTGGCCCTGGGCACCAAGGAGGAATCGGTCCACTGCTTGCCCTCTCAAAGCCCCCCGGGCTGGTGGGAGATAGTCAGTGATGCTCTCAGACCTCTACTTGACCCCGACCCCTGCTGGATTATAGGAACCCAGTCTTTAGAGGCAGCCTGGGTCCGGGGACAAGCTGGACAGACCAGGCTTGGAATTCTGACTCTGCCACTGAATCTCTGTGTGACTTTTGTTCTTTGAACCTCAGTTTCTTTAGCAATAAAATGGAAATAGTAATCTGTGCTTTATGAATATGTAAGAATTAAAGGATATACTTGATCCACTTGAGCTAAACAGATGCTAGGAATGGGATGTATCCAGAGGATGGGCATGTGGGGGAGAGGCTGGGCAGGGTTCTATCAACACATGGTTTCTAGGAGGGGTTTTCCAGATCCATAAGTCTGACTTGAGGATGGTGGATCAATCAGGAGAGGAGCTTCTGAGCCCAACGCAGTGCCTGTCACCAACCAGGTCTCCAGCCCCACCCATGGGCCATTTCTAAGCTCTCTGGAAAGGTGGCAGCATTAAGACCACTAGGAAGCCCATACAGGCCTGAGCCCCAGGACTCTGCAGCTTTCATGTCAATGGCTCCTACAAGGAGAAGAGATGGTGCCCTCGGTGCAGAATCCAGTCCCCTCCCCACTGTCAGATGCTCCCACAGAACCAGGTGGCAGTGTGGGAGCTCTTGGCAGATGCAGATGGCCAGGCTGCAGTATGCCTGGTACCAGAGAAGAAATTGGCAGACAACACAGGGCAGCAAAGGATACCCTCTGGGGATGCTCAGAAATGTTCAGGAGACCTTCCGGGGGGTGGAGGTGGCTGGAGCTCCTGAGGGGGTGGGCGAGTAGTCAGGGAAAGATATGAAACTTGAGGATGTTTGTGTTAGTTAGTTGTCTAGTTCCAAAATATTTTCATTATCTCAAACAGAAACCCCATACTCATTACCACTCCTCGTTCCACTCTCTCCTCCCCGAGCCCCCCCGGCGCCCCCCTCCGAAGAAAAAAACCAAACTCATTGCCATCTAGCTGATTCCAACTCATAGCAATGCTTAGGACAGAGTAGAACTGCCCCATAGGGTTTCCAAAGCTGTAATCTTGATGGAAGCAGACTACCACATCTTTGTCCCATGGAGTGGCTGGTGGGTTCGAACTGATCTTTCGGTTAGCAGCTGAGCGCTGAACCACTGTGCCACCAGGGCTTCTTCCCTGAACCCCAGGCAACTGCTAATCTGCTTTTTGTCTCTATGGACTTGCCTATTCTGGACAAATAAATGGAATCATACGATAGGTGAGTTTTTGTGTCTGGCTTCCACTTAGCATAATGTTGTCCAGGTTTATCCATGTTGTAACACTTATCAGGAATTCATTCCTTTTTAATCTCATGCAGCATAGAACCTACCACTTCAGGCACACTAAATAGACATGCAATGGAGTATTACTCAGCCATGAACAGAAATGAAGTCCTGATACATGCGACAACATGGATGTACATTGAAAACATCATGCTGAGTGAAATAAGTCAGTCACAAAAGGACGCATATCGTATGATCCCACTTGCGTGAAATATCTAGAACAGGCAAATGTACAGAGACCAAAAGTTATCAGTGGTTGTCAAAGGCAGGAAGCTTAGTGGTTAAGAGCTCAGCTGCTAACCAAAAGGTCGGCAGTTCAAATTCACAGGCTGCTCCTTGGAAACCCTAGGGGGCAGTTCTACTCTGTCCTATAAGGTCGCTATGTCGGAATCGACTGGAAGGCAACAGGTTTGGTTTCGGTTTTTGTTTTTTTTAAAGGCAGAAGGGAGGGAGGGAAAGAGAGGGAGCCGTTTGTTAGGGGGCACTGAGCTGTTAAGGGTGGTAGAAAAATTTGAAAACTGTGATTGTGGCACATGATGAACGTTAATTAATGTCACTGAATTCTACAAGTTAAAAATGTTGAAATGGCAAATGTTTCATTCTACGTATATTTACCACACAAAAGGAGTTTCTGGATGGTGCAAATGGTTAAACACTCTACTACTAGCTGAAAGGTTGACATTTCAAACCCACTCAGAGGCATCTTGGAAGACAGGCCTGGTGAGCTTCTTTTGGAAGGTCACAGCTTTGAAAACCCTACGGAGCGAAATTCTGCTCTGCACACACGGGGTCTCCGTGAGTTGGAATCAGCTCAACGTCCAGTAACAACAACCACACAACAAAATGGACTCCTGCCCCTTTCTCCCTTCCACAAGCTTGCTTCCACTCCTCGGGGCTCCATGGTCCTCTCAGGGTGAAGGGAAGTGCGTGGGGCCAGCGCTGGCACATAGTAGGCGCCCAGTTGGTGTGTGTCTCGTTTCCCTGGAGGGTGTGTGGAATTCCGGCTCCAGGCTGACACCGCGAGCACTGCCAGGGGGCAGCATGCTCCCACGGAGCCTCGCACCCTCACAGGACCCGCTGTTTACGAGGCTGTTTGGCTCTCAGGCACAGTCACTGCCTTTCCATCATGCATGTTTCAGATGTTCTGCTCCAGCCAAACAAATTGTCTGGGCTTAATTTCTGAGAAATCATTGTCAAGAATTGCTGAACCAGTTTAATTCTAAAGCACATATTTATACGGGGCTTCAAAACTCACATCCCTGTGTGCATGATTACAAATGGAAGAGAGAGAAATTTTAATCAGGAATGAGATTAGGTTTGTGCAGGGAAGGTGGCAGGGATGGCAACGGAGATGCAGTGGGAGGTGTGGGTTTGGGGAGTCTGGCTCGGGGTGGCCTCGTTGGGGCAGGTGCTGAGACTCTCCTGGGGTCGGACGATGGACAAACTGGTTTCAAGAAATGATTTGTAGGGGCAGCTGGGGTTGGGTGATTCATGAGACATCTGAGGCTTTGGAGTGAAGCAAGCTAGTTTGACTCTTTTTGGCTGGCCCCTGCCTCCAAGAGATGCCACCATCTCCCTTTGTCACCAGTTAGTGACACGCTGCTCCTGTCTCTTCTGCTCCATCCAGGTATTTGCCTTCAGCTCAGGTTGAAGGGGGCCAGACAGGTCACACAGGCAGGAGGGAGTTGGAGACCCTACCCCAGAAATAGGAGGCTGGGGGATTCTTGCTAATGGAGGTTCCCCCACCCCATCTCTGCACTGGCTCATCTTCCTCAATGCAGGCCAGCTCCAGGACGCCTGCATATGAACCACCTTCCCGAGGAGGCGTTGAGATGCCCTGTAGTGCAGCCAGGGGAGGTAGAGCCATTCTGCCCTCAGATTCAGGACAGAGGGCAGCGATGAAGGAGAGGATGCTGGGCTAAGAGACGGCAGGGCTTCCAGCCAGGCTCCCTGTGGGAACTTGTCAGCTCTGCCCCTGTCTGGGCCTCAGTGTCCTCATGTGTAAAGTGAGAGTGTTGGACACATTCAGATCCAGAAACAAACATGACTAAGCAGCTCTTATATGCCAGTCCTTGTGCTAGGATCTAAGGAGCCCTGGTGTCACTGTGGTTAAGTGCTCGGCTGCTACCCCAAAGGTCGGCTGTTTGAACTCACCAGCCACAGCAGGAAAGATGTGGCAGTCTGCTTCCATAAAGATTACAGCCTTGGAAACCCCATAGGGCAGTTCTACTCTGTCCTATTGGGTCACTAGGAGTTGGAATCTACCCAACGGCAACAGGGTTAATGGGTGATAGGATCTGTCACATCTGTGGTGTTGTTTAACTCTCAAAACAGGTGCCTAGAGAGGCACTCTTACCACACGTTAATCGTGGATGAGGAAGTGGAGGCTTACAGAGGGCTGACACAGGTGACAGGAACTGTGGACCCTTGCGTCCCCCTCTGAGCTCACAAGGCAGCGTGGCTCTGACCCTGGGGTCACATGACTGGTGCTCTCCAAGTGTGCCCTGCGTGAGGACTCTAACCACAGCCTGCCAGGAGCTGCAGAGTAAAGCAAAGTCTGGCCCTGCAGCCTTGGGGCCCTGTGGCTTTAAAAGTTTTCTCTTGGAAAGATAATCTTTACTACAGAAGTCAGCTTTACTCACAGTGCCACATACACGTTTATCAAACTTTTAAAGAAAAGAAAGGATAAATTCACACTATATTCTTTGACACATGGGCAGTGTAGCTCCATGAACACAGTGTGGCTTTGGGATTCAGAGAGGCCTCTGTTCAGATTGCAGCTCTGTCTTTTACTGGCTGTGTGGCCTTGGGCAGATCGTCCAACCTCTCTGTGCTTGGGCTTTCTCTTCTGTAAAATGGGCGTGATGATAATGATTTCACTGCTTGATAGGCATTCAATGAGATTGTCTCCATAAATGGTAGCTTTAGTGAACATAACATGGATTGAATGAAAAGTTTGAGATTTATATGCGATCTCAACTGAAGTCTACAACACACATTACATTCTAGATGCTTGTAACAATGTATCTTTTTAAACAAATTTTTATTTTGTTGTTTGTTGAGAATATACACAGTAAAACATATACCGATTCAGTCGTTCAACATGCACAAGTCAGTGACATTGATTATGTTCTTCAAGTTGTGCAACGTTTCTCACCCACCTTTTCTGAGTTGTTCCTCCCCTATTAACATAAACTCACTGCCCCCTTACATTCCCATCTAAATCTTTCAAGTTGCTGTTGTCACTTTGATCCCATGTAGATAGTTCTTGAAAAAGCACAATACTCAAGACAGACATTTATTACTAGTTGAGCTAAACTAGTAACAATGCATCTTGAAGAGACAAGGACTGAAAAAACTCAGGATGGGTGGGTTTGCAGTTTGGGGTGTATACAGTTTATTCTGGGGGTTTCCAAGGCATTGGCCCCAGGAATGAAGAGTGAGCTCCCTTGTTCTGCTCAGCAACCTTCAGCTTTATTTCTTAAGCCCTGCTTTCTGTATAATCTTTCTTTTTGTGGCAACACAGCAAAACACCATCATTTTCTAATACCATACAGTGCCAACATCTCAGAGGCTTGTAGGACAGATCCTAATAGCCAGCAATCTCCGCATTAGAACAGTCAGATGCAAGAATCCTTGAAAGGCAGGCAACTCTATAAAGCCAAGAACTGAAGCAGTTTTTCTCTAAGCATGTAGTACTAATACAAGTATTATTTGTATTCAGCACAGACCGAGGAGAGACGAAGCAGTTGGTCCTTTTTTATTGCAGTTGAAATCTGGCCTGATCTGGCAACCCTTTTTAGAATCACCCACTGAATAAAAGTTCCCAAGATATGTGGGGAGGTGTGACAGTTTCTGTTTGTAGCACGGGGGTGTCGGGGGTGGATGTGTGTAGCCTGAGGCTCTCCAGGAAGCTGGCAGGCTGCAGGCTTACTTCCTTCTGAGTTGATGATGAGGTAAGATTGAGGATAAGGAGAATCACAGGAATGATTGTTTTTCACTAAATAAGAGGTCATCAAGGTCAAGTACAAGTGTTAGAAAGTCAGTTCCAGCTACCTTACGTTAAAAAGGAAATTTGTGGGCTCTTGGGGCTAGGAAGTCAGGCATGGCTTGATCTAAGGGTGTCTTAGGTTGGGTTCCCTAGAAGCAGAGCTTGAAATGGGGATTCTTGTGCAAGTGATTCATTGAGGGAGTTGCGCACGAGGAGCCTGCAAGGGAACGAACCAGTAAGCAATGTAGGGCAGAGGAATGAGTTGGTGAAGAGTGTGGTTTCATTTAGCGTCTAGCTTCAGCCTGATCCCATAGGGAGCTCTGGAGTATAAGCAACATCACAGAGCTGTCCCTCTCTAATCAAAGGTTGGATTCCCCCATATTAGTCAAGCACTGGCTATAGGCTGCCCTTGGCATGGGGGGCACAACCTCCAGGGAATTTCTGGGTAAAGTGACTCTTTTAGGCTGAGGGCAATTCTCTAAAGAAGGGTGTAACTGTAAACCATTAGCAGTCAACACTTAAACAATGAACACTTACTGCTAGGCTCACTGGTCTGGTGGAGAGGATCTGAGGCCCCCAACATTGTCTACATCAAGAGGCTCAAGCAATGACTCAGGGTTTCATCTATTGCTCCATTTCTGAGGTCAGCTTGGATCCATTCTCAAATAGCGTGGGGACAGATGGCCACTGAAGGCCCCAAGCTTCCATCGTCCATGTAGCCTGTGGGAGAAAAGAGGCCTGATATTTCCTAGTGTCCAAATATTAAGTTTCCTGGACAAGTTTCATATCCTGATGTGATGGTTAAGGTTGTGTGTCAACTAGGCTGGGCCATGATTCTCAGTGGTTTGGCAGTTACGATGTAGTTTGGCAGCTATGTAATGATGTAATCACCTCCATGATGAGCTCTGTTATGAGCAGCCAGTTAGTTGAAAGGGAGTTTCCTTGGGGGTGAGACCTGAATCTAAATAGATGGATTTTCTGGCAAAACTCATTAGCTTTTGCTTGCTCTGGATCCTGCAGCTGGCTTCTCTTCATTTGACCTCCGATTCTTGGGACCCGAGCTAGCAGCCTACCTGCCTATCTTGGTATTCATCAGCCTCTGCAGCCTGTGAGCCAGAGGCCTGCTGTCTGACCTGCCGATCTTGGGTTCACAGCCCCTGCAGCTATGTGAGTCAGGAGAAGCCTCCAGCCTGACCCATGGACTTCAGACTTCCCAGCCTCTACAACTGTCTGAGCCATTTCCTTGATATAATCTCTCTCTATATATATTTATATGCTTCACTGATTTTGCTTCTCTAGAGAACCCAGCCTAAGGCACCACTCCTCTGGTGGGAGAGGTAGTGAGGTCAGCCCCATTTAAATCTTATGGAGAAACAATAGACACATGTTTCCAGAAGAAGAGGGAAGGGACATTGGGTTGGTCCCCGGCAGGTCTCTGAACTCCTATTTTAAGTCAGAGGGCATTTTGGAGGGAGGGAACAGCGTGTCTGTGGGGAGGGCTGAGAGGGGAGAAGGGCAGCTCATGGAGGGCCTTGTGAGCTAACAAAGGAGTACAAATTTATCCTGGTTCTATATTATGCTCTTCCTCTTATACCATTCTTCCCCCAGGGGTCTGATGTCAAGTTCCTATAAGGGTAGAGATCATGGGCTTAAACTCAAACAGTGTCAACATTGAAGGGATCGTTCCCAGGGCAGAACTCCATGGTAGACCTGCTGGGCAGGGGCCACATAAATTGAGGGTACGATGAACATCATCCATGGGATTTGAGGTCATAGTCCATTCTGAGCAGGCCTCAGTCCAGATACTGCCTGAGTCTGAGAAGGAAGTCCCAAATGGATTGGGATCAGAGGCAGCTCTGGGCTAAGGGGAATGTACTGTACTATTCAGGGAAACTGAGGCAGGAATCCGGCTGGGAGGATGGGGCCAGCACACAACAAGGAGCAAATGAAAATCACAGCTGTCCTCAGGCCTGAGAGTGCAAGTGGGATTCTAACTCCTCCTTCCATGGGGAGCTGAAGTTGCTAGGGATCAGGAAGGGGGATATATTAGTTCAAGTTATGCTTGCTGCTATAACTTATAATCCCCATCATTTTATCATTTCAGTAATTTAATACAAGTTTTTTCTTGGCCTATGGCCACCCAGGTTCCTTCCATCTTGTGGCTCCACCATCCTCCAAGGCCTGCATCCATGCAGAAGAGGAGAGAGTGGAGAAAATGTATCTGCTCATATTCCATTGGTGAGAACTGGTCACGTGACCTCACTTAGCTGCAAAGGTAGCTGGGAAATGTTTCCCCTAGCTAGGCTGAAGTCCTCTGAGACAACTCAACACCACAGAAGGGGAAGCATATATTTTGATGATCAGTAGGCCATTACTGCCATAGAAGCTCAGCAGATACCACTTCAGGGAGAGGCCTCAGTGAGCCCCGCTGGGGAGGGGATGCAAGCCTCTGCTCTACCCATAAGTAGCTCTCACTGATACAATACGGCCCCTGAAATGGTCTAAATGGATCTGAGCTCTTTCCAACCCAATAGTCTGTGGAATTGAACAGAAGAGATAAGGACTCAGTGAAATATGGAGCCTTGCAAAGAACATGGGAAAAATAAACTGATGCATGAAATGACAATTTCCTGACTGTGGGACCTGGGTTCTGAGAAAAACTTCTGAGTACACAGGGTTTGAGATAAATCTGGTTTCCCTCCCACCACCTCTGTTTGTACTTGGGCTGTGTTTGATCAGCTCAATTTCTGTTTGGAATCAAGGAACTTCTCCTAGCCGTTTATTCTTGGTCTTCTCCTGGATCTATGGTGAATTTGTGTGTGAGGCTGAATTCCTAGCCCGAGGACATTCTCTCAGCAGCACCTTGTAATGATCTAAATATAGACGCCACACCTCGGGCACAGAGCAAGAAGGAGGAAAGAGAGAGTTTTTCAGGCTCCTTGCTGTGGCATCTCCATGTTAGGGGAGGGAGGACGGGGTTCAAATCTTGACTTCTCCACTTACTCTCTGTGTGAGCTGGCAACTCATGAGACCTTTCAACTGTTCCTTCATCTGTGAAATGGGAACAGTTGCTGTTGGCACGACAGAAACAGATAATGAGCCCAAATGAGTTTTCTAAACAGCACAAATGCTGTGCCAATGTTAGTGATCATTAGACCCTTTGGTGGTTTAAAGCATAGGCTCGGGAACCAGGTCGTGTGAATTTGCATTCTGGCTCTGCCACTTTCTAGTTTTGTGACTTGGGCAAGTTTCTACACCTCTTCATGTCTCAGCTCCTCATTTGTAAAATAGCATTATAATAGTACCTACTTCATAGGTGGTTATGGGGATTAAATGAGCTAATGAGCGCAGCACGATGTCTGGCCTAGAGTACCTGCTGAGTCAATGTTTGTGGACACTGCTGCTCCACCGAGGCCTCTGATTTCCCATCTGCTTCAGCTTTTTTTTCTTTCTGTCTCATCCACCTGCAATGTCTTTTACCTCATTTACATGGGTATGGTTCCTGCTCACCCTTCAAGGCTCAGTAAAAAATGCCCACTCCTCCAGGAATCTGCTGGGATACCCGTGCGGCGTGTTGCACAAATCCAAGGAGTGCTGTTCACATAGATAAAGGCGAATGGTCCTCCTGCAGCTATGCAATATGGCGGAACTGCCCAAAGTCACTGAGAGAAATTGTCTTCCTGTTTCTGAAGTCCCTGTAAATTAACTTTCTATTAGGGCATTGAGAATCCCTGGTGGCGCAATGGTTAAGTGCTCAGCTGCTAACTAAAAAATTGGTATTTCGAACCCACCCAGCGGCTCCGTGGGAGAAAGACCTGGTAATCTGCTTCCATAAAGATTACAGCCTAGAAAACCCTATGGGGCAGTTCTACTCTGTCACATGGGGTCGCCATGAGTTGAAATTGACTCAATGGCACCCAAAATCAACAACATTAGGACACTTAGATACATGTCTCATCACTCTTACTAGACAGGGAGGGCTTCACGGGCAGGAAGGGTTAGTTTGGGTTATGCTGTAACAAATAAGCCCCAATATTTTAGTAGCATAACACATTACAAGTTTATTACCTGAGACCGGCATCTGGCACCTGGTAGGAGAACCAAAAATATGTGTCAAATGAGTGAATGAGAGAAGGAATGAATAAATGGCCAAAGGTCTTCTTAGAAGAGAAAACCTGTTTGGTACCTCCCAATACCTGAGGAAGAAGAGTCAGGGGGAAGGTGGGAGTGAAGGCAGAAGACCAAGAGTGGCCCAGCCTCCCAGTCTAGTGGGATAAAAGCGAAAAGGAAGAGAACCAGTGTTTGTTGTGAACCTACTATGTGTTGCTGCTTCACATACCCTTGTTTTTGTTGTTAGGTGCCATTGAGCTGATTTCAACTCATAGTGACCCCATGTGACAGAGTAGAACTGCCTTATTGGGTTTTCTAGGCTGTAATCTTTATGGGAACAGATTGCCAGGTCTTTTATCTATGGAGCTTCTGGGTAGATTTGAATTGCCAACGTTTCAGTTAGCAACTGAGTGCTTAACTGTTGTGTCACCGGCACTCTTTTCGTATAGCTTATGCTATTCTTATATCACTCCTGCAATTAATTATTAAATGTTATAACGGACACTTTGGGGGCCTCGTGTCACATCCCCTTGTCCATCACTTCAGCCACAGGTGTAGTGGACAGTTCAATGCAAAATGACAAGTCTCCATCCCAGTGCCCACTGGAGAAGTGTCTAGTCCACATACAGGGACAGCATGGGGGACCCAATGCCCCTGAAGAAGCCTCAGCTGGTGGGCATTGGAAACTGGCAGATCAATGTTTGTCTTAGTCATCTAGTGCTGCTGTAACAGAAATACCACAAGTGGATGGCTTTAACAAAGATAAATTTACTCTCTCACAGTCTAGTAGGCTAAAAGTCTGAATTCAGGGTGCCAGTTCCAGAGGAAGGCTTTCTCTCTCTGTTGGCTTTACAGGAAGGTCCTTGTCATCCATCTTCCCCTGGTTTAGGAGCTTCTCCATGCAGGGACCTGGGGTCCAAAGGATGCGCTCTGCTCCTGGCACTACTTTCTTGATAGTATGAGGTCCACGTGTCTCTCTGCTCACTTCTCTCTTTTATATCTCAAAAGAGATTGACTTAGGACACAACCCAATCTTGTAGATTGAGTCCTGACTCATTAATATAACTGCGGCCAATCCCACCTCATTAACATCATAGAGGTAGGAATTACAACACATAGGAAAATCACATCTGATGACAAAATGGTGGACAATCACACAATACTGGGAATCACGGACTAGCCATGTTGACACACATTTTTAGGGAAACACAATTCAATCCATAACAATGCCCCAGCCTCCTTCCTTTGAGGAACAATGCTGAGAGGCGTCCTGCCCCCTTCTTTGAGTCCCTGGCAGAGTTGAGTCGCTGTGGTCTCCACCTTTATTGGCTTCTCCTCTGTGTCTCTCTCCTGCTCCCTGTGACCACCTTTCCAGTAAATACTTGCACCCAAGTCGTTGTCTCAGGCTCTGCTTCCAAGGAACTCAAACCAAGACACATGAATTCTCCAGATGGGGACACCAAGGCTCAGAGAGATTATTTACCCAGGGCCACAAAGTGGGTGAGGGACCAAGCCAGGATCCAGATCCAGGTGTCTGATTCACGTCTGGGCTCTTTCCACTACCCCACAAAAATAATAAGCAAGTGCAGAAAATGGTTGGAGTAATGTGCTAATGCTCAGGGTGAAAACTGAAATCGCTGTACTAGTTCACACAGATACATAGGTCCACATGCATGCAGATGAGAGTGACAGTCACACAGAGCAAGAGATCAGGAGAGAGGCAGGAAGAGGCAATGAGCCATCTCGTCCATTTACAAACCTTCCCTCCATACTCTTTATTTTTTGAAGCAAATAAGATTAAATGTAAGTAACACAAGCAGTTCCTTCAGCCGGTCTGTTATGTTGGTCTTCTGATTTCTTCTCATATGCACATTTGTTTCTAGAGATGCTGTTTCCACACTTCTTTTTTAGGGGCTGCCAAGAGGGGTAAAGAACAGAAACTACCATTCTCTGAGCTGGGTGTGTGTATAGGCATTGCCTTTTTTTTTTTTTTTTAAGCCCTTTTTATTACGGAAAAATGTAAACCAAACCAAGCCCACTGCCGTCAAGTCAATTACAACCATAACCACCCCGTAGGGTTTCCAGGGCTGTACTCTTTACGGAAGCGCCCTGGTGGTGCAGTGGTTAAGAGCTAAGGCTGTTAACCAAAAGGCTGGCAGTTCGAATTCACCAGCGGCTCCTTGGAAACACTATGAGGCACTTCTAGTCCTTCCTATAGGGTCACTTTGAGTTGGAATTGACTTGGCTGCAGTGGGTTTGGTTTGGTTTTTGAACCTTTATGGAAGCAGACTGCCACATCTTTCTCCCACGGAGCCACTGGTGGTTTTGAGCCTCATACCTTTCGGTTATCAGTTGAGCGCTTTAATCACTGTGCCACCAGGGCTCCTTGGAAAAATGTAAACACACAAGAAAATAAGAGTACAGCAAACCCCATGTACTCACCACTCAGCTTCAAAACTAAGCCCAGAAAATCCTGCTAAGGGGATTGCATTAATAACACCAGCATCACAAAAACCTCATCATATAGATACTATTATTATGCCCTTGTTGCAGAGTTGGAAACTGAGGCTCAGGGAGGTTAAGCAACTTGCCTGGAGTTATCCAGGCAGTGGAACTTAACTGCTGTGCTGCCTGAGGCCAGCTCTTTAGACCCAGGCGCATTGTGTCACTTGCATCCCCTGGAGGACGGATTGCCGGGTCATCAAATTCCCCACCTTTGCTCAAAACCCAGTGGACAGCAGTGCTACTCAAAGGATGGTCCATAGACTGGCAGCTTCAGCTTCTGGGAGAAATATAAGACCCCAGCCTAGACCTGCTGAGTCAGAATTTCTGGAGGTGGGGCCCAACAATCTGTTCTGACAAGCCCTCGAGGTGATTCTGATACATGCTCCTGTTTGCAAAGCACTAGTCTGGAAGGTTTTGCTCCCTTTCCAGCACTCCACAGCTGTCTGCTCCATGTGTCATCCTGGGGATGGCACTCTATCTTCCCCCTCCTTCTCTCAGCTGCATACTCCAAGTCCTTTTAGGCACTCTATGCCCAGTGTCCTGGGGATGGCACTAATCCTCTGAAACACCACCTTTATGACCACACAATGGCCGCGCTGCATCCAGTAAATTGCCCGCCCCCCAGTGCTCCAACTAGATTCTGCCTGCGTGTTTGCAGGCTCCCTGAGGCTGTAACTATGGACAGTCTTGTAAACCGGGCTTCTGGGTCCCTCCCCACAACTCCCTCATACCACCGTGATTTACATACGCAGGTGTGAGGGGCAGCACATGTTAGAGATATACACCAGGAGAGTTTTACTTTTGCACCATAAAAATGGATAAATCTGCCACCCATAAAGGCTTATTTATTGCTAACAGTTCATTATATATGCATGAAAAACCAACTAATTTAACTCCCCGGTAGTAACTTTCTGCCCGAGGCTGGATTCAGGATTGGAATTCAGGTTTAGTTGGAGGAGCAGAGGTGAACTTGAGAGAGTTGGAACAGCAGCCAGCAGCCCAGCTGGATGCTAACGGTCTGGAGACACAAGGCTGAGTTCCAACCCTGGCCTGGCGTGGCTAGTGGGGTGACTCTTAGTAAGTCACTTAACCTCTCCGCCTTAGTTTTGCAACTGTAAAGTGGGAATAATCAAGCCTACTTCCCGAGATTATTGTGGCAATTAAAATAATACCTATTTCATCAAACTAAAGCCACTGACCACTAACTGTAAGATGCATTTTATTTTATGCGTCACTAAGAAAGAAAAATCCTGCCAACCAAACTAGATTCAGTGCTTTTTCTCACTGAGAATTTTAATTTTATGCTTATTGAAGGGCTCTTTGAAATTCATTTAGACATAGATTTCATCATATAGCACACATTTGCATACATTAAAAGGCAAATATAAGCAAAATAAATTGGTGAAGGCATTCCTAAAACTTTTCCACATTCAGAGTTCAACTTCTCTGAATCGCTTTTGACTCCGAATCGCCTATGTTGGTATTTTTCCATCCAGTCTCATCCAAAAGGGTTCATGACACGGTGATTCTTGGAAGAGTGCTCTCAACTCTCATCCCCATAATTTTTTTCCAAGCTGCCCATTCTGTAAATTTCGATGCTGGAATTTTAGAATCTACAAGGAGCTGTCAAGGGAAGGTGTTCCGACAACAACAGCGATTCATGCTCCTTCCCCAAATGGTCCTTAAGGAGCTTGTCGATTGAAGCAAAGGGAGGTTACCTTGTCCACCAGGAAGAGCCAGAGAGCTTGAGCCTGCACAATACTGATACTTGTAGCACAACAGAGACCGCCAAGCACGTTCCCATTTCAGAGATTGTAAAATGCGGCTACAATTAATAATACTAATAAAATTAACCATTTTTTATTGTGGCAAATGTATATGTAACCAAACATTTGCCATGTTAACATTTTTTTACATGTACAATTCAGTAACATTAATTACATTCATCACGTGCAACCATCACCACCACCTGTTTTCAAGTTTTTCCATCACCCTTAACAGAAGCTCGGAGCCCCCTAAACAATGGGCCCCCGCTCCCGCCCTCCAGCCCCTGGTAACCACTAATAAACTTTGGTCTCTATACATTTGCCTGTTCTAGATATTTCATGGCAGTGGGATCTACAATATTTGTCCTTTTGTGACTGACTTATTTTACTACGTATACAGTTAAAAGAACTGAAAGCAGGAATACAAACACATACTTGTACATCAGTGTTCACTGCAGCATTATTCATAATAGCAAAAAGATAGAAACAGCTTAAATGTCTATCAACGGATGAATGGATCACCAAAATGTAGCCTATACATGCAATGGAATATTACTTAGCCATAAAGGAAAATGAAGTCTTTATACATGCTACAGGTCCCTAGGTGGCGCAAACAGTTTGCACTCGACTACTAACCTAAAGGTTAGTGGTTTGAACCCACTCAGGAGCACTGCAGAAGAAAGGCATGGCGATCTGCTTCTGTAAAGATGACAGCCAAGAAAAACCCTATGGAGCAGTTCTACTCTAACACATGGGGTCACCATGAGTTAGAATCTACTTGATGGCAAAGGATTATTATTATTATTTGGTTTCTACATGCTACAACATGGATGAACCTGGAAATAATCAAATTTGATAGATGTTAAATCCTTGGCAGCAAGCCTGGCACTTAAGAATGAAGAGGGAGTTGACATTTGCCCTGTGTCTTCTGTGTCCCAGGCCCAGTGTTGGGGCTATGCAAACAGAAGCTCCTTTTGACTGCACAGTGATCATTAATGGGTAGGCGGTTTTGTCTGCGTTTTTACTGATTAAGAAATGGAAGCTCTGAGAGGTCATGTTATCTGTCAAAGATCACACAGCTGGTACTGGGAAAAGCTGAATTTCAAATCCAGGAGAGGCCCGTGCTGGGCCTTTCCTGCAATTTCTCCTGTCCAGCTGTGCTTTTTGGAGCCTGAGGGATGTCTGGCATGCCCACCTCCCCACCTGCAGGAGAGGCCTAAGTTTCTGCCCCTCATCTTACCCCAAAGTTAATTAGAGTTCTTCCGATTTCTTATTGGGCTCCCTCATAAAATTTATTTGAAGAAAGGGTTGAACAGCAAAGCTTGTGCACACCTGTATTGCATGGCATAGTTCAGCAAGAGCATGTGTCCAAGTGTCAGCTGATTGCACGGGTGGGGGACTTGCAGGGAGAGCCTGAGGACAACAGAGGGAGGTTGGGAGTAGTCACAGGAGTCAAGGTTTGGTGGAGTGAAGTACAAGGGATAAATGGGGTTGACTTTGCTTTTTCAGGGCTGTGTATAACCTGCAGAGCCCCTGGGTGGAGCAAACTGTTAATGCACTCTACTGCTAACCAACAGGCTGGAGTTCCAGTCCACCCAGCGGTGCCTTGGAAGAGAGGTCTGGCAATGTACTTCTAAAAAATAAGCTATTGAAAACCCCTGGAGCACGGCTCTATTCCGACACACACGGGGTTGCTATGAGTCGGAAATGGCTTGACAGCAACCGGTTTGGTATAACCCTCCGTTTGATGAGATGGCTGGGTCTGAACTGCACTCCCCACTGCGCCACTGCCTTGCTAACAACCCCCTCATGCCCAGCATCTGACAGGGAGAAGGCCGGGCCCACTACAGCTGGTAAATGCCAGGACCACCCTCTTACTCTTCTCCTTACTGATGGAGGCAGAAGGCTTTGACGACAGCAGGGTGCTCTGCTTTGAATCTGAGGCATCACAGAGTTCAATTCTTTTAAAATGCTTTGTGGGGGGCTTCCAAAAATACCTCATGCTGAAGCAGTTTTCATTACGGATGTTAGTTTTCAGACCTTGACTAATTCAGGTTAACTTAGATCCCAGTGGATTTTTTCCTTTTTTATTTTTTCTCCTGGCATCCTCTGATGTCAGGCCAAACAAAAATTCACATGGAGGATGGGAGCCCCCCACTTCTCACGGCTTTATATCTAAACGGCCCTGGGAGTATATTAATAGTCTGGAGTCACGGTACAAATGGTTATTTATATGTGTAGGTGATGGCTAAAATACACCTTCCCGTAATTATTCACAATTAACAAGCCCTTGAGTAAATGAGCAAAATCTGTTCTTTAATCCATCAAGGCAGCAATTCTTTATCCAGAACTCAGGTACCTGAAACCGCTGGTTACCCAGCCTTCCCACACAGCTCCAGAACAAAGCTCATTAGAGATTATAATTATGACCTTCAGGCTCCTTCCAGAGCCTGAAGGGTGCTTGAGTCATCAATAAAATATAATATGTTCAGTAGAGTTTTAGTTGACAAGTACAATAGAGTTGAAAATTGGTGATCTATATGTACTTGTTAATTCTCTGTTAACTGGCAAAGTAAGGCCAGCCCTCGCGCAGAGAGCGCTTACTTTGCGCCCGGTGGGGTGCTTAAGTACTTTACAGGTATTATGCTATTTAATCCTCCCAGCGCAGCTCTGCATGCTAGAGATTTGGGCTTTGGGAAATCCCAGGGTGTCCTCAGGCAAACGGGGTATTAGGGCTCCTCTACCTCACTTGTCCATTCTAAACTGTTGTCCTTGACTCAAGACTCGGTGATAATGCAGTTTATGGAATCTGGAATGACTGAACTCCAAGAAGATCCCATTAAATTCTTTCATATGATGTGAAGTGAGACCACAGGGGTGGATTACCTGATAATCAAGGTAAGCACGGGCTTACTTGTGCTTACTTCCTAATCTGTAGTGAACAATTTCACATGAGTTTCACCACATCTTTTATCTTTGATGTGGTGACAAACACGTGAAATTGTTTGCTACAGATTAAGAAGTCAGTACAAGTAAACCCATCCCTGTCAGGGAGTGTAAATTTGAAAAGAGGCTTTGATTCTGTACGAAGGTGCGTAGGGTCGGGAGAGAGACAGATGCCAGCCATACCTAAAACTAAAATCTTTGATGTGATGGACAATGTGAAATTGTTCACCACAGATGATCTGGTAAGCAAGCACCTTGCTTACCTTGGCTATTGGATAATCTGACTCTGAGAGAGAAGTTGAGTGATATGCTCAAGTTTGTCCAAAGCCCCGGTCTTCTGACTCCTAGGCCTATGTTCTGTCTCTTACATCACAGAGTAACTGACATAATTAGTTGCTGTATTGTATTGATCATCTCTGGGGGTGTGTGGATTTATCTTATAGCCAAAGACAGGATCCAGAAGACAGGTCCTCCCTTTGTGTTTTTATGATGAAGAACAGTCTGTTAACTTCCTAAAACATTATGTGTTGACCGTATAAGTGTTACAAAGTGTTGGCTGAGTCTGGATCCTTATGTGAGATGCATGAGATTCACACCCACCTGTATAATTTGGTACATTTCCATCACTCTTCCCTTCCCTCACTCCCCACATTCACTATTTTAGTTCTGAAAGCACTACCTTTAAAATATATCCAAAATCTGACTCCTTTCGACTATTCTACAGCTACCATTCTGGTCCCAGCCCCTGCCATCTCTCACGTGGACAACTTCCACAGCCTCTTCACTCTGTTCCCTGCTTCCATGCTTCTCCTCACACTTAGAATAAAATATAAACTCCTCACCAGGGGCTACAAGACCTGGCACCATTTGACCTCTGCCCACCTCTCCAACCTTTTCCCCTACCACTCTATATCACCTTATTCTGCTCTAGCCACCATGGCCTTCTTGCTGTGCCTCAAATCAGCAAACTCGTTCCTGCCTCAGGACCTTTGCACAGGCTATTTTCCAGAGCTTTGAACTGGTTCATTTTGGTTCAACCCCCTGCTGAGAATTTTAATTTCCACCCCAGATATACTGAATCAGAATCTACATTTTAACATGATCCCCTAGCCAGCAGTATTAGCATTGCCTGGGAACTTGTTAGAAACAGGAATGAACTGATTCAAACCCCTGCTGAGAATTTGCATTTCTAACAGGTTCCCTGCTGAGAATTTGCATTTTAGCAAGTTCCTAGGGGCTGTACATAAGAATCACCTGGGCATCTTGTTAAAATGTAGATTCTGATTCAGTATATCTGGGGGTAGAAATGAAAATTCTCAGCAGCGGGGCAAACTGAAATGAACTGGTTCAAAGCTCAGCTATTTTCTCTATTTTGGAACGCTCTTTGCACACTCCTAGTTGCTTGGTCCACTCCTCCATTAGTCTGCTTAAATACTATTCCCAGAGAGTCTTTCCCAACTGTCATATCCAAAATAATGTGCCCATCCTGTCATTTTGTATTTCCTGGCACAATGGTTAAGTGCTGGGCT
>NW_004443944.1:20742061-20743872 GCF_000243295.1 Trichechus manatus latirostris
GGGTTTCCTAGGCTGTAATCTTTATGGGAATAGAGTGTTAGATCTTTCTCTCGAGCTGCTGAGTAGGTTTGAATCAACGATCTTTCGGTTAGCAGCCGAGTGCTTAATCGTTGCACCACCAGGGCTCCTATGAAGATGTAGTACCTACAGGAAATAAATGGCAGACCCTCACAGAGGCATATGAAAGCTGACTTACAGATATGAAGAGGCATAGCATGTCTGTGGATGGGAAGACTTAATATTGTAAAGAAAATTTCTCCCACATTAGTGTATAAATTGAATGCAATTTCAACAAAATTCCCTTAGGAATTTATTGTGTAACTTGAGAAAATTACTCAAAAACTCATCTGGAAAAATAAATAGGGGAAAATAGCCAAGGAATTTTTTGAAAAATAGTAATAATGAGAAGGGGACTTTGATATCTAAATTCCAACATGTATTATAAAACTGTAATGATATAGTTGGTAATGATATACCAACACATCAATGAAATAGAATAGTAAATCCAGAAAGAGACACAATAGTATATTAGAATTCACTATAAGAGTTGGATTATAATCCATGGAATAAAATAAATATCCATGAGTCCATACTGATATATACAAATACTTACATAAACAAATGGGGAGAAGGGACAGCTAGCCCTTACAGAAGAATTCCAATTAATAAAAGGCGAAGGAATGATAGAAATAGCAAATCACTGGTTTAGCGCTTGGCTGCTAACTGAAAGGTCGGAAACAAAAGGTTCTAGTCCACCAGCTGCTCCACGGGAGAAAGATGTGGCAATCTGCTTCCATAAAGATTACAGCCTTGGAATTCCTATGAGGCATTTCTACTCTGTCCTATAGGGTCACTATGAGTTAGAATTGACTTGACAGCACACAACAACACCATTGATGGGTGCTAAAATTAGTGAGTGAAAGTATAATGAGAAACAGGATATCTGCATGATCCCAAAGTATTTCCTCACAAGATACTTATTAATTTCTAAGGGAAAAATAGTAACATTACAGTGGAGAAACCTGGCAGATACCACCTTAACCAAATAATCAAGGTTAACATCGCAAGTAATACGATACAACAGCATGATGCATCCCCTGACACAATACAGTGAGAAGGGCACAACATCACTTCTATAATGTTCTTGCTAAACATGCTTAACTTCAGTCTAATCACAAGAGAACACCAGGCAAACCCAAACTGAGAGGCACTCTGCAAAATACCTGGTCAGTTCCCTTCAGAAGTGTGAAAGTCATGACAAACAAGGAAAGACTGAGGAACCGTCCCATTGGAGGACACTAAGGAGACATGACTTCTAAATGTGAGATCTTGGGTTGGATCCTGGACCAGAAAAAGAACGTTAGTGAGAAAACTGGGGAAAATCAAATAAGGGCTGCAGGCTAGTTAGCAGCATCATATTAGTGTTAATTTCCTGGTTTCAGTAATTGTACTATAGTTATGTAAATTCTTAGGTCCCTGGGTGGCCCAAACGCGCTCATCTAAAGGTTAGAGATTCAAACCCATCCAATAGGGCCATGGAAGAAAGGCCTGGAGATTAAGAAAAACCCTATGGAGCAGTTCTACTCTATAACACACGGGGTCGTCATGAGTTGGAATCAACTGGACAACAATGGGTTTTTGTTTTTTTAATTTCTTAATATTAGGGGAAGTTGGGTGAAGCATGTATGGGAACTCTCTGCACTATTTTTGCAAATTTCCTGAAAGTCTAAACTTACGTCAAATGAAAAGTGTAAAAACTATTTACTATAAGAGAAAGGTGGGGGAAATAATGGATTATTCAATTAATGGTA
>NW_004443944.1:20744283-20746622 GCF_000243295.1 Trichechus manatus latirostris
TTGCTAGGTAAAAATCAGAGGGACCTGGCTTCAAATTTAGGTTCCACTGCAAACCAGCTTATGACCCTGAGTCAAAGTTTAGGCATTAATTAATTAATTAGAGTAACATTAGTTGAGTGACCACGATGTACCAGTGTTGTGTAGGATTTTAGGAATCTTAGAAAATTAATAGATACTCATGTTTGACATGTATAAAATAATTTATTTTATTGTTAGGTAATCATGGCAAGGCATGCAAGTAAGACCTCACAACATTCATTTAGAACCAGAGAATCAGAACGAACAATTACAATTACAATGTTAGTTCAATGATTAGAGTCCAAATCTTTAGACTTCAGGCTTTTACCTTTAGTGAGAGGTCTCTGGAGGAAGGCTTAACCATATGGCTCAAGCTCGGAGGAGGTCCCCCATAGATAGGCTCCAAGGTCGGCAGGGGCAAACAGAATCTCACTTCCATCTCTGCCTTCTCTCAGAGAGTGAGCAGAAATTTAGGGTTTATATGGGAGTTTGTTGCCTTGGCTCCACACAACAGGGGCCAGTGTGACATCAAAGAGTAGTAGTATTACCGTTTCTTTTCTCCAGGGTTAAGAGAGTTGTCAAATGACACATCTCCTCTTCAAGGTTAGAAATTAGGGAGGTTGTTTAGATTTATGTTTCAATACTAGTTTACAAAGATTAACTATGCTATGTCTTTTTTGTTACAGTATGTCAGGTCAAAGTGAACTTAAAAGTTGTTTATGTTCTTTACATACTTCACATGCTTCTGTGTTTCTATGTCTAAGTTCAGAATTTTTCTAAAGAATTTTCTTATGACTTACAGGTTACTAACGACTTACAGTTAATGTTAGAGGGTCTCACAAAGGTATACATATTTCTATTTCTAAGTTCATATTATGATGCTTATACATATGTATTTTGAAAGCATAATAATGACTTACTGTACTTGTACGCAAATAGTATACACCATCTATGTTTTTTTGTCAGCCTCTCCCTCCCCCTGAGAGGTATTTTCATAAGCGCCGCTATGCTGATTTGTTTTTACATGTTGCTATAAAAAAAATCAGCACAGTGCACTTAGGAAAATACCTCGCAGGGGGAGGGTGCAGTTGACAAACAAACATAGAAGGTGTGCATTATTTACGTAAAATACACTATACCTTATGGGATTTGAGAGCAGTATAGAAACATACAGAGCAGCCAGTTATGGTGCTAGGATTCCTACTCTATTTTATAATTTTTATCTCAACTAATTCATCTGTAAACTGGAGATTACAGCATGTGCCTCCTAAGTAAGATTCTTGAGCAGCCCTGGTGGCACAGTGGTTAAGAGCTCAGCTGCTAACCAAAAGGTTGGCAGTTGGAATCCACCAACTGTTCCCTGGAAACCTTATGCAGCAGTTCTACCCCGTCTTACAGGGTCGCTATGAGTCAGAATTGACTCGACGGCAATGGGGAAAAAAAAAAAATTGTTGCAAAGTAACAAGAGAGCCTATTGAAGTTCTTGGAACAAAGCCTGGCATATTGTAGCTGTTCATTCAGTGTTGGTGCTTATGCAACCATAAATCAGGCACAACTTTCTTTATAAGTAAGTGACCACGTATAATGACCTAAATTATAAAAACTAACATTTAAGAAAATTATGTAGTCATTAAGAGCATGAACTCTGGAACCAGATAGAGTTCAAATCCTAGCTCTTCCACATACTAGCTGTGTATCTTGAGCCAGTTATTACTTAAGTTGTCTGTGCCTCTCAGTTCTTCATTTACAAATTGGGAATAATAAGAGGACCAACCTCATAAAGTTGTTATGAATGTTAAATGAGTTAAGATTTGAAATATATTTGAACCATACTTGGAACATAGTAAGTGCCACATAAAGATTTGCTGAAAAGAATACAAATTATACCTGGTTTTTCAAGAGAGATTCTTGACATGAGAGTTTTAGAAACACTTTACTCTCTGCACTGAGACTGGGAAAAGGTGTTACCAATTTTAGCGCTATAAAGGCCTGGCTGGCCCCTGGGAGTCAGCCTGTGCCTCTTGCCCTAGGCCTGGAGATCCAAAGCCTCAGTCACAAGGAAACAAGCAGGAAAGCAATGGAGGAGGTGGGGGGGAGGGCGGAAAGGGGGAGCTCTGCATCACAGTAGAATTGTAGCAAATACAAGAATACTGATTTCAGACAGGTTTGCTAATGAATTATTAACCTTAACACTTGTAACAGTATATCTGCAGAGTAAGTCATGTTGGGCAAAATAACCCAAATTTACCTATAACTAAGAGGGAAACGAGATTATTCCTCAGTCATAGAAATACAATCCCCCATAGATCATGATGTGTCTC
>NW_004443944.1:20748919-20750084 GCF_000243295.1 Trichechus manatus latirostris
TTGTTAGTGGCCGCTAAGTCAACTCTAACTCATGACGACCTTATGATAACAGAACAAGTCATTGCTCTGTCCTGTGCCATCTTCATGATTGTTGGTGTGTTTGAGTCCATTGTTGCAGCTATTGTGTCAGTCCATATTTCATTGAGGGTTTCCCTCGTTTTTGTTGGTCCTCTACTTTACCCATAAACTACTTGCACTCAATCCCTGCCTCAGGGTCTATTTCTGGGGGGGGATTCCAAACTAAGAAAACACACAAAAACACTAAGGCCCAGAGAGAGGAAGGAGCTTTCTGGAAGCCCTGCTCTGGGCTGGTAACAGAGATGGGGCTAGAACACTTGATTCTGAGTCTGGTGCTCATAGCACCACTTCCCATTGGAGGAAGCAGAATGAATGTTAGGCTCAAAATTAGAGGACCAGGATTAAAATCCTGCCTCTTTTGGGATGGTGGCTAAAGTATTTAAATACTTTGGGACCTAAGTTTTCTCATCTGAAGAAACTAACGATTAACTTATGTGTGGGGGGATTAAATGAGCTTGAAGCCAATGACCAGGGCTTTGGAAATGTGTGACTTCCCATAAATGTGAGTCGTCATTATGGGCAGAGAGGCCCAGGGGACCAGAATTGCTAATCACAGGACTGGCCATGTGACCCTGGAGTGGCACGAGCTTTCACTACTGCCCTTGGGCTTCTGGAGCCTGATGGGCCTCTGAGCAAGTTCCCCTCTGTGCCTGGAATGAGAGCCGAGTGCTCTTGGAGAGGAGTTGAGCTAGCAGCAACCCAGCCCGCTCTCCATGCAAGCACATCAGCCACTCTCTCAAACAGAAGTATTGTGTCCCAAGGTCCTTTTAAAATAATCCTATTTTGAGATGTTTATATACAAACCAGGAAAGAATAGGGGTATTGTGCGCATAATGGAAAGTTCTCATAAATACAATGCCGCCATTTATCGTACATTTCCAAGGTTGCTCTGTTGGGCTGCGGCGATTGTGATGGCCTGAGCGTCGTTTGTTGAGTTGGATGGGCTTTCCTGTGTTTTGTTCGGCTTTGTCAATCAGATTTGCTGCAGGAAGGAGCGTGCTTTGTGCCGAAGACTCTGAGTTTGCAAAGTTCCAGGAGATTCTCTGCTGAATTACTTAGCTTCCTTGTCATTGGGGCCTGGCTACTT
>NW_004443944.1:20751612-20774081 GCF_000243295.1 Trichechus manatus latirostris
TGGGTCCAGTCCCTCTAATGCTTTGAATCTCTCCAACTTACCCTTCTGCCACATATCTGCAATTATAGGGCTTAACAAGACAGACATGGACTCTGCCCTCATGGACCTTACATTTTAGAAGAAGAGACAATTAGTAAGTATCCAAATGAAGAGGATAAATGCAGGTGTGGTGAGTTCTAGGAAGGAAATAAATAGAACAATGTGATAGAATTGAGGAGGGAGCTAGTAGACCTAGAGGCATTAACTCTGCTGGTCATCCCAATGATTCTAGGAAGCCTGAAGGGTAGGTCTGATTAGTTCACGAATTCCACTAATAGATGAAGGATCAGAGATTCCAACCTGGTCTCAGGGCTCCTAATGCCACGCTTGCTGTGTGTTTCTGTCACTAACTGCCAGCCCCAATTCGGTGTGTGAAAATGGCCCTGGATTTGGAACCAGAAGACCTATGTTCGAGTCAACCTACATTGCTCCCTATCTCTGTGATCTTGAGAAAGGCTAGAAACCTGGCTAAGCCTCAGTTTTCTTACCCGGAAAATGGGAATATGATCATGCCTTCCTCCTATACTCCCAGTACCAAACAAACAAACAAAAAACAGGATTACTGTCAATTCCGACTCATAGCGACCCTATAGAACAGAGTAGAACTGCCCCATAGGGTTTCCAAGGAGCAGCTGGCAGATTCAAACTGCTGACCTTTTGGTTAGTGGACCCCCAATGATGCTGTAAATATGAAAAGAGGTAAGAAAAACCAGGGCTTCAAACCAGTTTGTTCCGGCTTGAACCCCTACTGAGAATTTGCATTTCCAGATAAACTGAATTAGAATCTACATTTTTACAAGATTCCAGGTGATTCTTACGTATAATAAATTTTGAGAACCACTGCTCTGCTTGGGGATCTCAGAATTGGTCCCTAAGCAGCAGTAATCGCATCATCTGGGAACTTGTTAGAAATGCAAATTCTCAGCAGGTGTTCGAACTGGAATGAACCCATTCAAAGCCTTGAGAAAAATGAAGGAAAAGTGTCCATGTTTTGTGGCTGACACTTTTCAAAGGAAGGTGACATAGGGAATATGCGTGGCTAAACATGTCTAGGAGATAGCAGGATTAAGGGTGACTATGCGATTCAAATTTACACACCAACCACTAAGGACAAAGATGAAGAAATTGAAGATTTTTACCAACTTCTGCAGTCTGAAATTGATCAAACATGCAATCAGGATGCATTGATAATTGCTGGTAATTGGAATGCGAAAGCTGGAAACAAAGAAGAAGGATTGGTAGTTGGAAAATATGGCCTTGGTGATGGAAATGATGCTGGAGAATGCATGATAGAATTTTGCAAGACCAACGACTTCTTCATTGCAAATACCATTTTTCAACAACCTAGATGGTGACTATACACATGGACCTTGCTGGATGGAATACACAGGAATCAAATCAACTACATCTGTGGAAAGAGATGATGGAAGTCTCAATATCATCAGTCAGAACAAGGCCAGAGGCTGACTTCTGAACAGATCATCAATTGCTCATACGCAAGTTCAAGTTGAAGCTGAAGAAAATTAGAACAAGTCCACGAGAGCCAAAGGACGACCTTGAATATATCCCACCTGAATTTAGAGACCATCTCAAGAATAGATTTGACACGTTGAACACTAATGACCAAAGACCAGATGAGCTGTGGAATGACATCAAGGACATCATACATGAAGAAAGCAAGAAGTCATTAAAAAGACAGAAAAGAAAGAACAGACCAAAACGGATGTCAGAAGAGACTCTGAAACTTGCACTTGAACATAGAGTAGCTAAAGTGAATGGAAGAAATGGTGAGGTAGAAGCCCTGAACAGAAAATTTCAAAGGGCGAATGGAGAAGACAAAGTAAAGTATTATAATGACATGTGCAAAGACCTGGAGTTAGAAAACCAAAAGAGAAGAACATGCTCAGCATTTCTCAAGCTGAAAGAACTGAAGGAAAAATTCAAGCCTTGAATTGCAATAGTGAAGAATTCTACAGGCAAAATACTGAATGAAGCATCAAAAGAAGGTGGACGGAGTATACAGAGTCACTATACCAAAAAGAATTGGTCGACGTTCAATCATTTCAGGAGGTAGCATATGATCAAGAACTGATAGTACTAAAGGAAGAAGTCCAAGCTGCACTGAAGACATTGGCAAAAAACAAGTCTCCAGGAATTGACAGAATACCAACTGAGATGTTTCAACAAACAGATGTAGTGCTGGAAGTGCTCATTCATCTATGCCAAGAAATTTGGAAGACAGCTACCTGGCCAACTGACTGGAAGACACCCATATTTATGCCTATTCCAAAGAAAAGTGATCCAACCGAATGTGGAAATTATTGAATAATATCATTAATATTACACGCAAGTAAAATTTTGCTGAAAATCATTCAAAAGTGGTTGCAGCAGTATGTCGACAGGGAACTGCCAGAAATTCAAGCTGCATTCAGAAGAGGCCGTGGAACCAGGGATATCATTGTTGATGTCAGATGGATCCTGGCTGAAAGCAGAGAATACCAGAAAGATGTCTACCTGTGTTTTATTGACTATGCAAAGGCATTCGACTGTGTGGATCATAACAAATTATGGATAACATTGTGAAGAATGGAAATTCCAGAACACTTAATTGTGCTCATGAGGAACCTGTACATAGATCAAGAGGCAGTCGTTCGTACAGTGTAAGGGGATACTGCATGGTTTAAAATCAGGAAAGGTGTGCATCAGGGTTGTATCCTTTCACCATACTTATTCAGTCTGTGTGCTGAGCAAATAATCCCAGAACTTGAACTACATGAAGAAGAACATGGCATCAGGATTGGAGGAAGACTCATTAACAACCTGCATTATGCAGATGACTCAACCTTGCTTGCTTGAAAGTGAAGAGGACTTGAAGCACTTACTGATGAAGATCAAAGACCACATCCTTCAGTATGGATTACACCTCAACATAAAGAAAACAAAAATCCTCACAACTGGACCAACAAGCAACATCATGATAAATGGAGAAAAGATCGAAGTCGTCAAGGATTTCATTTTACTTGGATCCACAATCAACACCCACGGAAGCAGTAGTAAAGAAATCAAATGATGTATTGCGTAGGGCAAATCTGCTGCAGAAGACCTCTTTGAAGTGTTAAAAAGCAAAGATGTCACTTTAAGGACTAAGGTGCCCCACCCAAGCCATGGTGTTTTCAATCACCTCATATGCATGCAAAAGCTGGGTAATGAATAAGGAAGACCAAAGAAGAATTGATACATTTGAATTATGGTGTTGTATTCAATATTCCATGGACTGCTAAAAGGACGAACAAATCCATCTTGGAAGAAGTACAGCTAGAATGCTCCTTAGAAGCAAGGATGGCAAGACTTCATCTCATGTACTTTGGACATGTTATCAGGAGGGACTAGTCCCTTGAAAAGGACATCATGCTTGGTAGAGGGTCTGAAGATGGAAATCCAACCCACACCCCAGAACTTACAATTTATCAGGAAGGAGAAAAGAGCCAAAGGGCCAAAATTAACCCAAGCATCATTCACTGAAGCTGCAGAAAAATTACCTGGAGGGACCCTTAAAAGTGCAGCTGACCAGGTCCTGTACTGTGAGTATGGGGTTTGGATTGGATTTGCTGGGAAACCTGAGTCAGGCAGATGTGCAAGCCCAGCTAGATGGCAGCTCTGTCCTGGTTTCCTGGGGGTTCCAACCTAGATTTTAAGTTGAGGAATTTGTCATGGTTTCCCAAGACATTACTGACCATCCCAGCTATTTCCATCTTCAGAAGGAGGCTTGGAACCTTTCAGCGTCACAGGTTGTGGTAGATGCTGTTTTGGAGCCCTACCAAGATCCCCTTTCCTCATCCATTCTCCATCTGCTGTAGTGGTGGCTGCTAATTACTCACAGTTCCCCCCTATTTAGGGTACTGGATTTAGCAAATAAAATATTTTATCTGGCAACTATGCTTCTCCAGAGAAGTATCCTTGATTGACGAGAGTGGCCCACAGTCAAAGGCCAACTGATAAGGGGGTGCAAAAGGCTGGGGACAGGATGGGGACAACTGTGGTGCAGTTTGTGCTCCAGAGTCCCCTTGAGGATCAGGACAGGGCTATACTTATCTGAGATCACATCCTTGCTGGGATCGTCTTTCTTCCCTCTTCTTATAGGTTTCTCCTGAGAGTCCTTCCTCAATAACTCACACGTTCCTGAATCTCTGCTTCAGACTCTGCTTCTAGGGAGCCCAGATTCCTGAGAATGTGATAGACACCATAGACCCTCTACCCCCAAAAGGCATAGGTGCACCTACACACCAGCATTTTTGAGATTCACCTGGGAGCGAATACCTTACTTCATTCTGGGTTTCCCAAACCTTTTCTGTCTCACCCTCTCAGAGTTGATCACCACCGACTGGCAGCCACTGAGATGAGATGAGGTTAACACAGTTACCAAAAAACAAACCAAACTTGTTGCCGTCAAGTTGATTCTGACTCATAGCGACCCTATTAGGACTGCAAATTATTAGCAGGTTTTTTTACAGCCCACATAATTTCCATTATTTCCAGAAAGTCGATGTAAAAATCAAAACATGCTCAGGGAGAGGGAGTTGTCACACAGCTAAATGTCATAAGAGATAATAGTTTAAAGGACATGAAAGAAACACTAATCTGATCATGTCACCTCCCTGTTTAAAACCATTCAAAGGCTTCCCACTGTTCTCCTGATCAAGACCAAAGTCCTTGACAATGCCTCGAGGTCCTTCATGGATGGGTCTCCCCATCTCACCTGCCAGCTGCATCACAAACCACTCTCACATTTGATCTTTGTGCTGCAGCCACACTGACCTCTTCCAGTCTTTCCAACCTAGTAAGCTCCTTCCTGCCTCAGGGCCTTTGCACGTGCTACTTCTTTTCCCTGTATTACTTTCCCCTACCTTCTTGCTCTTTGATTACTCAATGGCTTCCTAACGGAAGTTCTTCCTGAACTTCCAGACTAGATTACATAGCATCTTGTGTCTCTACTTAATGTTAGTTACTGTCTTAGATATCTAGTGCTGCTGTAACAGATATACCACAAATGGGTGGCTTTAACAAACAGAAATTTGTTTTCTCACAGTTTAGGAGGCTAGAAGTCCAAATTCAGGGTGACACCTCTAGAGGAAGCCTTTCTCCTCTGTTGGCTGTGGAGCAAGGTCTTTGTTTCTTGGCTCCTTGGTGATCTTCATGTAGTGTGGCATCTATCTTTCCCCATTTCTGCTTCTCTCGCTTGCTTATTTAATCTCTTTTATAAGATACTCCTACACTAATCCTGTCTCATTAACATTAGAAAGACAACCCATTCCCACATGGGATTATAATCACAGGCATAGAGGTTAGGATTTACCAGACAACTTTTTGGGGACACAATTCAATCCATAACAGTTACCTATTGCTCTATAATAAATTACCCCAGACTTGGCAGCTTAAAACAGCAAATATTCATTATTTCTGTGGGTCAGGAATCTGGGAGTGGCTCCGTTGGGTGGTCTGGCTCAGGGTCTCTCACAAGTTTGCTGTTGGCCAGGGTTGAAGTAATCTGAAGACTCGACTGGGGCCGGAGGATCTGCTTCCCAGATCACTCACACGGTTGCTGACAGGCCTCATTTCCTCACCATATGGCCTGTCCATCAGCTTCCTGAGCATCCTCACAACATGACAACTGGGAGAGAGAAAGAGTGAGTGCACTCACCCAAGATAGGAGCTGCAGTCTTTTTATAACCTAATCTCAGAAGTGACATCCCACCACTTCTACTCTGTGAGTCACTAAATCCAGCCTACATTCAAAGGAAGGAAATAAGCTCCACCTCTTGAGGGGAATAATGTCAAAGAATTTGTGGACATATCTTTCAAACCACCACAGTCACTTATTACAGTTGCAATTTTACCTTTAATTTATGTTGCTACTTCATTAATATCTGTTTGGGCTACACTCTTCAAAAAGGAAGTCTCTTTTATTGTTTTTCTCACCATTGTATCCCAATGCCCGACACATAGCACTGAACAAATATGTATCAAGTGAATAAATGATCTTATTTTATATTTGTCAGTGTAGTCCAAGACAAACCTTTGGTGAAAGAGTCATGAGCCATTTTTAGTAGAATGCCACTGAAACTTGGTGTCCACGTGAAATCCTTGCAGTTTTATTTCTAATCTCAGTTTGAGGTTGGGGCATAGAGTAAGGAGACCACACTTTATTTTTCTTAATTTATTTAGCAAATATTTATTGAGCACTTACCATGTGCTAGAAAGAGTGCCAGGTAATGAAGATGCAGAGATTAAAACAAATTTACAAATTAAGACATTCCCATGTTAATGTATAAGGCAGCCCAATGTTTTTTTTTGAATAATCTTCAAACATGAAAGACAATAGGCAGCTGTATTAGAAACAGATCCCTTGATATTGAGTTTGCAGAAGCTGTTTTATCAGCCCAGCACATTACATTTAATTCCAAAGTGGTGGTGCCAACATCGGTCCTCTGGTTTTCATGCTTTTGGTCACTGTTTGCAAATGCATAAAAGGTTTTTATGAAAGGAGCTGGATAAAGATGGCAAGAGAATGGCATTATATATGACTAGTGGTGATTTTAGAGTGGTTGGTGCTGAGAAACAGTCAGCTAAGGTCACAGGGGCAGATGTGGAAAGTGAGGATAATGTGAAGAAATGGAATTGGAAAAAATGAAATAGCTGCAAAAATGTACTTTGACTGAAATGAGTGCAGGGTGGTAAGAGCCCTGGTCTGCAGCTTAGGAGATCTCAGTCAGGTCCCCACTCTGCCACTGGGAGCCACACACTCCCTTCCCTGGGGCTCTGTGTCCTTGTTTGTAAAATAGGAGCATTGGATCAGACCAGAGGCTTTAAAACATTTTCTTGGTTAGCATATCTCAATTATGGCACTTAAAGCTCAACACCCAGATATGTAAAACAGATAAGATTTAAGCCCCTCAACACCCAGATATGTAAAACAGATAAGATTTAAGCCCCTCTTACTGGAGGAGTAAAACTAGGGAACTGTATCCCATACTATTGGTGCCCTTGCCCTTAAAATTTCAGTTCACTCCCCCATTGCCATCTATTCTGACTGTTAGCGACCCTATAGAACAGAGTAGAACTGCCCCACAGGGTTTCCAAGGCTGTAATATTTACAGAAGCAGACTGCCACATCTTTCACTCATGGAGAGGCTGGTGGGTTTGAACTGCCAACCTTTCAGTTAGCAGCCAAGCGATTAACCACTACACCACCAGGGCTTCTTCTCAGTTCACACTACTGACTTCCAATTGCCATCACATGCATTTTTGTTTGTTTGTCTGAGGGCTTTCTCTGGCTTCTAGAGTCCATTTTGCCACTAATTTGACAGGCTGTAGGTACTGGGGAATTAATATCCCCCAGAAGCAACCCTCAACCATGACTGATGGGAGTTGGTGTATAAAAACCCCAGCTCTCTCACCCTCAAGTGGGATAACTCTGAGGCAATGATCTAGACTGGCTCCTGGAGTTCCCCAGGAGGTATAAGTTCTGGTTACTCACAGTGGTAAATCTATTCATTGTTGTTAGTTTGCATTGAGTCAATTCCAACTCATGGAGACCCCATGCGTGCAGAGTAGAACTGTTCGCCACAGGGTTTTGAAAACATGCTCAGTGAGAGGGAGTTGTCCCAATCTTTGGGAAGCAGATCACCAGGCCTGTCTTCCGAGGCACCTCTGGGTGAGTTGGAACCGCCAACCTTACAGTTAGTCGTTGAGAGCCTCACAATTTGCGCCACCTAGGCACCCTTAATTGACTGCCTTTCCTTCTTTTTTCTCATTCCCTCACTCCCCTGCTGGCGTTTTATGGGATTGCCTGCCTCACGAACACACGGCTTGCACTTAAATCCTTGTCTCAGGTCAGCTTCTGGGGGAACCCAAACTAAGACAGGGGCTCAGAGCAAAACATATCCTCCCTCTCCCCTTCCTTGCCCACCTCTTAAGAACTCCTAGGCCCTAAAGCAGGTGCAAAGCACTGGACTAAAAAAAACAAAACAAAAGCAAAAACAACGCAATCCACAACTCTGTGTTTCTCTTTGGCTGTGCCATTTGAAAACATGCTCCCTTCTCTGCTTTGGTAGGAGGTGGTGCGTTAAGAACTTTTCACCAGAGTTGTCATGTAAAAAGGACCAGGAGGTTCTTTTTCAACCTAAAGTCAGATTTGCGTTGGCTTTGTAGAAGGGTTTTTATGAGCTGGCTTTCTCTTTTGCTCACTTGCTTTATGGAGGAAGGAAATGAATCAGTGCCAATTGGCAGATACACCCGCCCCAAATGGGCTAGGAACAATGAAACCTGAATGGATTTCGAATTGATATAGGCCCCCATTTTATTGGTGGCTTTCTTTCCAAAACTTCTTCCAGTGCACATGTGGAGGAGAAAGGAGAAAAATTAGGTCCTTAGAGGTGTTTCTCCTCCACAGCTGGGAAGGGAGAATAAGAAGCAAAAAGCGTAGCAAACGCTGCAGGTGCCCTGCTTGTATTCCCTCGCCCCTATCCCTTGAGGGCACAATGGCCTGACTTCCAACTGCCTGCACCTGTGCCTGCATCACGTTGCCTGTGGGCGCTTTTCTGCCTGCCAGGGATGAACACTCCCCGGAAGCAGCCCTCAATTAATGATTGATGGGAATTGGAGCATCAATACCCCAGCTACTCTGCCCCCGGAATGGGGAAAGTCTGAGGTATGTGTGCTGCACCATTTCCCAGATTTCCCCAGGGAAATTAAGTTCCACTCGCCCACTGTAGTAACTGCTTGATACGACACCCTGTATCGGCTGCCTTACCTTTTCTGTCTCACTTCCTCATTCCTCTACTGGTATTTTCCTGCACCCCAAAATAAATCTTCGGTGCTTAAATCCTTGTCTTAGAGCTTGCTTCTGGGAGAACCCCAACAAAAGCAAAAGCTTCCCAGACAAGTGTTGAGCAGTTAGTTCCTGCTTATCTCTTTTTTATCCCTGGAAGCCTGTTTTCTTGGCCGCAACGTCACTTAGGAGAGATAGGTCTTGGATGCTGCTGAGTGCCTCTGGGCTGGAGACCCAGGAGACCACTGTGGGCTGAGAGTACAGGTTAAAGGGCATGTGTCCTTCCTTCACGAACAGCTCTGTGGCTACTTCCTCATGGGCCCACCTGCTCCTCCTGCTTAAATCCTACTCCTTGGCTGGCTCCCAAGGCCCCCAGGTCATCTGTGGTCTCTGCCCACCACTGTCTACACTGCTGTGCAGCTCCAGCAATAGCAGTCTTCTTGAGTCTCCCCACACGCCATTCTCCTATGCCTTTCATCCTGTTGACTTTGATTTATTGTTCTATCATCCTATATTGTCCTCCCCTACCTTTCCCTTGAGGAGCCCTGGTGGTGCAGTGGTTAAGCATTCGGCTGCTAACCAAAAGGTTGGCAGTTGAAATCCACCAGCCGCTCCTTGGAAACCCGATGGGGCAGTTCCACTCTGTCCTGTAGGGTCGCTATGAGTTGGAATTGACTCGATGGCAGTGGGTTACCTATCCCTTAGCAAACGCTTGTTCATCTTTTAAAATCGAGTCCAAATGTCACCTCCTCTATGAAACCTTGCCTGCCTCCTTCAGATGGAGGAAGAGACTTTGACACTTTGACATCAATTCTGTGGCCTCTCACTCCCCACCCCACCCTAGCATCTCTCTCTCTCTCTTTTTTTATTGTACTTTAAGTGAAAGTTTACAAGTCAGTCTTTCATACAAAAATTCACACATACATTGTTATGTGACCCTAGTTGCCCTCCCTATACTGTGACAGCACACTCCTCCTTTCCACCCTAGATTTCCCGTGTCCATTCAACTGGCTCCTGACACTTTCTGCCCTCTCATCTCGCCTCTGGACAGGAGCTGCCCATTTAGTCTCATGTATCTACTTGAGCTACGAAGCACACTCTTCTTGAGTACCATTTGATGTCCCATAGTCCAGTCTAATCTTTGCCTGAAGAGTTGGCCTCGGGAGTGGTTTTAGTTTTGGGCTAACAGAGAGTCCAGGGGCCATGTCTTCTGGGGTCCCTCCAGTCTCAATCAAACCATTTAGTTTGGTCTTTTTACTAGAATTTGAGTTCTGTACCCCACTTCTCTCCTGCTCTGTCAGGGACTCTCTTGTGTTCCCTGTCAGGGAGGTCATTGGTGGTAGCCGGGCACCATCTAGTTCTTCTGGTCTCAGGCTGCTGAAGTCTCTGGTTTATGTGGCCCTTTCTGTCTCTTGGGCTAATTCGTCCCTTGTGTCTTTGGTATTCTTCTTTCTCCTTTACTCCAGGTGGGTTGGGACCAATTGATGCATCTTAGATGGCCACTCGCTAGCTTTTAAGACCCCAGATGCCACTCACCAAATTGGGACCAGCATCTCTCTCTTACAGCACCTTCATACACTGTACTGAAATCATCAGTGTATACATCTGTTTCTCCACCAGACAGCGAGCTCCCTGCAAATGCAGGCTATGTCTTATTCATTTTTCTGAATCTCCAGTGTCCTTCAAAGGGCCTGGCACACTGTAGGTGCTAGACATAGGCTGGGTTCCCCAGAAGCAGACCCTGAGATGGGGAGTTGTTTGCAAGTGAATTATTAAGGAACAGCTTCCAGGAGAAACCAGTAAGAGAGTGGGGAAACAGGACACGGAAGGGGAAGAGGCCAAGCAAAGATGTGATTTCAGGCAGAAGTTCTACAGAGAGGAGCATTGGCCTGACCCTGGAGGGAATGCTGGAGCATAAGGCATGCCTCAGCTGTTGTCCTGAAAGCTGGGATTTTTACTCCTTCACCTGTCACTCACTGGCTAAGGGCTGCTCCAGGGAGACATAAATTCCTGGGTATTTCCATGTCTCTGTGTGTGGTGGGGGGTAAAGTCGCTCCAGTAGCCCAGAGCCAGTCTTCCAGAGAAAGTCATAGATGTGGGCTGTTAGAGGCAAAGGCCTGCAGGACTGAGGGGATGGTCCCCCCACAGAAGCCAGTGGAGAGTCCCTCAGAAATGGTAAAAGGGTTTAAGAGCATCAGGGCCAAGCACCAAGAGTGTGCACTAGAGGGCTCACTCCCATTTGATGACCTGAGCTGAAGTGTCTGCTGGGCATATCCCTCAAACCCAGCACATCTCAAACCCAGCTCATCCTGTGGCCCATAAGTCACTCCCTACTCTCATGCTCTCTGTGTTCTCTGGGTGCTTGGTTCCAACATGCTCTCTACCTCCAGCATCACCTTTGGCCTCATGCCCCACCCTCAAAAGTTCATTCTCCATAACTTCACCAAAATCTTTCCATTCTCCTTTCAGAAATCTTTTCCACAGTCATTTCTCTTCTCCCATTCTCATTGCCCTGCTGCTACATTTCTAGAGCCTAGTACGGTACCTGTACATATTTGTTGAATGAATGAATGAATCGTGGTCCAATCTGCTGAAAGAAATCCAACCTTCCTACCCTGGCTTGTAATTTTTCTGTGAGCTGACTCTACCCCCGTTTAGTCTCAGTTGTTATAAATTCTTAAATACACATTCTAATTATAACAAAGCAAACCACTCATTCTCCCTCAACGTAATTCATATGTCCTTGCCCTCTGCTCTTCTTTTTACATAAAAAGCTCAATTGTTCATCTCTACCTATAAAAAATTTCAAGGCCCAGCTCCCTGAGTGTCTTTGCCTTCTTTGAACTTGTGACATTTTGTTTATTCCTCTCCTAGGGAACTGCTTACTTTCGGGGGGGTGGGCATCATATTCTTGATTTGTAGCTACTCCTCTACTTCAAAAGACAATGATCTCCTCCTATATGTCAAGAGTTGTATGCATGGTTGGCATTAGTTGCTCATCAAGTATTTTAGGTTCTACCCTCTTCTAGCACCTAGAAGACTAGGACTGTGTTTTTCTGCCCCCTTGATATAAGCCAAGGAGCCCTGGAGGCTGCTAACCAAAAGGTCAGCAGTTCAAACCCACCGGCCACTGCTTCTATAAAGATTACAGCTTTGGAAACCCTATAGGGCAGTTCTACTCTGTCATATAGGGTCGCTATGAGTCGGAATCAACTGGACAGCAATGAGTTTTGATGTAAGGCATGACTATGTGACTTGCTTTGGCCAATGAAATGTGAAGACGCCCTTAAGAGCCAGTGCAGGATTCTCCATGTCCCTTTTTTCTGCATTAGCAATCATGGAAGGACAGAGACAGAACCTCCTTCAGCCTGGGTCCCTGGCAGGGACGAATTACCCAATAAGGAAGGGGCATAATTTTGCTTATTTACTAATCTGTAGTGCACAATTTCACCTGGGTTTCACCACCTCTTGGATGTGTGTGTGCCTTTTTCACTGTATGCCTTGCTTACTGTAAAGCAGTGCATACCGTGTTTACTGGTTAATCTGCCCCTGGTCCCTGGGTAAGGACAACATAGGGCAGAGGCCCCGGCTTCTCACAACAGATACATGGCATTAGCAAGAAATAACTTTTAGTTGTTTCAAGCTACTGAACTTTGAGATTGTTGTTACACAGCATAACCTAGCCTCTCCTGACTGAAATAGCGTGATTCATTCCCCTAGCCCCTCAGAATCCAGCAGGTCTCTTGTATGTAGAAGGGCCTGAAGGAATTTATGTTGAATGAAGTACACTAGGAAACTATTTCTTGACTGAGTTTACCACTCTGTGGCTGAGACGATGAAAAGCCTCACAGGGGCATGCCCTGGAATTAAGGCAGTAAAAGACTGAATTTGCACAGACTGAGTTAAGTAAGGCTTTGAATGATTATCCATTGCATTTCATTGTAGCTGGCCAATGAGGTATTTACAGTTTGGAAACTGAAAGACTGTCCTCCACATACTATTTTTCTTTCCTTCTTTCCTTTCTTCCTTCTTCCATCCTTCCTCCCTCCCTCCCTCCCTCCTTCCCTCCCTCTCTCCCTACCCTCCCTCCATTTTCTTCTCTTTCTCCTCCTCCTTCCTTCCTCTTTCTTTCTTCTTTTAAACCTAGTTCTGTCTTTTGGTTGAGCATCATAAGCTTGTATAAGAAGCAGGAAGAAGCGAGGCACATAATTTTTAAATTTCTTTAAGGTATGAATAAAGAATAGTAAATCTTGTCATAAGAAACATAAATTCGTATTTTAAAACATCCATCTTTGGGTCAGCAGAGGCAGTTCTGATCACATCTTTCATTCCTCGATTTCTCATCCTCTATATCTCAAATTTCACCCAAAAAAGCAGAAGGGACAAGAATTTCTAATGGCAAAATAAATCAAACATTAAATTTTTATGTCTTGCTTTTTCTCACTTTCTGGGGGTCTTTCCTATCATCATGGTCCAGGATCTTCAAAATACCTTTAAAAAAAAAATTTTTTTTTTATCAATGCTTGCAATAAATGAATCACACAGACGATTTCCTACAATGGGCTTTTCTTTTTTGTGAGAAGGCAAGAAGTCCTGAGTGGGAAGCTCAGACTTCACCAATCTCATGGTTCTGAAATTACTCTAGACTTGAAACAAAACTGAAAAATCAGAGAGATCTAGTTTGAAAGAAAAAGCATAGTTGATGTCCTAAGAGCTGAGGAAGTACTCCTCGTTTTGCTTATGTGCTATTAGATGAAGATGGCTGGATCAAAAGAGGACTTGGGGACATCAAGGGATTGAAAGGCAGGGCTAAAAGACCAAGTGTTTATCATACAAAAAAAAAAAAAAAAGAAGCCCGCATCTGGAGTGTCAGCAGTGGCACTTGGACCAGAGTGCCAAGCACCTCCCCTCTTGCCATAACAAACTCATTGACAAGAACTGTCATTGACTGTGCTTTATCTTCCGTGTGCTACTAAGAGGGTGCATTCCGAGTGCATCCTACATAAATGGAGGTTTGCTTCCTGACCTGGGAGATCAATTCTCTGTCAAAGAAAGCTGGTTGATGGATCACCTTATGGCTGCCACCGCGTTGAAAATCACATCAAATGCCTTCTCGAACACACTTCTAAGTTACACTTTGGAATCTCCAAAGAGGAGGTTATAGATGAATGTGGAAAGCTGTGTATTCATCCATGGAGCTCGCCAACCTGCAGGTCTCACAAAGCCAATTAAATGAGGCTGCTGCTCAGTGGTTTGAGGGGGTCGTCCTCTCAGCCAGAGGCAGCAGAGTGTAGAGGTTAATATCATGTGGCTGGCTGTGAAGCTGGGTCTGCTGCTTGCCAGATCTGTGACATTGGGAAAGTTATTCAACCTTGCTCTGCCCCAGTTTTCTGGGCTGCAAAATAAGGATGATAATGATGGTGCCTCTCTCATAGGGTTGTGTCTTAATCTGGGCTCCCTCAGAAGCAGATCCTGAGACATGGATTTAGGAGCAAGTAGTTAACTGGAAGGTGAAGGCAGATGAGCAATAAAGCGAGACAGGGAAGTAAATGGCCAATAAGTGATGAGTAGGAAGGTAACTGGAGCTTAGTCCTGCTGGGGACCTCTGGGAGACTGTAAAACACACACCTCAGAGTGAAACTTGAACCCGAGGGGAGATGAAGGTGGGGCATTTATACACCAACTCCTGTCCATCCTTAACTGAAGCCTGCTTGCATATGTGTGTGTATATGTGCTCGCACATATATGTGAGGGAGGAGGTGTTAATTCCCTGACACGTCTCGCCTACCATACACTACATACTGTAAAGTGAGTTCTACCAGGAAAAGAAAGCCTTCAGGCAAAGCAATGCACATCCTGACAGTTGGACATTAGGTGGTTTCACGTAAGGAGTAAGGGGGAAGTGGTATGTAAGGGTGACAACATACTGTTTCGAAGATTAAATGAGTTTATTGTGAAATACTTAGAAAAGTCCCCGGCACAAACAAGACCCCTTAAAGAGTTTGATTTTTGACTCATAGTGACCCCATATGACAGAGCAGAACTGCCCCATAGGGTTTTCTAGGCTGCAGTCTTTAAGGGAGGAGATCATCAGGTCTTTCGCCTGCAGAGCCATGGAGTGGGTTCGAACCACCAACCTTTTTGTTGGCAGCTGAGAGCTTAACCACCCACCAGGGCTCCTACTCAGGTCAAATGCTACTTTCTTCTTAAAGCTTTTCTTGACCCTTCTCTCTTATAACTTATTGAACATTTTGTGTCTCTCCACAATGCATCACGTTCTGCCATGCATTATGGTAATTTGTGTACATGTCAGACCTTGTCGCTCTTCTCTCAAATCCCTCCAAGCACACTCAGGATACTCTTCAAGTCCTGACCTGGCCTATGAGACATCGTGTGCTCTCATTGCCACTTTCTCCTCTTCTACTCTACTCAAACCACAGTGACCTCATAGCTGTTCCTTGCGTGTGTCATGCGTGGTCCTGCCTCAGGTCCTTTGCACTTGCCACTCACTATGACTAGAGTCGATTCTCTGCCTCTAAATTACTTGCTCAGTTAATTCAGATTGCTGCTCAAATGTCATTATGCCAGAAAGGCCTTCCCTGACCAATCTAGCTTAGAAAGCACACACACTCCCACATTATCCTGCCTTATATTTTTTTGTAGCCTGTGTTTATTCAGTTGTCCTGCCCACTCCTTCCACCCCCAAGAATGCAAACTCCACAAGGGAAGGGGCCTTGTTGTATTTAGTGTGGTATCTTCAGTTCCCTGAATAGTGGCTGGCACTTAACAGGAGCTCAGTAAACACTTGCTGAATAAGTGTACAAGGATTATTGTCCCATCTTCAAAATGAGATAACTAAGTCCTGGAATATTGAGGGAAACTGTGTAAAGTCACTGTGTTGGTTAAGATTGTGTATCAACTTGGCTGGGCCATGATTCTCAGTGTTTTGGCAGTAGTATAATGTTATGATCACTTCCATGTTGAGATCTGATTTGTGATCAGCCCCAAGATGGGATCTGCTGTGAAGAGCCAATCAGTTGAAAGGGAGTTTCCTTGGGTGTGTGGTCTGCATCAAATATAAGCAGACATTCTGGCAAGGCTTGGGGACTTTTTGCTGGTGCTGGATCCTTCAGCTGGCTCCTGTTCATCTGACCTCCAGTTCTTGGGACTTGAGCTAGCAGCTTATCTGTAGTCTTACCTTCTGATCTTGGGGTTCATCGATCTTTGCAGCCTGTGAGCAAGAGCTCTGCTCTCTGACCTGCCGATCTTGGGTTTGCTAGCCCCTGCAGCTACATGAATCAGGAGAAGCCTTTATCCTGACCCACCGCCTTGGGACGTTCCAGCCTCTACAACCGGGTGAGCCATTTCCTTGATATAAATCTCTCTCTCTATATATATTTATATGATTTACTGGTTTTGCTTCTCTAGAGAACTCAGCCTAACACAGTCACATAGCTATTTATTTATCATTTACATCACATTTACTAAGTGTCAGGTGCTTCACTTAGTTTAATCTTTATAACAACCAATCTTTTTGCATATGGGGAAACTGAGGCACAGAGAGGTTATGTGATGTGTCCAAGGTCACACAGCCAGGGAGTGAAAGAGCAAGGATTTGAGCCAGATAGTCTAGCTCCAGTGTTCATACTCTTAACCACTATGGTACCCTCTAGGAGGCAGCCAAGAAGGAACTCACTGTGGGTTGTTGGAGGAAATTGAAACTATCTCAATGCTGATTGAAAATTCTCATATGGGAAATGTAGGTGGAATCTCTACATTTAAACCTGAACAAAACTAAGGATGAATGTTGGGAGATATATTGGAGGTTAGACAATTACTCCACAAGGAAAGCCATTAAGCCCACACAGGGATATGCCTGCTCTCTAGATGTCTCATTGCTGTGTTTGCAGAGGAGGTTTATACAGAGGCCCAGGGTGGGTCACGTCCATTAAAATTGGACCACACGTCTGCTTCCAGAATGTTCTGATGTCATCATACAAATAGACCCATTAGTGGGCTACCTTGAGCTAGCAAACTTGACTGTAGAGCCTGTGTCTACTCAGAATTTTACACAAGGCCACAGGTATATGTGAGGTGCTCAGTAAGTGCTCAGTGAAGGGATAATAGAAGCATGGGGTGATATTTTTCACAGAAAAGTAGACATTTTTGTAGAGACACACTCATCTGTCTGGAATGTCCCATGTCATCCCACTACCAGTCTCTCCATGCTAAGACACCCAATGTGGGCATCCAGACTGTTTTCCCAACCCCAGCTATGATGATAGCCTTCCCTGCACCTCATAAACTTTCCGTGGGTTTTCATTGTCCACGGGAAAAATTCCTATGGACTCCATATTGAAAAAAAAAATACCATAGAGCTATAGAAAGTCAGCACTTGACAGGGGCCTATTGTTATTAGGTGCCGTCAAGTCCATTCTGACTCCTACCAACCCCATGTGACAGAGCAGAGCTGCATCATAGGGTTTGCTATGCTGTAATCCTTATGGTCTTTTTCCTGCAGAGCTGGTGGATGGGTTTGAACCACCATCCTTTCGGTTCGCAGCTAAGTGCTTAACTGTTGCACCACCAGGGCTCCTTTGACAGGGGTCTAGAAATCATCTATTGTATCCTCTCCATCCCTCCCCCACTAATTTTACAGGGTCCTGGTGAGGAAAAGTGAATTAGCTAAGGATGCAGTGGGTTAGTGGTGAAGCCAGTGCCTTTAACCCAGGTCTCCTAACTCCCAGCCTAGTGATCCCTCCTCTCTGAGCACCGTGGGGCACAGAAGTGTAACTAGAAAGTCAGAGAGCAGCTTTCTATTTGAAGGCAGCTGAGTTCTCCCCTCACCCCATCATAGTAACTGTTCCCATCCAGTTTTATCCCCCTTTGGCCTCTGATCCATGGGCTAGATAGTTAATCAGGATTTTGAATAATTAAAATTATTAAAAAATGCCTTTGTACCTGCTAAAATTGCTCCAGTAATTACTGCCTTATCAAGAGACTGATTCCACAGGCTGGAATAATTTTCCGATAGATGGAAAGTATTTTTACTCGAGGCTTTGTGGATTCAGAAGTTGGGGAAGGAATGCTTGTTATGTTAGCAAGTCCCTTTGAAGATGAATAGCACCAACTCCTGACTCCACAATCTCCAAAGAATTTCCTCCGATTCTTGGGGGATAGATTTCCTAACAAGATATAGCATGTATCATTCCTTGCTCTCAGAGCCTGCTATAAAATATGATTACTAATTAAAATATTGGATTGACTTTATTGGAACTAGATCCTGCACTTGGGCTTTTCTCAGCCTGGCTTCCAAATTTAGCATCCACTTTTCAGTAAGTAAACTCACGTGGGAGTACAGCAAATGGCAGTTCTTACTTTTCTTGAGTCACCACCTTGTTTTTTCTGACCTGGCTAACACCGGGTGCTGAGTTCTAAGACTTAATGCTCTGCTTAATGCTCTGCCCCCAAGGCAACACCACTTCATTGTCATACCTCCCAATCAGTCTTTTAAAACCCAGCTCCAGGATGCCCAAGCTGACAACTTCATGCTGGATTCAGAGTGCTTTAGGGAAACCTAGTGGACATTCTCAGGAAGTACAATGTAATCTAGAAAGACCATGAATTCTTGAAGACAGACAGACTAGCGTTCTATTTTCTGCATGCAGGAATCCCTCATATTTTCCCATGCTTGTAATTTCTCCTTCATGGGGTAGTAATCCATGTTTGCAGAGCTGGTAACAATAATTGAGATACTTATAAGGCATACATTAGTTCAGAGACCCTCACAGGGATTTCTCTTCAACCTCCTGGCAGCTGCAAAGGGACCAAATTCTGTTGTCGGACTTGACCATGTGGGTTGACAGCTTCTAGCTTTGAGTTTGTTAAAGACAAAGTGACAATCCTAATCACTGTCATGTAAATGAGTGTTGCTTTATCTTTAAGCCAAAGATGATTTTTATGGTTGGAATACCAAACTCATCAACTAAAGCTAATAGTCTCAACTGTGGTTCAGCAGTTGATGTGAGTTTACCTAAGCCCTTCCTTATTTGTATTAACTACACCGTTGTCATGACTTTTGCACCTTCCTCAACTAGCTTTTCCCTCCCTCCCTCCTTCATCATGTCATTACTACCTCTTAAGTATTTCTTGAATCCCTTCCCTTCTCTCTGTCCCAATGACTGATGCCCTGGTTGAGCCTTATCATTTCTTAAATGGCCATGATTGAATGCCAAGGTCTGACAACTATAAAAAACTCACTCATGGGCTTGAGCACAGCATGTGTTAGTTGGTGGCACATACTGGTAAAATGTGGTATTGCAACCCAGCTCTACTGACATGAAGTAAGTATCAAGGAAAGAGGAAGGAGAGGAAAGCAGAGTTCTTGGCGTTGTGAGTGCAGGGACAGGGTAATTTAGATATGTCCTTTGTATGACTTTCTCATTAGAATGTAAGCTCCACAAAGCAATTAAAGTGTCAATTTTCTTCACAAATTTATAACCCACATCTAGTCTGAGATTAGCACATGATAGATAATTTAAAAAACTGTTAAATATGGGTGAAATTCTCATTGGTAACAGACATTCCGTCATAGATAAAGTTTGGTTGGCTATTGTTATTCGTGTTGTTAGGTGCCGTCGAGTCAGTTTCAACTCACAGGGACCCTACGTACAACAGAACAAAACACTTCCCGGTCCTCCGCCATCCTCACATTCGTTGTTAACGCTTGAACCCATTGTTGCAGCCACTGTGTCAGTCCATCTTGTTGATGGTCTTCCTCTTTTTCCCTCACCCTCTATTTTACCAGGCATGATGGAAGCCCTTCTCCAGGGACTGGTCCCTCCTGATAACATGTCCAAAGTACATCAGATGAAGTCTTGCCATCCTTGCTTCTAAGGAGCATTCTGGCAGTACTCTTCCAAGATGGATTTGTTTGTTCTTCTGGAAGTCCATGGTATGGTCAATATTCTTCACCAACACCATAATTCAAATACATCAATTCTTCTTTGGTCTTCCTTATTCCTTATCCAGCTTTCACATGCATATGAGGCGACTGAAAATACTATGGCTTGGGTCAGGTGCACCTTAGTCCTCAAGGTGACATCTTTGCTTTTTAACACTTTAAAGAGGCCTTTTGCAGTAGATTTGCCCAATACAGTACATCATTTGATTTCTCGACTCTGTTGATTGTGGATCCAAGTATAATGAAATCCTTGACAACTCAATATTTTCCTGATTATCATGACGTTGTTTATTGGCCCAGTTGTGAGAAATTTTGTTTTCTTTATGTTGAGGTGTAATCCATACTGAAGGCTGTAGTCTTTGATTATCAACAGTAAGTACTTCACTTTCAGCAAGCAAGGTTGCATTGTCTGCATATCGCAAGTTGTTAACAAGTCTTCCTCCAATCCTGATGCCCCATTCTTCTTCATATAGTTCAGCTTCTCAGATTATTTGCTCAGCATACAGACTGAATAAATATGGTGAAAGAAATCAACCCTGATGCACATCTTTCCTGATTATAAACCATGCAGTATGCCCTTGTTCTGTTCGGACGACTGCCTCTTGGTCTATGTACAAGTTCCTCATGAGCACAATTAAGTGTTCTGGAATTCCCATTCTTTGCAATGTTATCCATATTTGTTATGATCCATACAGGTGACTGTCTTTGCATGTTCAATAAAACACAGGTAAATATCCTTACGGTATTCTCTGCTTTCAGCCAAGATGCATCTGACATCAGCAATGATATCCCTCATTCAAATCCTCGTCTGAATCAGGCTTGAATTTCTGGCAGTTCCCTGTCAACGTATTGCTGCAACCGTTTTTGAATTATCTTCAGCAAAATTTACTTGCAAGTGATATTAATGATAATATTTGAAAATTTCCACATTCTGTTGTATCACCTTTCTTTGGAATGGGCACAAATATGGATCTCTTCCAGTTGGTTGCCTGGGTAGCTGTCTTTGAAATTTTTTGGCATAGACGAGTGAGCACTTCCAGGTTTGCATCCGTTTGTTAAAACATCTCGTTTGGTATTCTGTCAATGCCGGAAGCCTTGTTGTTCGCCAAGGCCTTCACTGAAGCTTGGGCTTCTTCTTTCAGTACCATCGGTTCTTGATCCTATGCTAGCTCCTGAAATGGTTGAACGTCAACAAATTCTTTTTGGTACAGTGACTCTGTTTATTCCTTCCATCTTCTTTTGATGCTTCCTGCGTCATTTAATATTTTACCTGTAGAATCCTTCAGTACTGCAACTTGAGGCTTATCAGCTCTTCATACTGTGGTGGCTTGCATGTTGCTGTGATGCTGGAAGCTATGCTACTGATATTTCGAATACCATCAGGGTCACCCATGGAGGACAGGTTTCATGAGAGCTTCTAGAGTAAGACAGACTGGGAAGACAGACCTGGTGATGTACTTCTGAAAAAATTGGCCAGTGAGAACCTTATGAATAGAAGCAGAACATTGTCTGATATAGCGCTGGAGGATGAGCCTCTCGGGTTGGAAGGCACTCAAAATACGACTGGAGAAGAGCTGCCTCCTGAAAGTAGAGTTGACCTTAACGATATGGATAGAGTAAAGCTTTTGAGACCATCATTTGCTGATGTGGCACAACTCAAAATGAGAAGAAACAGCTGCAAACATCTGCCAATAATCGGAACATAGAATGTACAAAGTATGAATCAAGGAAAACCGGAAGTTGTTAGAAATGAAATGGAGTGCCTCGAGATTGATATCCTAGACATTAGTGAGCTGAAATGGACTAATACTGGCAGTTTGAATCAGACAATCATATGGTCTACTATGCTGGAACTGTCAAATTGAAGAGGAACAGCATCACATTCTTCGTCAAAAAGAACATTTCAAGCTCTATCCTGAAATACAATGCTGTCAATGATAGGATAATATCCATATTCCTACAAGGAACACCAATTAATATGACTATTATTTAAAATTACACACCAACCACTAATGCCAAAGATGAAGAAATTGAAATTGAAGATTTTTACCAACTTCTGTGGTCTAAAATTGATCAAACACGCAATCAAGATGCAGTGATAGTTACTAGCGATTGGAATGTGAAAGTTAGAAACAAAGAAGAAGGATCAGTAGTTGGAAAATATGGCCTTGGTGACAGAAATGACACTGGAGATTGCGTGATAGCATTTTGCAAGACCAATGACTTTTCATTGGAAATACCTTTTTTCACCAACATAAATGACAACTATACACATAGACCTCACCATATGGAATATACAGGAATCAAATCGACTACATCTGTGGAAAGAGACAATGGAGAAGCTCAATATCACCAGTCGGAACAAGGTCAGGGGTGGACTGTGGAACAGACCATCAATTACCCTTATCTAAGTTCAAATTAAAGCTGAAGAAAATTAAAGCAAGCTCATGAGAGCCAAAGTACGACCTTGAGTATATTCTACCTGAATTTAGAGACCATCTCAAGAATAGATTTGACGCATTGAACACTAATGACCGAAGACCAGACGAGTTGTGGGATGATATCAGGACATCATACATGAAGAAAGCAAATGGTCATTAAAAAGATAAAAAGAAAAAAAAAAAAAGACTAAAATGGATG
>NW_004443944.1:20777084-20778141 GCF_000243295.1 Trichechus manatus latirostris
AATTTACTGATAGTGACAGCAGGGAGAATATCTAATAACCAGTGAGATTGGCTTTCAAATAGAAAATAAATTCATGTCAGAAGAGGTAGAGGAAGGAAAAAAAGGGGGGGGGAGGAGGGAGCATTATTAGCAGTAAGGAAATAGTTAACATTTGTCAATTCCTGATTTGTTTGAATCCTATCAGAGTGGAGAAAACTGATCACTAACAGGTTGAAAAATTCCATGCATTTATATTTTAAAACATTTATGGGCCCTTGATGTGCTTCTCCTAGGAAACAAGACTTATACAGAGGTCCCATCTCTCAAAGCAGAGGGTCTGGCCTCAAATAGGCATTGGAGTAGCATCAACCTTTGTTAATTTGGGGACTTTTTGGCCTATATGGTCTCTGTTATTATATCTCAAGTTCTTCCTGGGATAGATAGGGCCTGGGAGATTCTGAAAGCCCCAAAGAAACAAAATCACCCCAAACCACAACTGCACGTTCTCCTGCTCTGGGGAGAACCCAGCCCAGATCTTATCACAGGAGATCCGGCTTCTGGGTAAACCGAACCCTATTTATTTCTGTTTACTGGCAAAGCTCTATTGAAATGTCTGTAAAATGAAAAGGGTTTTGAGATAGATGGGCTTGAAGTTCCCTCCTAATTCTAATATTCTTGGCCTATGATTGGGTGAAACAATTACAGTGATTTAAAAGGTCCAGAAGTGTTGAAAGACAAACAAAACCTAAACCTAATATCAATCCCAAATATCAAACCTCCTTGTGCCTCAGTTTCCCCACCTGTAAATGGGGGACAATGAAAGAGTTGTAGGGAGGATGACCACCACCTGTCAGTTTGTCGTACTGTGGTGGCATGCATGTTGCTATGATGCTGGTAGCTATGCAATAGGTATTTCAAATACTAGCAGGGTCAGCCATGGTGGACAGGTTTCAGCAGAGCTTCCAGACTAAGACAGACTAGGAAGAAAGGCCTGGTGATCTACTTCTGAAAATTAGTCAATGAAAACGCTATTGATCCCAACAGAATATTGTCTGATATAGTGCTGGAAAATAAACCC
>NW_004443944.1:20778569-20786306 GCF_000243295.1 Trichechus manatus latirostris
AGATGATTTCTGTATTCCCGACGGTATTGTCTGTGGTTTTACATTCCAAGATGGTACCCTCCATTTTTCACATTCATTTTAACAAACTCACTCTCATTCTGGCTTAAGTTATTAGCATTTTTTAGCATGTAGAAAGAATGATTTATCAACGTTTTATCTGACACGAGAATGGCTTGGATAAAGTGCGCAGTCTGGCCTGTCGTGCCAATGAACCATCGCAGTGTGTCGGTGAGTCCTCCACCGTCATCCCGCTGGGCTCCATGGGGTGGGGAAGGAGGTTCTAGGGGCTGAAGTTTGCTGCTATCATTTTGGGTGAAGTGTTTTTCTATGTAGTGTAGTAAAATACTTCTTTAACAAACGCTATTTTCTGAAACTCAAGGCACTAGTATTTATTCCACTGGATTAGCTACGGAGTAGCTGCCTGGTTGAAACGTTTGGAGGATAATACTCACAGTTTGTGACAGAGGAAAGGGAGGTTGTGTAAAAAATTATAGGGTCTATGTGGGAATAGGGGGATGAAAGGAGCTTAGATGAAGAAGAGGAGTTAGTGGTTAGAGGGAAGACCTTGGGTACCTGGGTTAATTCTCTAGATTACTTATAAAAGGGGTTTATGAAAGTGTTGATTCATAAGTGTGGTGGACAGATGTTGTTTGACTGTCCAAGATCTCTTTGGAGAAAATATCCCTTCCTTACTTCATTTGGTCTTAGTGGGGCTCAGTTATGGTGACCATTCTCAATAAAGAGAGGTGGACATATGATCTCGGGTGGCCAATTAGAGTACCCCCCACTTCCCTGGCCAACATGACTGGTTTAGGAAATCAGCCGGTCTTTTCTGGATAGCGTTTTGTGGGGGTGCTACAGGGGGCCTCATTTTTTACTGATGACGCTGAGCTGTGAGAACTGTATAAGGAACTGTTAGTGTCCAATTTCCCTGTCTTCCCACAGAGAGAAGCAGAGCTGAGATACGGAGACTGTCTTCTTTGAACGGCAACCCTGGCTGCTGTGTGGGTCAGCCTGGGAAGGATGAGACTGGGGCAGTAGGGGGCTGAGGTATGAGCTAAGGTTGCTGCAAGGGAATGAGGAGCAACAGCAGGTTCACCCCACTCAGAGTCCATCCCTGCCTGTGCCTTCCTCAATCTGAGTGTGAATCAGGGATCTCAGTGCTCTGAAAAGGTCCATGTCCATGACCAGGGCACCAGGCTGCCATGAGAAAGGTGGTTTTTCTCCTGCTTCATCAGAGAGGTCACTCTGCCGGAAGCAAGAAGCAGAAGCTGGGGCCAATCATGTTTGACATCCATTATTCTAACCCTGTATTAGAGGTTGAATTGTGTCCCCCACAAAGATATATTGAAATTTTAACCCCCAGTACCTGTGAATAGGACCTTGTTTGGAAACAGAATCTTTGAAGATGTTATTAAGTTAACATGAGATCATACTGGAGTAGGGTGGGCTCTAGTCTAATATGTGTCCTTATAAAAGGAGGAGAAGACATACAGACACAGGGGAAAGACGGCCATGAGAAGATGGAAGCAGAGATCGGAGTGATGTGTCTATAAGCCAAGGAATGCCAAGGAACCACCAGAAGCTAGGAAGAGGCAAGAAAGGATCTTATCCTAGAGCCTTCAGAGAGAGCATGGCCCAGCTGACACCTTGACTTCAGACTTCTAGCCTCCAGAACTGTGAGACAGTAAATTTCTGTTGTTTTAAGTCACCCACTGTGTGGTACTTTGGTACAGCAGCCTAGGAAATGACAACATCCAGACACTAACACCAACCTGTCTCAGATGTGCTGCTGTGACCTCTCCTTGTGGATAGGGCCATTGATCTTCACCTCCTCACTGCCCAGCACAAGGCTGGGTGCAGGTTAGAGGCACAAACATTCATGGTGGGTGCTACCACACATCACTTAATTTTTTGTTTAATTAAAAGAAACAGCTGTCTGGCGGATTCCATTTGGGCCAAGTGAGATGCAGTTCTAGCACTAAATTCAGAGCGTCCCAGGCACTGAGGTTTACTTGCCAAGAGTACGGACTGTGCGCTGGTGTTTTGGCCCAAGGATGAAGCAGCTGGCTCGCCATGTTGTGTTGATGGCCAGGTGTCTATGAGAGCTGGCCTATAGTCAAGGCTGAGTGGTATGGTAGCTAAGACTTGGAAGTAGGAAAGAAAGGAAAGGAAATTACATCTTGAGTGGGCCAGGCCCTGTTCTAGGTGTTTTACACATCCATTAACTCATTTAATTCTCACATCAGCCCTGTGAGGTAGAATAATCACCCTGCTTACATAGATGGGGAAACAGATTCGGAGAGGGAGAGTGATTTGTTTCTGGTTATCTGGGTGGTGAATGGAGGTGTGCAGAATGTGGGTAGGTGCAAGACTTTGCCTGGAATAGGGCATTTCAATATGGCACGTGTCTGAGAAGAGGACCAGGTGCTGGGAGTCTGAACACCATACCGAGAGAGGAATAGGAAAGATGTAAAGAATTGAGAATACTTACCTGGAGTCTCTGGGTGATGCAAATGGTTAACACACTTGGCTGCTAACTAAAAGGTTGGTGGTTCGAGACTACCCAAGGTGCCTTGGAAAAAAGACCAAGTGATCTACTTCTGAAAAACCAGTCATTGAAAACCCTATGGAGCACAATTCTACTCTGACACACGCAGGGGTGCCACGAGTTGAAATCAGCTTGAAGGCAACTGGTTAACCAGACCACACCTGTATGCACTTATAGGTGCCAGAATCAACTGGACAGCAATTGATTGGACTTTTACGTGGAGCAGACTCAACATATGAATGAGGGTCACCTGGAAGTGTGTCCAGGCTCATTCTTTGTGTCCCCAGAGAGAACCACCTCTAAAGGGAGGGAATTACAGACAGGCAGTGTTGGATCGGCGTGAGGGAGATCTTTCTAACTATGAGGACCCGAAACTGAAAATAGATTGTTTAGTAAAGTCCTGCTTTTGGACACAGCAATATTATTGGCTAACGTGTGTTTTTACAGAACGAAATGGTTGGATCATGAGGTTAAACTTGAAACGTACTTATGGTTTCTAAGCTGCATTTGAGTTATATTTGTGTGTCTTGACAGACAGCATTAATGCAGATTAATATTCCTGCCATCAAAACATTACTCAAGCCAGAACTATGGGCTCCAGAACAGTCCGCGGTGTGCAGAGTCACTCTGCTAATAGAAAGGTTAACTTGTATTTTTAAATTATTGATGGTTGCTTGTTACTAATTTTTTTCCCCTCAGGAAGGAGGAAATTATTAATGAAGAGATCATTGCCAATGTGTCTGACATCTATTAATGGTTTCGTCTTGCAACCAGATTAAAAGAGACAGCTGGTCCATGAATTTATGCGTGGAGGCAGCTCCAAATGTGCTGACAACTCTGTGGGAGGGCGGGGCCGGCAGGCAGCAGCGGGGCCTGGGCCAGGCAGCGGATGGGCTTTTGCTCTCCTGACATCTTTCCAAATTCTCCTGTTACCCAGAGAAGCTCATCAGCACCTTATTGTGCCAGCCACATGTCAGCATCTCCCCCAGGCGTGTTTTAGATCAGTGGTTTTCAGCTTGAACCTGAATCTGAATCACCTGGAGGGCTGGTTAAAACACAGACTGTTGGGTCCCACCTCCAGCCTTTCTGACTCTGGAGTGGAGCTGAGAATTTGCATTTCCAACAAGCTAACCAAAAGGCTGGCAGTTTGAACCCACCAGCCTTTCTGCGGGAGAAAGATGTGGCAGTCGGCTTCCGTAAAGATTACAGCCTTGGCGACTCTATGGGGCAGTTCTACTCTGTCCTACAGGGCCGCTGTGAGTCGGAATCGACTTGACGGCACCAGTTATTTGAACAAGTTTCCCAGGTGATGCTGATGCTGCTTGTCCGAAACTATTGTTTTAGATCCGTGATTGTCAGATTGGGCTATAAAGATTTTTCTAGAAAGGAGGCTGGCAAACATTTTCTGCAAAGGGCAAGACAGTCAACATCTCCGGCTTTGCAGGCCACACAGTCTCTGTCACAGTTACTCAACTCTGTTGTAGTGAGGCAGGTAGCCTCAGGCAATATGTAAATGATTAAGTGGCTGTGTGCCAATGAAACTTTACCTACAAAAACAGGCAGTGGGCTGGATTTGGCCCACAGGCTGTAGTTTGCTGACCTCTGCTCTAGAGTAGCATGGTCTAATAGACTCTTCTGTGATGATGGAAAAGTTCCATATATGCACTGTCCCGTACAGCAGCTACTAGCTACATGTGGCTACTGAGCACTTGACATGTGGTTAATAAGACTGAGGAACTGAATTCTTAAAATTTAAATTTAAATGGCTGTATGTGGCCTGTGCCACAGCAAGAAGATTGTTGTGTGCCATCCAGTCGATTCCCACTCCTAGTGACCCTATATGACCAAGTAGAACTGCCTCATATGGTGTCCCAGCCTGTAACCTTTACAGGATTAGATCAGGTCTTTTCTCCCTGGAGTTGCTGATGGGTTCCAGCCACCGACCTTTCCATCAGCAGCCAAGTGCTTAACCATTACGCCATCAGGGCTTCTTAGCAAGAAGACAGAAGGCACCAATGGAGCAGCCACCTCCCCGCCCAGGGTTTTTTTTGCCCTCTTTGAGCCTCAGTTTCCTCATCTGTAATATGGGTATAAAACATTAGGTACATCACTGGATTTTCTGATGAATAAGTGAGGCAGGTTGCTCAAGATGTCTTCCCCTGGAGAGCTAACCACAGCTGCGGGTAGAGAGGGGCTGGGGAGATGGAGGTGATCTCTGGGCCGTACACCCTTCTTCTCTTTGTCTAGTCCTTCCCACCAGACTGTAAAGTCCCTGAGGGCAAAGGACCCTGTCTCTTGTTCAAGCTGCAAACCCACAGACTTGCAATACCTGTCTTAGTAGACAGACAACACATTTGCTGAAACGATTCCCACATTTCAGATCGTCCTGAAATTGTGCTAGAATAGAACCGTGCTAAAATGTCTGAACACTCCTGTCTTGGCCCCTATCAGAGATGAAAGGGAAGTCTTTGTGCAGATAGGGAAACTGAGCCCAGAAGAGAGCTTACCCAAGGCCCCACCAGGTTAAGGGCAGAGTCACTCTGAGGACTAGGAAGTCTTCAGGGTAGTAGAGGGGTAGTGACCACGGAACCCCTTCCAGCCACCACAGAGCTCACCTGGCCTCCTTCCTTCGGGACCAATCCTGAATCCAACCCTGAGCCAGGGGCAAAGGTGTGGTCACCTCACAGCTCCCCAGGCTGACGGAGGCAGATGGGAAAGCTCCTTCCTTTCTGAGCAGCTCTCAGGCTCCTGGTGCAGTGGGGTTGAGAGATGACACTATAGCTCTCCACGAACCTTCTCCCCTGAGAAACCTATTCAGAGAGGGCCTGGCCTGAGGCATCTTTGGCCCTGTGCCAGTCCCCACCCCCCCACCACCTAGCAGCCCTGTGTAAGTGCCCTGGTGCCCTTTGGGAACTGAGTCTTGTGGAAGAGACCAACCCGGAGCCAAACAACATCCCCAGAGTGTGGAAGCTTCCCCCACAGCAGCCAGCCCAGGAGGCCTTTGGCAATATGTCTTGGACAGGAAGGACCTGTGGGCAAAAGTTTCACAGAGAAGCCTTAAAGACCAGGCTTCAAGTTCTTTACAACAAAAAAGGGAAGGGCATTTCAGGCAGAGGGAACGGCAGGTTCCAAAGCATGACTGTGGGGCTGGATGCCAGAGCCCTGAGGACTGAGTTGGGAATGGGAGCTGGGGGTTGGGCTTCCAGGCGTGGAAGGCAGCTCAGAAGCACAGAGGGTGAGAGTTCACACCTGGGCAGGTGGGGCCCAGCGCTGGGTTAGGCCGTGGTACTGCATCACCAGCTCGGTTTCCATTGAAATGGAGTTTTTCTTGGGGCTGCCTGAGCCCCATTCAGACCCAGGAGCTGTCTGCAGAGTTACACAGCATCTCTAGGGAGTGGGTGCAGTGGGGCGCATGCTCCAAGGAGCAGCGGAAGGCCGGAAGATGCTGTGAGAACTGCTATTTTATACTTTTCCAGAAAGCTGGAGAGAGGGAGCAAACTGGCAGGAGCCCAACGGAGCCAGGAGAAGTGTGACACCAAGCTCCTGGCTTAGCAACTCCTCCTCCCTTGGGGTCCCCCGGGTCAGCCATGCCTGGGATCACAGGTCATGTGTCAAAACCTCTCCTCAGAGGCTTCCTAACAACTCATCTGCCTAAGGTGAGGGTTTGATGGAGGAAACAGCTGGCCATTTAGGTCTGAGCGATCTTCTTTTTAATCGTCCCTGAGGACTGTTCTTCACTGTGTCCCCAGAGACCAGCACAGAGTAGGCACTCCATAAATATTTGTGGAATTAGTAAGAATCTCCCAGGTAGCTTGTGAAAGATCCAGCTTCCAGGCCTCCTACCAAACCTGTGGAACCTGACTCTCCCCAGGCAGGGGTCTGTGGAGGAGAACTTAGAGAAATCTCCCTGGTGGCTTTTTATTTTATTTTGAGCAGGGGGCCAGCACCAGCTAGTCCAACTGGCTAGTCCAAGCCCTTCATCTTTTAAGGTGGTGACTGAGGGCATCCAGAGGGGGGTGGGGGAATTTGCTCAGGATTACAAGTGGGTGGTGAGGGAGTCCAAGGGCCTCCATTCAAAGGGACTGCTCCACTCCACCTAATGGAAAGTGGGGTCTGGGGAGGAGAGGCCCCGGGTTCACTGCCACAGCAGCTCCATCCAGAGCCTGAGGCGTCTCTCTTTTGGAAACTCTGACCATGGCTGACTTTCACGGGACTCCCCCATAGTGATCGAAATCCAGTCCTTGCAACTCCAACAAGGATGGGGGCTGCGCTGAAACGGAAGGAGGGCTTTGGCCAGGCAGCAAAGTGCTCACCAAGTGTGAAACCCATGAGCATCTCCCGGTACCAGGCCCCTTGGCAGGGCACCGGGTCTCCTCCATGCAACCCCTGTACCCCCTGCTCTCCGGAGACAGAAAGCCCCAGCCTGTGGGCTGCGAGGGGCAGCTCGGCCTCTCTGATCTCTGATCTGTGTTTTCTGCTTTGGCAACCCCAACCAGGTCTTTGTTCAGACCTGGAAAAAAAAAAAAAGGAAAAAGCTCAACGGTTCTGTCTCCGGAGAAAGGGAGGAGGGAAGGTGGCGGGAGAGGGGGATGCCTGCTGCCCAGCCTGCGCCCCCTCCCGCGTGGAGGTGGGGAGAAGGGAGACATGTGGGTGAATAAGGGGGTGGGGATTGCGGCGCGGTAAGCGATGCCCCATAAGAAACTGAGTGTGTGTGTGGGTGTGTGTATTGACTCTTAAATTCTCACCCCAGGGCGTGCCCGAGACTCTCGCCCGCAGTCTCCTGCCCCATCTTCGGGCAGATTTCCCCCCATTCACTTGTCCCCCTACCCGGAGTTCAGACGGCTGCTCCCTCCCTCTTTCCACCTCCACCGCCCACCATTCACCTGTCCCCACCCCCCACTGGGAGTTCTAACATCTGCTCTCTACCTCCCTTAATCCTCCACCGCCCCCAGTACCTGCGCGCCTGCTGGGCAGACGTTGCTTGGCTGCGTGGCGAGGCGCAGGGCGGATAGGCGAGGACCCTGCCGGCCGTGTGGGTGCGGGAGCAGGGATGATGTGTGTACGCGCGTGACTGTGTGAGCGGCCCCGAGCCGGCCAACCCGGGAGAGGGTGCGCGGTGAAGCCCGAGTGTGCCAGCCGCGGGCGTGTACTAGGCGCGGGCGTGCGCGCGAGGGTGTGTGCGCGAC
>NW_004443944.1:20786606-20791405 GCF_000243295.1 Trichechus manatus latirostris
GCTGAGCAGCCCCGCCGTCCGGATGGCGAGCCTCGCCGCTCTCGCCCTCTGCTTGCTCCTGCGGTTGCAGCTGTCGCCGCTGCCCGGCGCCCGGGCTCAGAACGCCGCAGGTGAGTGCGCCCGCCGGGCTCCCCGGGCTCCCTGCTTTCTTCCCGCTGCGTCCAGACCCCAGGCGCGGGGCCCTGGAGCAGAAAGTTGTGCGGGCGCGTAGAGGGCGCGGGGTCCGGGCTAAGTCTGGGTCCCAGCCTCCCGACACAGGAAGCCGTGTCCAGATGCGTCCTGCCACTGGCGTCGCTCGGCGGCCCGCGTTTGGCGAAGTTCCCCGCTTTACTTTCTTGCGGGGCCCCCGGGCTGGAGAAACTTTCTGCGGTTGTTGCGAATATTTCCACTTGCTGCCTCCCACTTGTCGGAATCTGTCACTTGAGTGTTTGGGGCGGCGAGATGAGAAGCGGCATCGACGCCCGCCCGGGGTGGAGCGTTCGCTCCTTGGCAGCTTCTTCGGCTGCGCGCGCTTTACGTGGGGAGGACAGATCCCCAGCAGGCAGAGGCTTCCCGGGCGGTGGCACCTTGTCTTTTCTTTCCGGAGATACAGAAAGCCACAGACTTGCTCTAAATACGCTCTAAAATCTGAAAATTCCCCTAAGCTTGTCCTTAAGCAAGCTGATGAAGGCACCTTGCGGGGTGTTTGTGTTGACGATCGACCCAGCAGTGCCTCCGCCATTGGTGGTTTTGATCTGGAGTGAATGGAAACCCCCGTTAAAGCCCTTGGAGTGGAATGGCTTTGACCTGTGTGATGTCTGCTCCCGGAAAGTTTGGGTGACTCGTATTTCGGGTTGACCATAGGAAAGAGGCGAGCAGAGGTAGTTTCCCAGTGTGGGGTTTGCCCTGGGCATAGTCCTAAAGTTAAGCTGGCCTGCGAGGGCCGTGGAGACCACCACTGTGTGTGTTTGGGGTGGGGGCTTACACATCACCCAAGCCCACTGTGGGCAGCTTCTAGCCCTGAGCCCCCAAAGGGTAGCCGCCAAAGGGTAGGGAAGGACAGAAAGGAAGGCGGTGGTGCAGGTATACTTCCAAATTCAAAATCATCTTGAAGTTTCTTGGCACCGACTGGCTGTGGTATGACCATGTTGGATCACAGGGACAGGCTGAGATAAGCAAGAGGGACTTAGAAAAAGGTTCATTTCAGATTGCTAAGCAACAGCTGTGCCCATATATTATCACGCTTAAAGAGACAGAAAGGAGGAAGGAAAGACAGGAAGAATAGAGATAAAAACACTGTGGGGAGTGTAACCTTAAAAAGGCTGCTTCGGAGGTTGAGTAGGAGCCGCTGGAGAGACGGATCCATTGGAAATGCGTTAGTTTTCTTTGCTTGATGCTAAAATGAGGACTGAATTTGGGACTTCTAAGAAGGGACAGCCTATTTGCGTGGCTACGAAGTTGGGCGACAAAGATGCTCCTTTTGAGGTGTTGTGAAGCTGAAGGGTTGAGTTCTCAGGTGAGAGAAGAGGGACAGCCATAACATCATTCTAAAGATGGTGCACAGTTCTTGTTTTTCTCATTTTGGGGTCTGTATTAGATGTGCTAGGGAGGTGAGGGAAGGAGGACGCTGGGGCAATCCTGGGGACCCAGGCATGATCTATAACTTAGATTTTACTGCTCGCCCTCAAGGCCTGACTGGCCGGACAAACATCTATAGTACTCAGGGTCCTGCGGCAAAACCAGTATGAAAAATATTCCACTATGTGTCTCAATCGGTTCTTGGGTAGCGAGCGGTGAGAGCTACGGGGCTCGGGAAGTTGTCCATCCCTGAACGCGTGCCGGTTCCAGATGCTCCCGCCAGGTGGCGCTCGCTCACAACTGTTAAAATGCAAATCTAGTTGCTTTCATCTCAGGAATAGAACTTCTTTTCAATTTTTAAATGAGTAATGTGTTTATTCAGCAGTCTTTTGTTAAAACATTTAGAGAAGTGTGAGGAGCAAGCACCTTTTCTTTGTTTGCTCTTTGGAACACATGGGAAAGAAAAGCAATCCTGGAGTAGAGTTTGGTAAGAAATCTACTGTTAAGGCACCATGTGTTTCTTTCCGTTCTACCTGAGCTGCTTGGCTTCTGCAGGGCTACAATAGCATATTCTTAGCAAGTGGCTATGTTTGTTCCACGGGCTCCTTAAACAAGTAGGATTAGCTTGTGTTGGAGATTTGGTACAGTCAAAGCCTCACTCATTTGTAAAAATGGGAGCTTTCTGTATATTTCTATCCGCTCCTTTCTGGTTTAATGCTAACTAGACCCTTTAAAGTAGATGTTTCCCCCCAGGTTTCCTCATGAATATCTGCATTTGTAGATACAGGAATGCTGCAGACATTGACTATGTTTTGTATACTTGTCTGAGGTTGCTAAAAGAATTCTTATTGTTCCTAAATGTAGAAATTATTGGAATCCAAGTCTAGAGAAAACCTGAAAATAGCTTGATTTTCTTTAAAGTATCTTAGTTAAAACTTCTGGCAAGTTTGGGTAAATAATACATTAAAAAACCCAGGGGTGTGTTCTCCGTATTCTTTTAATCTGAAAATTCCGTCTTGAACACAGTCTCAATGTGTAAGCTGGGCCAATATGTTTTTCTGTAACATGCTGGTCACAGTGCCCAGAAGTCAGGGGCAAAAACATGTTAGGAAAAGCCAGTTTCTTTCTTCCTTATTCTAACATATTTTTCATAAGCTAGGACAAATTTTTCTAAGAAATAATAGTAAAAAAGCTTTTAAAATTAGCCTGGTTAACCATAGGGCCAAGCAGGATTTGGGATGTGGAAAGAGTGAAGCAGTTAAACAAATGGGTAAGACGATGATTAGTCCATTTGCTAGTGGCTTCAGCATCAGTACACTGAGAGCAAAAATGGATCTTCTCGGGGACCGACTTGAGATTGCAATTGTTAGCAATGTAGTCATTTAACTCGATAATCACTGCCAGCTACCCCTGGGGAACTATTAGCAGTACAGTCAAATTTTACTTTCTGTCTTGGATTGCTTGATTTGTTTCCTAATAAAAGAACAATTAATGTGCAAACCTGGCTTGGAATTCTTGTTCCTGCAACAATCGCAAACACATTGGTAACAAAAGCACACCGTCTTCATGGGTTACAACCCACTGTCTTTTCCTCCACTTAATTTCTTCCTGCATGTGCTCAGCCCAGCTCCCATAGGCTCCAGGCTGCCCGCTGAGACGGCGTCCGCTATAGTCATGTAACTGTCACCTTTAAGAGCCATGATCACAGGACATTACAGCATCCTTCTTTTAAGCACGAGAGACTCCTGTGACTCTCTGACAGTGTGTTGCTGTGGAAACAAGAGCAATGCTACGTCCGCAGTGGGTCCTTGATGAATATTTATTGATGATGATGAAGAGATGGTGAAGTCCCACCACAAACCATGATGGAAGATGGGGGAATTTAACTAGGAGACAGCGTGTGTAGAGTAAAAAAGTAGGAGCTTTGGAGTCCGAAGTCCTCAGTTTGAATCCTGCCTCTGCGTCTTACTGGCGATGCCAACTTGAACAAGTCATTGATCTTCTCTGATCTCCAGCTTCTCATCTGCGAAGTGAGGAGAATTATAGCTGCCTCACTGGACTTCGTGAAGATTAAATAAAATAATGTATTTGGAGTGAATAGAAGACTGCCTGGTGCATAGTAGGCACTTTGTCAACTGTTTGCACCACGTAGGAACTCCTGTTTGACATTGTTGGCTGCTAAGTGGAAGGTTGGAGGTTTGAGTCCACCCAGAGGCACCTCAGAAGAAAGGCCTGGCAATCTGCTTCTGAAAAATCAGCCATTGAAAACCCTGGAGCACAGTTCTTTGACACACATGGGGTTGCCTTGAGTTGGAGTTGACGCAATGACAACTGGTTTTACTGGTTATCTATTACTTACCTTGGCACTGGTGTATGTAAACAGGTCAAGGGGCAGAGATGTTAAGCTAAGAACTGACAGTTACATGGCTGGGTTTTGGTGATGGTTTTAATTTTCTCTTTTTGGGGGACTTGATTCCCCACAACTGCTTTTAGAAATAGTTTTCAAATGATTTTTTACCCCGGTAGGGTGACACTAAAAAATTTGGCCGTTGAAAGGTTTAGATGCGGCATGTTCAGTTTTAAGCACATTTCACCTTCAAATTAGAGCTGACAAAAACCAAACCAAACCAAACCAAAACAAAACAAAAAACAAATGGTTGCACATTGCAACAGGAAAGCTGGGGATTTCTCTTCTCTCCCTTCCTAGCACCCTCCGCCCATACCATGCCTTAGGGCTCTGTCCCCTGCTTCCTTCTTATCTCTTATATAACCTGCAGATAATGTTCATGGTACTCCTGGGGCCTTGGAGGGAAACGATGCTTTGTGTGCTAGACAAACAAGCGAGAAATAAGTAAATATATAGCGGGCCATGGCATTCCAATAAATAAATAAAAAGACTCTGAGATTATTGGAAACAAACCATGTCCGACAAATGTAATAGCATTTGAAAGCACATTACTGAATTGAGTCTTGGAGGCAGCACCATGTTGATATTAGAAAGCAGTTATAGTGTCTCATGAAATCTTATAAAATGGATTCAAATTGGTTTGAAGAAGAAGAAAGCTACAGATTTTTTTTGGGTGTAATAACAATCAGATGCAGCCACAGGGACAGCTGTGATCAATAAGGTGGTATCCAGGTGGGGCATGGTAACTGGTTGAAGTCATGGGATTCAACATTGGGTGTGGTCTTGCTGGATACTTTTATTTGCCTGGAAGAGGGAGAAATGAGCGTGGTACTGT
>NW_004443944.1:20793085-20802735 GCF_000243295.1 Trichechus manatus latirostris
TAGCTATTTGCAAAGCATCTTTTGTTTTTAGGTTATTTTTTCCCCCTGTTTAGGCTTTTTAACTGTGAATTAAATCAAGCTAGCATTTTTTCCCCCATGGCAAAATTAAAAAGTTCAAGACTACCAAGTTTTGACAAGGTCCTGAGCAATTAAGTGGTTTTTTTCATTGTTGAGTCATGACAATTGAAACAGCCACTTGGAGTGCTAATTTGGCAACTTCTGTTAAAACTGAAGATGTGAATACCTTGTGCCTGCACTGTTTGAATAGGGTATGGATTGATGGGGGAAGAGAATAGACCATTCATTCGTTCCTTTTATCATTTAGCCAAGGATTTCCTTTTATCATTTAGCCAAGGATGTAGAAATGTAACTGATGAGTTTGATGTACCATTTTTTGGCCCCTTAGTTTCCTAACAGGATGAACAGTTGCTGGAAGTGAGAAGACAGCCCCTTGCCTGCTCTGGCTCTGCCTTTATAGGAAGGACTTCACACTGCTAATCCATGTTGTTAGCTGCCATTGAGTTGGCCCCCAACTCATGATGCCCCCATGCACAACAGAAGGAAACGCTGCCTGGTCCTGTGCCATCCCCATGATCATTTGTAGATAGGACCTTTGTGATCCATAGGGTTTTTATTGGCTGATTTTTGGAAGTAGATCGCCAGGTCTTCCTCTTAGTCTGGAAACTCCCCTGAAACCTGTTGAGCATCTAGCAGCACACAAACCTCCACTGACAGATGGGTGGTGACGGCGCATGAGGTTCATTGGCCAGGAATCGAACTCAAGTCTCCTGCGTGGAAGGCAAGAATTCTATCACTGAACCACCAATGTCCCTCTTGATAGGCCTTGTGCTGCTCTTAAAAAGAAGTGTATGAGCCTCAAGCTTTCTCGGCATCTGTGAGGCTCATCCTTATTCGTGGGGAGATGCAGTGCTATTGCCCACATGTCCCTGAGCAATATCCCCAGCTCCAGCTTCCAAGGACCCTGGAAAGCCTGCTTCCTCTCAGATCACCACCCCCCCCCCAGCAGCTTTGCTCTCTTTTTATTCCAATGGTTTTGAAGCCAGTCATGAGACCACAAGCCCATTTCTCTTGATCCTCCCCCAACTCGTGGTAGGTAGTTAGATGCTCATCATTTAAGGATCATATATTTCTCTCTTTGGAACCAAGCATGAATTACTGGATGCACATCAGCAAGCAGAACTTCTTAAAGAGCACTTAATGTTTGATCATCAGTATGAACTAGTGGCCTTGGGTAATCTCAACTTGCTTTAATTGGCTATAATTATGATCAGTGTTTTTTGGCTGCTCGAATTATCACAGGTCAGTTGGGGGAGCCCGTTCAAACCAGGTCCTTTTGCACTGCCTCCAGACATCAGTGACAGCATCCTTATTTTTCTGTGACAACAAAGATCTAGGACTCTCCATGAAGTTTTCTGCCTCAGACATGCAGTCAGTTACTTTTTAAAGAGCTCTGGTCCCTTTTCATGGAGACACCAGAATCAGGCAGACACAATGTCATGTGTCTGGTTGGGGAAATCTTAGGGACAGAAAAGCAAGGTATTTCAAAGGGCATGCATTTATGATTATCTCTGATTTTTCTTAAGTTGGTTTGAGTATGAGAACTTACTAATATAATGAAAAAATAATTTTGGCGCACTGTCAAACTATGTCTTTAAATTAGAATATAGCTTAGAAGTTGATATCTCCATTTATTTTTTTTTCTTAAGTATCTTGGAATTGACCCCTAAGTGCATGGGTCCAGATGATTTCTCACCTGTCGGTGTTTCGTGGGCATCCATTTTTTGAAAAACAAATAAACAAACAAAACAAATCCCAGTCTCACTCCAAGGGGACTGTATTAGATATCTATTGCTGTGTAACAAATCACCCCGTCTTACTCATCTAGTGCTGCTATAACAGAAATACCGTAAGTGGATGGCTTTAACAAAGAGAAGTTTATTCTCTCACAGTCCAGTAGGCTACAAGTCCAAATTCAGGGTGTCAGCCCCAAGGGAACGCTTTCTCTGTCAGCTCTGGAGGAAGGTCCGGGTCATCAATCTTCCCTTGGTCTAGGAGCTTCTCTGCACGGGAACTTCAGGTCCAAAGGACGTGCTCTGCTCCTGGCACTGTTTCTTGGTGGTATGGGGTTCCTATGTGTCTCTGATCACTTCTGTCTTTTATATCTCAAAAGAGATTGGCTTAAGACACTATCCAATCTTATATACCTCATCAGTATAACGGCCGCTAATCCATCTTATTAGATCATAGTGACTGAATCTACAACACATAAGGAAATAACATCAAATTACAAAATGGTACACAGTTATACGATACTGGGAATCATGACCCAGCCAGGTTGACAGATTTTTTGGGGTACACAATTCAATTCGTGACACCCCCAAACTTAGTGGCTTTATTATCGCACTGTTTCTTTGGGTCAGGAATCAGGACATGGCTGTGCTGAGTCCTCTGGCTCTGGGTCTCTCACAAGGTTGTAGTCAAGGTGTCAGCTGAAGTTGCAGTCATCTCAGCTGGAATGGGGGAGGATCTGCTTCCAAGCTTACTCTCCTGGTTGTTGGCGGGATTCAATTACTCATAGACTGTTGCACTGGGGGCCTCAAGTCCTCACTAGCTGGTGACTGGAGGCTGCCCTCAGTTCTTTGCCACATGGGCCCCTCCATAGGGCAGCTCACAACACGGCAGCCAGCTTCATCCGAGTGAGCAAGACTAAAGTCACAATCTTTTGTAACGTAATTTTGGAAATGACATCTCATCTCTTTTGCTGTTTTTCGTTAGTCAGAAGAAAGTCACTAGGTCCAGTCCACATTGAAGGGAAGGAGTTTACACAAAGGAGTGAATACCAGGAAATGGGGATCACTGGAGGCCATTTCAGAAGGTGGCTGTTGCAAAAATCTCAAATAATAGACAAATATAGGAAATCTAGTGTCTCAGAGGAAAATACGAATATGATCTTTGAACTGTGTTCAAATGTTTTAGTATACATGTATTTTATTTTTTTGAGCACCAGTGTCTGTCTAGTGTCAAGTTTTCACTTTTTAATTTCCTTTGAATAGAGAGATGTATTATTTTGGGATTGATTCAGTCCCAGTTAAAAAAACAATTAATTAGGAATGTCAGGAAATAGAAGTGAACATAAACAATCATCAGACAACTTTTTGAACTTTACCCCCAAAGTTGAAGTACTATAGTGTTTTTGTAAGATGATAACATTTTTACAATAATATCTAGGTTCTGTAAGAACCAATTTATAAAAAAAACCCCAATAGGTTAGGTTTATAATATAATGTAGCTGAAATTTTATATCTTTTATTACATTTAAATATCCTAGTCTTTAAAATTAATAGTTATTTAAAAATTTTGACCCATTTCCAGAGAGTTTTTAAAAATTATCAAATAAAACTCGCAGAGAGAATTGAACAAGTTACAGCAATTGAAAAATTTAATGTGGATAGATTACTGTATGCATCAAAACATGTCATGCTGGAACTCTTAGTTTTACTTGACATGGTAGTAGTGAAGTCATCACAGAAGAAACTCAATCACAAGATTTTCTCAGAGAAACTGTGGTTGGGGCCTCATGAAATCCACAAGTGAAGGATGGTGTCTTACTTTCTTAGTGGTGCTGTAACAGAAATACCACAAGGGGGTGGGTTTAACAAACATTTATTTTCTCACAGTTTAGGAGGCTAGAAATTCGAATTCAAGGCACTGGCTCAAAGGGAAGACTCTCTCTCTCTTGGCTCCGGGTAAAGATCCTTGTCTTTTTTCAGCTTCAGTTCCTGGGTTCCTTGGAGATCGTCATGTGGTACAGCATCTACCCCATCTGTACTTCCTTACTTCTGTGCCTAGTCTGCTCTTTTACATCTCAAACGTGATTGACTTAAAACACACCTTACACTTGTATGACCTCATTAACATAACAAAGCAAACCCTGTTCCCAAATTGGGTCACATCCACAGGCCTAGGGGTCAGGATTTGCAACAAGTAGTTTTTGGGGACACATTCGATGCATAACATTTGGTTTTGTCAAAATCCAAATGAGCTGACAAGACATGAGACTTCTTGCTGGGAACGGGAATTTATTTACCTGTTTTCACAAATTAACTATTGGGGTGGGGAGAGGGCTGGTGATTACAAAGGTCCCCATTGTGCTTGTCTAGGCAGTATCTGTATTTAGGCAGGGGAGTCACCAATTTATGATGGTCCCAGACCATTTTGAGGTCATTTCCATAAGCTGATTCTGGGGAAGGAGGCCCAGATACCTTAAGTTCACCCTTCATTTGCCTTGGACAAGTGTTTGGCTAGCCTCCACTTGTAATGTTCGAGCAATTTCTTAGTCATTATCCAGCTTCTTCAGCTCTGCTAAATAAGGCTGTGCAAGGGCAGTGCCAGCCACCCCTCCTGGAGTGAGGAGGTGGGGGCATAGTTTTCCTGGGTATCTAGGTTGAGGCTGCTGCTATATGGAAACTCCACAGCTGTATCTAACAGGTCTGCATCAGACACCTCATCTTGCTCAGCTGTACCAGCTTTGAGTTCAAAGCCCCATTCACATTCCATCCCTGTCCTGTGTTTCTAGATCCAGAACTCCTAATGTTAACTGTTACTATTTTTTCTCTTATTCAGTGACTCTTTCCTCTGTCTGATATTGTTCATTTAATATCTCTTCAAATTTTGCATTTTTTTTCAGCTTTTGTTACAAGATATGTGTGTATGGGTGGGGGGGAATGGTTTTTGGCTCAGAGACTTCAGAAACCAAGACTTTAAGATTCTAAACTGTCTTAAACCATGGTGGGGGAGGGGGGGCAAATAATCAGTTATGTTCCCAAAGCTTCTAGCCTTAAAGAAGCTGGGCCTTTTGCCAGCCTCCTCCCTGTAACTCAGCTGGCTTGAGTTCAGGATGGTTATCTTCCCCTAAACAAAATTGTCTGGAACAAAGCAGAGGCCAGCTCTCTAATACTTGGGTTGCATTGTCTTGAGGCCATTTTAATTAGGTTTACTAAGACACTGTGGAACTTCCTAGAAGAGAGAAAACATAACTTTCAGCTACTGAGATGTTCAGCTCAAACATCCAAACACTTTTTAACCGAATTAAAGTAACACATCATCCTTGCTTCAAACAGAAGTTTAAAAAAAGATTTATTTTTGTATACTTATCAATGCAATTTTCCCGTCTCAATTAAGTCTATTAAATTTTCCACTTGGAGAGTGTCTGTTCCAAGTAGAAAATTATTTCTGAGACGTGACCCTCTGGACACTGTTTTGCTAGAGGAGTGCAATTAACTTGAGCAAATCCCAGAGTTCCAAGGGCACCATTGCCAGTAAAAGGTGTATACTTTTCAAAACAATTTCTTAGTTTAAAAACTGTAACTTGAGACCAGTCTCTTTATTGGCTACCTTTTCAGTAAAGGTTGGTAGTCAAAGCTTTCTTACCTTTATTGTCTTAACCTCTTCTCACATGTAAAACATTTGACGTATATTTAAATTGCCTTGCATATTGTCTCCATGTTGCTAGTCTACCTGTAAAGTTGGCTCAGTGAGCATTAAAGTATTTCTCAGTTCATTCTCATTTCTTCTCACCTCTAAAACCTTAGCAACTTTCATTTATCTCTGGCAAATTGCTGACCATCTTTTCCACTAGGGTCTCTAGGGATTCTTGCGAATTCCCACATCCCAGGTTACCTTTTCAGATGTCTAGTTCTAGTAACAACCAGTTATATGCAGATGACACAACCTTGCTTGCTGAAAGCAAAGAAGACTTGAAGTACTTACTGATGAAGATCAAGGATTACAGCCTTCAGTATGAATTACACCTCAAGATAAAGAGAACAAAAATCCTCACAACTGAACCAATAAGCAACATCATGATAAATGGAGAATATATCAAAGTTGTCAAGGATTTCATTTTACTCAGATCCACAATCAATGCCCGTGGAAGCAGCAGTCAAGAAATCAAATGATGTATTGTGTTGGGCACATCTGCTGCAAAAGATCTCTTTAAAGTGTCAAAAAGCAAAGATGTCACTTTGAGAACTAAGGTACACCTGACCCAAGCCATGGTGTTTTCAATCTCCCCATATGCATGTGAAAGCTGGATGATGAATAAGGAAGACCGAAGAAGAAATGATGCATTTGAATTATGATGTTGACGAAGAATATTGAATACACCAGGGACTGCCAGAAGAACAAATCTGTCTTGGAAAAAGTACAGCCAGAATGCTCCCTGGAAGCGAGGATGGCGAGATTTCGTCTCACGTACTCTGGACATGTTATCAGGAGGGACTGGTCCTTGGAGAAGGACATAATGCTTGGTAAAGTAGAGGGTCAGCAAAAGAGACGAAGACTCAGTGTGGTAGATTGACACTGTGGCTGTAACAACGTGTTCAAACATAACAGCGATTGTGAAGATGGCTCAGGACCTGGCAGTGTTTCATTCTGTTGTACATAGGGTCACTATGAGTTGGAACTGACCTGACAGCACCTAACAACAATAACAACAACACAGTTCAGGGCATCCTTTTGGAATCCATAGGTTTTGTCTCAAACATCAGTTATTTCTTCTTTTGGGGTTTCAACTTCCTTTGGAAATCTTTAGTCCTATCCATTGCTTTAGCTCTCACATAAGACTCTAAGAATTAGGCTTTGGGCTCATTGCCCTTGGCTCAGCCATTTTTATTATATGCCAGGTACAAATGGTTGGAGGGAGGGGAACAATATACAGATTACATTTGACTCATCTCCTCCCACAAAATTCTCATGTTTCAGGAATGTTTTACTCATTGTTCCCTGCTTTGGCATTCTGATCCCCATCCAAAATCTGGCCATGATTGTAGGCTCTGCATGCATATCCCACTTCTGACACCAACAGAATAGTTGCAGATAGGTTAAGATTATCTGACAGAGACGTTGTATGTGTTCCAGAACTTCTATAAGTTCATGATTTATTTATCCAAAGATGCAGGATATCATGCAAGTGAGATGATTACCCAGAGCAGAAGCAGATGCAGTATATCTTGGCCTGGCCTTTTCTAGCCCCTTGGTTTACTAATGGGTGCAGAGTTGCCAGTGACATCTTCAACACTGGCAGAATCCTGCTTGTACGTAGAGGCAGCCCAATTCTTCCTGTGCCACTGCCTTTTTATACCAACATCTTGGAAGAATGTATGCTAATAATCTGAAAATATATTTAAGGGATATTTACAGATATCATGCTCTGCTGGTTCATAAACCAAACAGCATCTACAAGGCCTCATCCTCTTTATTGTGGGAAGAAAACAGAGTCAGCATTATGGATGTAACAATCAAGTGTGCATTAAAAATAAAAATACATATGTATATATAAGTATAAAAAGCAGAACAGGAGGCTATACTCCTTGGAAGAGATGTGGGGAGAAATAGAACTGGGATGGTGGATAAAGGGGAATCTATAATATTCTTAAATAGTCTAAAAAGAAGACATAATTTATTTCTTTTGAAAAGGGGAAAACACTAAAACAGTTTGTTAAAATCAGCTGACAATTCTTGATAGAAGAGAATATAGGTGTTAATTATACTTTTCCTTGTAATATTTCTGCATTTAAATTACCTTCTTAAAAACTGATACTTTTGGATTCTAAGATTTGTTAGTAAGGCAAAAATGATAGGGCTTTAAAACATGTGTACTGTTTTCTTCAGTTATTATCTCAACCCAAATTTAGGTCTTATTTTCTGTATGGAAAGCCTTTTTCAGAGTCTGTAATGAGGATTCTTTTGGGGAATTTGGTTAGAAGGAGAGAAGTAGAGAACTGTGTTATAGACAGAAGTAACATTTGCTCATGGGTTCTTTTGGCTCCAGTAGAGGGGATCTTGTTAGGCATCAGCATTTATCCTCTTACCACACTCCCTCCTCTCTCCTGGGACCTCTATGAAGGAGACCTCCTATCCACTAGGGAAACAGCAGATATTCTTCCATGGGACAGCTTTGGCCCTGGGTTTGCTTGAGTGCTCAGAAAGTCTCATTTGACAAAGAAGACTAGTGTTTCACAACATTTTCAATCTGTACGGATGCTGTGAACCTGGTTACAGTTTTCCCATCTGTGAAAAAACCAGATGGTTTCTTCTCTTTCTTTTTTTTAAAAATAATTTATTTTATTCTTTTGTTGTTGAGAATATACACAGCAGAATATACACCAATTCAACGATTTCTACATGTACAATTCAGTGACATTGATTATGTTCTTCAAGTTGTATAACCATTCTTACCCTCCTTTTCCTAATTGTTCCTCTCCATTAACATAATCTCAGTGCCCCCTGAAGTTCCTATCTAACCTTTCGAGTTGCTGCTGTCAGTTTGATCCCATATAGATAGATCTTGAAAGAGCACAATACTCAAGGCAGATATTCTTAACTAAACTACTGTTTGTAATGAGACGATTTCTTTGTTTCCTAAGGGCTGGAATTCTATGCCTCCTACTTAGGTTGTTGATTTTTATTCCCTGAAAATCAAATGACTTGAGCTCTTTGATAGAGGTTAAATATATTAAAAATCTGCCTTTTCCACATTGATCAGTTTTACCATTTAACACCAGCGATAGCTTGTTGTTTCAAAAGGAATACACTGTAAAATCCCCAGGTCTGGGAGATGAAACAAGCGTAACCTTTTCCCACGGGCGTTAATTTCAAACAGTGACTCCATTAAAACAATCCAGATTAGAATATGACAGCAAGAATTGTCACTGTCCTGGGATGAAAATTCTAAACTCCAAAGAGTATATAGGAGGGAAGAGCATTTGGCTCCTGTTGGAATGGAAAGCAGAAGATACAAGGACATGACAAATCATTTGGTGAAATGGCAGATGATAAACACCTCCCCCCCCCCAAAAAAAAACCAAACCAAAACAAAACAAAAAACCAAACCCATTGCTATCAGTCGATTCTAACTCATAGCATCCATATAGGACAGATTAGAACTGCCCCATAGGGTTTCCAAGATTGTAAATCTTTATGGAAACAGACTGCCATATCTTTCTCTCATGGAGCCACTGGTGGGTTCTAACTGTCGACCTTTCAGTTAGCAGCTAAGTGCTTAACTACTGCTCCACTAGGGCTCTGATGGATGATGGGGGATAATAATAGGGAACCAGATTTAAAAGTTATGAAAATCAGAAGTGCACCAGGATATGTCTGCAAAGCATGAAAGAGTAACACTGAGCACCAGGAGAATAAATATAGGACAGAAAATACTACCAAAGAGTGAGCACTAACACCAATGCATACTTGATTTAAATGAGCCAGACACTTTTCCAAATGCTTATTGTCACTCATTGCATCTTCATAACAGTCCTATGATGTGAGTACAATTATCATCAAAACTGCGGAACAGAGTGGGTATGTAACAAGCCCAAGGTCACATAGCTAGTGAGTGGTAGACCCAGGACTTGAACTCAAGCAGTTTAAGACTGGAATCTATGTTCTTAGCCTCTGCTCTCTGATGTTTCTCTGATTTACTTTGTGCCAGATGCTGTGCTAACTCATGCTTGGGGGAAAAACTAGGTCCTACTGGACATTCCTGGGTGGAAAGCCTTCCTTCAGAATTTTCAATGAGAATACCTTTGGGGAATTCTAAGACTTCATGTAATTCTTGCCATGATCCT
>NW_004443944.1:20803896-20805142 GCF_000243295.1 Trichechus manatus latirostris
GAATTCTGTGTGAGGCCTTTGGCCCATCAAGTCCCCTCTCTGGTCTAGAAGTCAGCTTCCCTGGCAGCCAAATGAGAGAGAGCTTTGCTGTCTCCATTCACAGTGCTTGCCTCTCTGAAGTGGTCTTCTTGTTTACTTATGTGCTAATTTTTCTGACCTTTTCTTCTAGAATTGAAATCAACGAAGGTTGGGACTTTGTTCTGTTCACTGCAGAGCCCCAATGCTCAGCACAATTCCTACACATAGTAGATGCTCCATTAATGTTGTCGAATAAATGAATATTAAGTGATTTCTAAGATCCCTTCCAGCAATTTTTGTCTTAGAATCAAATATTCTGTGTTCTATCTTACACAATAATAGCTGTTTTTTTTTAACTCTGTCAATCAGAAATCTCAACCAGTACTTTAATTTTATCTTTTTTTTTTTAAAGGAAAATAATAATTGATGAATTAAGGAAAAAATACTTAAAGCACCCTCCATGTACCAGGGACAGTGGCACATACTATATGTCCCACGTTACTCCATTTAATCCTCATAATGTCCCTGTGAAGTTGGATCACTATACAGAAGGGTGTCAGTGAGGTTACATGACATGCCAGGGCCACACAAATAAGGGTTAAATCCAGGTGTCTTCACTTCTAGACTAGTGTTTTCCATTTCAAAGCTGTGCAAGATTCTAAAGAATCTTCTGAATTGTGAAGATTGATTACATCATTAAAAGTATAGTTTGCCCTTAAATATATTTTATCTTGGGTCACTCAGTATGTTGGAAGGAGAAGAGGCATTGGAATCAGAGAAGCCTGAATTAAAATTCCAGTTCTTGCCACTGACTGTGTCCTTAGGCAAGTTACTGTACCTTTTTGAGTCTCGGATTTCCCATTTGTCAATGAGAATAATTACACCAGTCTGGCAGGGGGCTTGTGAGGATTTGGGATGGTGCCTGTAAAATACCTGGCAAGTGATGGTAGCAATAGTGGTTATAATATTATCACCTTTTTGAGAATTGGTAACTTAAGCAAGAATCATGTGATGTCTCAATCAGATGAGTGGATTTTAGAATTTGCCATTCCTTGTTAGGAAAAACTGATAGCGTGAATTGTATTCGCAAATGTCTCTGGAGATATTGTCATCCCATCTGGACTGGCTCTCAGGTCTCACTGCCTGGGAGCCTGCCTCATCCCATTTACTTGCTGTGTATCCTTGGGCAAATCAATTAACCTCTCTGAACTTTTTTAAATCAGAAAAT
>NW_004443944.1:20806304-20807907 GCF_000243295.1 Trichechus manatus latirostris
TAGAGGGAGGAAGCTTCTAAAAAGCAGCAATGAGATCTCAATCATCTCAGTAGCCAGAGCTGCTTGGCACGTGGGCAGGGGATGCTATACTCCTGTGAAGGCCCCAGAGTCCCCACTGTATTGCTTTGCTGAAGACGTAGTGGCAATCATGACAATTGCGATGTCAGGAGAAAAAAATAGGTGTGAGTTGCCAATACAATAGCTGATCTCTTTATGGGTGACCTTGAGTTACAAGAACTGGCTAAATTGTTTTCTCTAATCCCAATGATTCTATTTTTATGATACTTTCTGGAGTATTTTCAGGCGTATCATTCCGTTTGAATCCTGGGCTCTTGACAAGTGTTGTGCCCTTTTGCAGACAGGAGTCTAGGTCCTAGATGGATTAAAGGCCCAACCCAACGCCACACAAGTGCTGAGGCTGGCGCAAGGCCTGAAACCTGCTTTTTAGATTTTGAACCTTAGATGCCTGTCAGGGCCCCATTCTATCATGTAAGTGAGCAGGGAAGTTCGTGGGATGTTTTACAGACGCTTTGCAGACGCAGCTCTTCAAGTATCTGCTACGGTGTTTAGCATGATTCCTGGAACCTAATGCGTCCTGGATTTAAGTCTTTGTAGTAGTAAATTGAATTGAAGGGCAAACCCTTAACTACCTGGAAAACTCTGCTGTCTGAAAAGGCACGTTTCTTACGAACAGCGTGGATGAAGGCCTGGTAGAAGGAAACAAGCAGTAGGAGGAAATACGTAAAGAGAAGCTCAGGTAAAGGGGAGGGGCAGGAAGGCCTGGGACAGCATTCAGGTGGTGACAGTTGTGGGACAGGGCACACGGCCTCTAGGCCTGGCTGAGTCACTCTGGGCTGCGTTTCCCTTGGGGAGTGTGCTTCTCCCTGCCTTTCTTTGGCTGCTTTGATTTTGCTTGAACCAATACTTCCAGGGGAGCAAGTTTGCAGCCTAAGGCACTTGGTTAAAAATAACTTTTATTTTCCATAAGAAATTCAGACTAGCACAGGGAAAAATTCCTGTGGGATAGAGGTTTTGATAACAAATAATGAGACAACAACCATCAGAGGATTCCTCACCCCCGGCTTCCTCAAGAGGTCAGTTTGATCCAAATGGCCTGCAGAGGCCCGTGGCTCTGAACCATCTAACTGGGTCCCTGGTGTGAGGCAGGACAGGCTGGGTGCTGTTATTATCCCTTCTTCCTAGGCCCAGACGACTGTGACAGGGTTTGATTTTCCTCTTTGTCACTTGCATCAAAGAGGAAGATTTGGCAAATGACGTCCCTTTGTTGGAGGAAAGAGATTGAAATTGGTTTAATGTGGTAGTTCTTTGGAAGAAATCAACCTCTATTCTTTTAGATTTGTGAAATGCTTAGGATAATGCAGTTGGAGGTGTGTGGAGAGTTGACAGCATGTAAATTCTAGGTTAGGATGACTTTAGAAATTCCACTTGAAGTAACAGGTTGGACCCTGTGTTAGTTAACTACTGCTGCATAACAAATTACCACAAAGTTAGCCACTTAAAACAACACATATTTATTGTTCTCATGGTTTCTGGGGGTCAGGAGTCCAAGCACAGCTTAGCTAGGTTCTCTGCTTCAGGGTCT
>NW_004443944.1:20810236-20812634 GCF_000243295.1 Trichechus manatus latirostris
TGATAAATCAAAAGAAGAAGAGTATTTGTCTAACATGTGAAAATTATATGAAATTCTGATTTCAGTGTCCATAAATAGAGTTGTATTGGAACACAGCCACACTCTTGTTTCCATATTGCCTATGGCTGCTTTTGCGCTACAACAGCCGAGTTGAGTAGTTGTAACTGAGAGTGTATGGCCTGCAGGGCCTAAAGTATTTACTATTCAGTCCTGTCCATAAAATGTTTGCTGACCCCTGCTGTAGCCACATTACCTTGTCTTCTCTAACAGTCCCAGCCTGTGCCTGTCTCATGTTCTTTGCTCTTGGTGTTCTCTTTTCTTGGGATGCTCCTTTTCATCCTTAGCTCAAGTATCACCCCTTCACTTTCCATCCACATGAGCTTGGATATGTTGATATATCGACAGCATCAACGATCTCAAAGTATTTATTTACTTCTTTGCTTATTATTTTTTCCTCCCATTCATGTAAGCTAAAGAAAACCAAACCAAACCTGTTGCTATCGAGTCGATTCTGACTCATAGTGACCCTATAGAACAGAGTAGAACTGCCCCATAGGGTTTCCAAGGAGCACTTGGTGGATTTGAACTGCCGACCTTGTGGTTAGCAGCCAAACTCTTCACCACTACACAATCAGGGTTTCCAAGTAAGCTGATGAAGGGGAGTAATTCTGCCTGTCTTGCTCATCACCCTGGAAGTGCCTGGCACATGCTTGGTACTCTATAAATGTTTGTTGATAGACTGTCCTCATGAATGGAATCAGCGCTGAGTTTCAGGCTCGATCCTCTGTACCACCAATCCTTCTCCCCAACAACAAACTCATTTCTTCCTTCACCCAAAATGCCATTTTCAGTAAGCTGAGATAATTGGAATTTAAGGTAAGACATTACAAAATTAAATTTATTGTTTGCAATTTAATTTATTTTTTAACATTTTGAATAATCCTAAATAATCAGGGGTACATTGTATGACACTTGAGGGGTAAGGAAGTAAAACATTTACACCATAACTAACTTTTCATAATATTTTATAACTCCCCACAGGCCCCTCCCCCCACCTTTATAGCATGTAAGTGTCTGTGTATTCCAAATTTGAAACATTCAATTTGCAACTCATTTTTAGGAATATATCTCATAAAAGAGAGGCTAAGGAATGGGGATATGTATCTCCCCCTTTTCTCTCCCCTTTCCTTTTTTTACACTGCAAGGACACACACATGTGATAGATGTGCTTTTGGTGGAAACATGGTTGGGTGGGTTTTTCCATGAGGACCACCAGTCCAGTTCAAGAGCCATAGAACAGTCCACATAACATGTAAGAACCCAGAAACTGCCTTACAAATATGGGCAGTTCTTCACTGCATTGTGGTGCCCCCACAGACCACGTGAACACGTTCATGGGACCAGTGCCTGGGATTGAGGATGAGTGTGACCGGCCTCTGAGCAGTATTTGTGTTGTAGGGTGGAATGTCAAAAAGCAAGCATGTTGCCCATGTCAATGTTGAACACAGATGTTTATTTTGGAGACTCAAAAACTGCCAAGAGCCTGCTGACTGTTTCATAGCAAATCTTAGTAATGATTGCGGCAGTTTCTGGCAGTACATCTTTGCTGTTATCCAAGATATAGATCTTTGTTTTCTTCCTACTAGTTCCTCTAATTCACCAGTGTTTGCCGAGTTCCCTCTATGGATCATCCTCTGGGGAGGGAGACATGGAAGGACCATTTCCATCCTTAAGGAGCTTGCCATGTGGTTTGGGGAAACAGATGGGCTTGTTGGCAGTGGGCATACATGGATGGGAGGCGTATGATGCCACTGCAAAGGGCAGTCTGGACAGACAGCTCACTTGACCAGAGCCAGGGATGGCTTCTGGCAGGCAGTAATGCTTGATTATGGGGTTGTGAGCCACGGGAGGGGACGGGAGAGCTTCCTGGGCTGAGCCAATGCCCAGTGGGTCATCGTGGAAAGCCAAGCACTCTAGTGTGGTTGGAGCCATGGGAGGCTGAGCTGGTGTGGCAAGAGGGGAGGGGAGAGGCAGCCCCAGATTGGATATCAAAGGCTGCAATGGGCTGTGCTCAGAAGCGTGACTCTTTGTTGCCCCCAGAATCACAGACCATGGAGACCTTCTGTCCTCTGTTTTCAGGCAGGCGATGTTGTGTTTGCACGGATCACTGATTGTTTTTGGGCATTGCAAATTGTGTGCTTCAGTGATTCAGGGTAGGATGGCACAGAATAGCTTTTGCTTCTGCAGGAAGTAGTTACTCTTATGAGTCCCTGGCTTATTGTACAGTTGTTAATAGAACACGGGCTTAGAGTCAGACTGGCTCCACCACTGCAAGATTCATGGCCCTGGGCAAGTTACTTACCCAAGTTCTACCTCAGTTTCTTCATCTGCCAAAGGG
>NW_004443944.1:20814429-20824743 GCF_000243295.1 Trichechus manatus latirostris
CACATGGCAGTTGGCAGAAATTAGGCTCCTGAGGGTCCTTTTGCCCATCAGAGCAAAAAATGAGTTGTCTTTTTGCAGGAAAAATAGGATAAAGGTGGCTTTCATCAAGAGCAGTCAGCTTTCAGTTGTGTGCATGGGTTTAGATGCTTTTTGGACGGTGCAGGGCAAGTTTTAAATCCCAGCTTGGCTTCCGGACACTTGGTACTTTTGTATTGCACGTGTTACCATTTTTGCTTTGGTGTCCAGGAGACTCTGAATCAAATTTGCAGTCTAATCACATGGTTGATTGATGTAATCCCTGACTATCCCTTTGGTCTTAATTTTCTTCTGCTTATTTTGATTCCCTTACTTGTATTCTCATTGTATGACATGTATTATTATATGCTAACTCAAATTCTTTAATGAGCAAGTTCTGGTAACATTAAGCTCTTTCCCCGTCATGTCATTCGATAGTTCTTAAGGTGTGCAAATTCATTTACACGTTTGGTGAACGAAAACACAGCAGAATAGATTTAATGTAAGTCCAAATCAAGTTCAGTGTTCTGTGTACAGAGTACACAGGGGTTGGCAAACTTTTTCTGTAAAGAGTCAGATAAGCAGTCATAGACAGTATGTACATGAACGGGCATACCTGTGTTCCAATAAAACTTTATTTACAAAAACAGGCAGCTGGCCCACAGGATGTGATTCTCTGCCCTCCTGCATTGGTATAACATACATATAGAAAAGTCACAAATCACTAAGTATCCACCTTGGTGAATTGCTGTCATCACAAGGTGATGCTTCATGAAACCACCACCCAGGCCGGAAAGTACAACAAGACCAGTGTCTTTACATTGTCACATTAAGGTGTTACCCTCCTTTCACCCCAGATGTAACCACTGTTCTGGCTGCTAAGCATAATACCTAAATTTTGTAGCACATTAAATCCTGCATATGAAAACACTGGATTTTTTTTTTTTTTTTTAATTATTCTTGTGAGGCAAATATAATACGTGGGTGTAGTTGGGCTTACACCCAACTCTTTTGTTTACTGGCTTTGTCACCATGATCAAAATGATTGATAAGCCCTTGGAGCTTCAGCTCTTTTACCTGTAAAATGGGGATATTAATGCTTGTGTCAGGGGCTGTTATGAAAAATCAGTAATATGACATATGTGAGGTCCTTAGGGTAGCCCTGGTACATACAAACCGTCTGATTTCATTTTCTCTTCAATTCAGTTCCTTCTCCGTGCTGGTTAACACCTCTTCTGCCATGGTGAGGGCATCTCTCTTCGGTACTGTGGCTTATTTGTGCGTCAGTCCACCAAGCCTGGTCAGCTTCATGCGTGGTCCACTCCTTTCAGGTTTATTCTGGCGGTTGGATGCCTCCGTGAGGCCTCTGTTGGTGTTCAGTTTTCCCAGAACACCAAACAAATAGCCGTTGTGGGAGTTTCCTGGCACAGAGACCTCCCTGCTCATTTGTATTCTGGTAGCTTCTTGCTCACACATGAGCACTTGTCTCCCCAGCCCAAGTCCGGCTTTGCTGTATGGGCTGGTGGGTTGCACCGGGCAGGCCTGCTTCCTGCGGGGGCCCTTTCAAGATTGGCCTGCTTTTAGGGGGAGGGGTTTGGGATTGGCTCCTTTTGGGATCTACTTGCCAGAGTTTCTGTGAGCAGTGTGCGCATGACGGCACTGAAGCTAACTGGGCTGTGACTGACTCTGTCTTGACTAATTTGCTTTGGAGATAGGAGGTCTTGACTTGGTGGGTGCAATAAACAGCAGCAACAGAAATTGAATATACCTTGGGGACATGAATTGCCATCCTTGCTCTTAAAAGCACCTCCACTTTCTCCATCCAGGAAGGAATATTTAGAGAGATGATTATCGATGCTGGAGAGTATATTATAGGGATGGCATGTTCTGCAGCTAGAGAACAATTCCATAAAACAGAAAATGCCCTTCTGAAAGGGCCCATGTGGCTGGTAAGGAAGTGAACTTTTCCCTTTATGGGAAGCTTATAATGGGAGAGGAAGAAAGGAAGAAAGGCAGCTGAAATTCTATGTGCCAGGTGTCATGCCAGGTGCTTTTACAAACATTATTTTGTGACGTCCTTCCACCAACTCTGAGAGGCAGATATCATTTCCCCCATTTTATGGATGGAAAACTGAGGCTCGGAAAAACCCATTGCCGTCGAGTTGATTCCGACTTATAGCGACCCTGTAGGACAGAGTAGAACTGCCCCATAGGGTTTCCAAGGAGCGGCTGGTGGATTTGAACTGCTGACCTGTTGGTTAGCAACTGAGCTCTTAACCACTGTGCCACCAGGGCTCCAAGGCTTGGAGGAGTTGGGTGAATTGTCCCAGTGTTATGAGCTGAAGCCATATTAATAATAATGACAGCTGGGCTTTACCACTCCAGTCTGCTCCAGCTGACTTCTAGCTGCACCTTTCTCCAAAGCCAGAAACTATCCTCTCCTACCAACCAGCCCTCAACCAATGACTGACAGTAGTTGTTGCGTAAATACCTCAGCTCCGTCATTGGTTAGGGAGGATGACTGAGGGACATGTTCCACACTGGAGCCCAGAGTGCCCCAGTGGGGTTAAGCTCCAGTTGCCCACGGCGGTAAATTGCTCGATAACACACTCTGTATTGGTGTCCTTCCTTCCATTTCTCACCTCTCCTCTCCTTTATCAGCAGTTCCTGGGATCGCTTTCCAAATAAACGATTTGTTTGACAATGCTTTTCTTAAAACTGCCTCTGGGGAAACCCAATCTAAGACAAATGCTGATCACATTAATAATAATCGCACAATAATTATTGTTGATATTTATTGGACAGTTACTATGTCCTAGTTGCTGTGCTAAGCTGTTTAGATGGATTTTGTCACTTACTGCTCACTACAAACCTATGAGGTAGGTATTATTATTATTATTACTAGTTTACAGTGAGGGAACTAAGGCTCAGAGAGGTTAAGTGACTTGTCCAAGATCACAGAGCTAAAGAGTCTCAGCATTGGAAGAGCCAGAATTCCTCTTCAGGTTTTCTGACCCTATGTCCAGTGCTCTTCCCAACTGCCTGCCTGTCTTTATACAAATTGTCCCCAGTGAGCACTTGGATTGTCATGGGATATAATTGTTTCAGGAGATGCTCAGGTCCCTAGGGGTACCTTGTGGCTTTGACTGCTTGGGCCTTGTAGTAGGATCTTGTTACATGGTCTGGGGTTGTAAGAAGCATTAATGGGAACACAAACAGACTGGGGGAGATAAAGAGGTAAGTAACTTTCAAATAATTCGTCCTGGTGGAGCAATGGTTAAATGTTCAGCTGCTAACTGAAACGTTGGTGGTTTGAACCCACCACTGGCTCTGTGGAAGATAAGACCTGGCAAACTGCTCCCATAAAAATTACAGCCTTGGAAACCCTGTGGGGTAGTTCTACTCTGTCCTATAGGGTCACTATGAGTCAGAATCGACTCGATGGCAACAGGTTTGGTTTTTGGTTTCTTCCTCCTAATAGCACCTAAATTTTTATTCTCCTCCCCTAGGAAGGTATCTCACTCCCAATGCCCCACCCCTAATTTTGTGACAGGGGTTTAGCTAATTAGGGTTAATCCAACCTTCCTCGCCACAGTGAGTGGCTAAGGCTTGGGGTTATTGAATCAATCAGCTCATGAATTTCTCTGGGTGCAGGAATTGATGAAAAAATGGGCACGTGACCCTGTGTGGGCCCATGACAAGTCTGAAAGGCAGCCAGTTCTCTTTCTCTTTCAGGATGTAATTTACAAATGTGAATCCTGGAATAGCAGGGTCCGTTTCAACATCACAAGAGGGCATCAACTGACCCACGGAAGATAGAACAAAAAGATGGAAAGCAACAACCAGACTATTGATCTTGGAAGCCCACACTACCTTTGGACCTTCCAGGACTATGAGGCGGGAAGTTCCTTTCAACTTTAAATTGGTTTGAGTTGCATTTTCCATTACTTGCAGCCTAAAGTATCCTCCCTGGTCCACCAAGATGGAAGATGTTTCACACGGGCAGAAGTAGATCAAGGATGAAACTTTGGAGGAAGGAATGCGTACTAAGGGGTTGCCAGAAGAGGAAGAAGTGGCAAAAGACGCAAAGGATGAAAATTGTGAAAGAGTGGTATCCAGAAGCTGTCGTCTGGCAGAGGAAGGTCTGAGAGGTGACCATTGGTTCAGGCACCCAAGGGCTTTCATTTCAGTGCCCCAGGAGTAAATTTCAGGCCATTTGACCCTGCTGTTGCTTCTCAATACATGTTCATTTGTATGTTTTTTTTTTTTTTTGTATATATTTTCTTTTAACAGTGTTTTCATCTAGAAGACAAGAGAACTAACCTTTCTAGACACACACACACATACACACACACACACACTTACACCATTTTTTTATTGTAGTAAATATATATGTAACATAGCATTTGCCATTTCAGCATTCTTTACGTGTACAATTAAATTACATCAATTGTGTTCGTCACATTGGGCGACCATCACCATTATCCATGCACATACTTTTTTTAATGTTATAAATACATATATAAAACATTTGCCAATTCGATGTTTTTTAAGTGTTTAGTTTAATGATATCAGTTACATTAATCTTGTTGTTCATGCATCCATGCATTTTTCTTGGGAGAAAAGAGAAACATAAAAATACAGTTTATCCCTAATTCCATCACTCTATTTATCTGAATTATGTAAAGTAAGAAGTAAATGTTTTTATCTCCTCAGCCCACTGACTTCTCCATTTCACCCTATTGCAGGGCTAATTATTATTTTCTATTGGCTGTATATCCTTTCTGACATTTTCCTATGATAGACAGGCATATCTATTTGTAAACATACATGTATGCTTTTTAAACAAAATGCCAATCGTGTTGTGTGTATTGGTCTCCAATCTCAAGATACTTAGCTCCGTGCAGGGGGATGGTCAGAGGGATGATTCTTTCCATGTATGTCTTCAGCTTGCTTTGGAACCGGTGTTTCTTCTGTTTCTACATCTCTGTTGATAACTGACTTCCACCATATGCTTTGAGTGCATTCGTGTGTTTGCCACTGGGTAAAGTCCCTTAGTCCTAGGACAATGAACGTATTTGGATTTAAAAATTACGAGCCTTCTCCTAAATTCTCTTTGTTGGTACACAACTGCATAAGAAAGAAATGATGTTAGTTGCTGTCGAGTCAGCTCCAACTCATGCTGATCCCATGTACAATAGAACAAAACGTTGCCCAGTGCTGCATTATTTTCACGACTGTTGATATGCTCTAGTCCATTGTTACGGCTACTGTGTGTTTTGAGTGATTTCCAACCTAGGGGACATTATATCAGACAATATTCTGTTGTGGGCCATAGGGTTTTTCATTGGCTAATTTTCAGAAGTAGATGGTCAGAACTTTTCTTCTTAATCTGTCTTAGTTTGGAAGTGCCTCTGAAACCTGTCCACCATGGGTGACCCTGCTGGTATTTGACATACTGGTGGCATAGCTTCCAGTATCATAGCGACATGCAAGCCACCGCTGTATGACATAGCGCGTAGATAAAACTTGGTTGAAGGGTAAAAATGAGTAAAAAAAGTCAGGGAAATATTTAAGTAATACAGTCTCCATTTCAGGTTTTGGAATTGAATGCCAAGTGCAGAATGTTAAATGGGCCATTTTCAGAGCTTGGGAGAAGTTTGATATATAGTATGTAATTAAGAGGCTGAGGAGAGTGCCATTTTTATATCCTCTACTTGTCACTTGTGCACATTTGATTTCAAATATGATTTTCGAGGTTACAAGAGTAATTAATTGTATGGTCTCTTCCAGGAAATATCATTCACCTGAGTAACATCCTATAGATTGACAGATCCAGGGAAAGTGTGTGAAGGGACGTACAAGAAACCATGATTTAATTCACTTAACAAATATTTATTAGGTAATACTATGTGCCAAGAACCTTACTGCTCAGATCAGGGGATACAGTCGGGATGGCAGGGCATTGGCGAGCCTCCTAGTCTAGCAGGTATCAGAGAAGGCAAAAGTATAGGCTAAGGTACACTGGGGTCGACGCAGTAGCTTCAGGACCCGGCCATGTTTCGTCCTGTCATACATAAGATCACCATGAGTTGGAGTTGATTTCAAGGCAACTAACAACAACAGCAACTCTGCGGAAGATCTCTGAGCCTCAGAGCAGAACAAGGTGTCTGACTGAGCTCCTTCACTTATTTTATTTTTCTTGTCTAGTTAAAGATTATTTTAAACAGGTCCATTTTAGAAAACAAAGATAAACCAAAAAAACCAAACCCGTTGCCACTGAGTCAATTTCGACTCATAGTGACCCTATAGGACAGAGTAGAACTCCCCCATAGGGTTCCCAAGAGTGGCTGGCGGATGCAAACTGCTGACCTTTAGAAAAACAGACAGAAGCAAATATAATACCACTACAAGAGCCAGCCACCGTAATATTTTGGTATCGTTCCTTTCACTCATTTTTCTTGGCTTATTCTTAACATGTAGTTGTAAAGTTATTTACTTAGTCTTTGAGTCTGTGGCTAAACTCGAGAGAAAGGCTTTTCTTGAGCAGTTTCCGGTATTTGATTAAACAATTGTTTTCATGATGAGGAATGAATCCAGAATGAAGTCGTTTGCTTAAAGCTTCATCCAGATGTCACTGTAAAAAGTGGCATCAAATCCTTCATACTTTTGCTGGCTCAGAGATGTGTCTGGTTCCAACAGACGGTTTTGCCGAGGCCATCAGTCTCCTCCATCTTCAGGTGAGTTGGAAGTTGGACCTCATTCTCTCTGGAACCTTCAAATTCTTGATTTCTTAATTTCGATTCATCTACTGATTGAAGTATATATTTAAGAAATTAAAGAAGTAAGAGTACCTGTGTGAGTTTTGTTTATTCAGATCTGGAGTCAGAGTTCCTGGCTCTGTTGCCCAGTCCTCAAATTGGTTACTCAAACTTTCTGAGCCTCAGTTGCTTCACAGGGAAGTTTGTTTTCTTGTAATTCTTTATTAGCGCTCCAAGTTTGAAGCTTTCTATTCCTTTGTGATGCAGGCTGTGCCCTCTTTAACCCCACTGAAAACGCCGAGATTAGATACATGTTTTTGAATATATAGGTAGGGGAATCTTTAAGACATCTCAGGCAAACTATGGTCTATTTCCTTCTTAAACATGAGGTTATACACGGAGGTAGATCACACCTACCTTCAGATATAGGAAGGCAGAACATTCCATTGTATGATTGCCATAATAATTTTCTTCTAGTGTTAACTTCCATGGCTCCAAGCTTCCTGTCTCTTTCTGGTGCTGAGTGAGCTTCAGGCATCTGAAGACCTCGTGGGGTCCTGACAGCAGCTGTGATCATGGTTTCTGGGAAGAGTCATGCTGCATCCCCCGTTCAATGGGAGATGCCAGCACATATGGCCAAGCATTGTCGGGGATGTAGATCCCAATCCTTCACTGATCCCTTTAGTGTTGTCTGGAGATCCATGCCCAAGTTTGCACATCCAAGGGGGTCCTTAGCTCATGAAAATAATGAGCACAATGGAGGACTGCCTTCAGGGTCTGGCCAAGTGAAGGCTGACACTCCTTGGCTCCACCCAGACAGCTGTTGCCATGCAGGCTTTTGGGCCCATTCTTGCCCATGCTACCCATTTTCAAGAGAATCTAGAAACCCATATTTTTATGGGAAATCTCCTGATTTAAAATGCTGGCTATTTTTTTTAACAAAAGAATTGATATTGCTTGGCTCCAAGAACACAAGTTGGATTAGGCTTATCTCTAAATTTCTCTGGCCTATACAGTTTACAATTCTGTATTTCCCGCTGCATCTTCGCCTGCCTACACATCCCCAGGACATCCACACATCCCTCCCATGACAGAGCCCCTGGGCCCTTCACAATCCTCCTTCTCCTTTGAATGAGTCCAGATTGTTGTCATTTTACCTCTGAAAATGTGAGACCAAGAACCAGTCACAGTGTTACAGATGCCGTGGGATATAGTTACATCAGGGTGAACTGTGATCTTGCAAATAAAAATAAAACATCAATAAAATGAGGGTTAGGCTTGATGCTGTTACAGCAAGAACCTCCTACCACTTGAAGTGTTTACTGCCTAAGCAAAATTGTACTAGAGCCTTTCACATACGTTATTTAATTCTCACAATTGCACAAGGTGCAAGCGGTTGAGCAAGGTGATATTACCTTCAATTTAGGGACGCTCTGGGAGATTAAATCACTAGCTCAAAGGTGTACGGAGCAGAGTCTACCTCTTCCACTCTAGAAGAGGCTGTTCTTCACTGCTTCATACAGTTGTTATTTTCCTGTGCCCCATCATGAATACCTCACCTGCACCTTTGTTTATACCTGGTAGGTCCCTTGCAATTACCTTTCTTGCTAATGACAGTGTTTGGTTGGCTTTTCCTCAATGGGTAGAATTAGCCTAGTGAAGGCAGTTTTTCAAGGCATGTAATGAGCCTTTTCAAACCTGAGTTTTCATGATGAAGTTTATTTTATCAAAATACAAAAGAAAGGCAAATATTTACTAATTTTTATTTTATTAAAAAGCAATACACGGGCATATTTTTAGAAATGATAAATCAGCTCCTTTACAAACAGATCTTGGGGGAGAAAGAAATGTACCACATATAAAAATTATATACTATTCTATAATTGCACAAATCAAATACATGTATTATTTGTAATTACATGAGAAAACAAAGCAAACTGCATTCCAAGAGAACATGAATCAAGATGTTTTTTCTTTTCCCCACTTACTCTTCAGCATTAATTTGTCTTGCAGAAGTAAGAATATCACACAGACATTTTTAAAAAAACATCCCTGACCTACCTCGGGCACTTTAAAGATTTCTCGAGCAGATGATACTGATGTTTTGCAATCTCCAAGGTGAGAGTGAAACCCGTCTTATTTCTTCTTTTCTGCTGCCTTATTTTTCTTGCCTATATAAAAAAGCAGTAGACAAGTACGTTTTTGAGGCATGGTAACTCTATACCAGTGCTGTACCTGAACCTCCAGAGTAGTTCTGCTCTGGGTAATTTCTTCCTCAAAAAAGTTAACCGCCATATTCTTTACTCTTTGTGCAAAAGAGCTGGGTAGGTTTTGGAAGTAATGAACAATGAATTGAAGTCATTTTAAGAAACTTGGGTTATGTGGAAGACAATTTAAAGTCTCTCTTCTTAGAGGAGATTTCTCATAGAATTATTCATTCATTAGACATTTATAGAGCACCTGCTGTGTGTGTCAGTTGCTGTGCTGGGTGCCAGGGTGGTTGTTGTTAGCTGCTGTTGAATTGGCCCCCCAACTCATGATGACCCCGTGCACAATGGAACTAAATGCTACATGGTCCTGTACTGTCCCCATGTTTGGTTGCAGATTGGACCATGTCATCCGTAGGGTTTTCACTGTTGATTTTTGGAAGTAGATCACCAGACCTTTCTTCCTCATCTGTCTTAGTCTTGCTGGGGTCATAAGGGTGAAATACCCAGTTCCTGGTCTGTGGAGATATAGACTGGTCTGGTGGGTGAGAGACATATAGACCAATACAACATGGAGTAAAGTCGAGCAGAGGAAAAGGGATGAGAGAACCACATGACAAGAACCAGGGGAGTCCAGAGAAGAGTCTGAAGAGTCCACAAGGCATCACAGGGTAGTGATGATTTGGGAGGAATACATAGAAATGATCAAGATGGATACCTCTTGCCCCAGGGATGAGGTGGAGGGTTGGTGAGAATGTTTCCCAAGCAGGGTGACATATGTGCTAGGGCGGTGAAGTGTGGAAAATTGAGGCATATTCTAGGAACTGTGGATCACTTAGAGTTGGGAGTGAAAGTCAGATGTGAGCATGGGATGGGAGATGAGGTTCACCATGGAGGCAGACCTGCCTGCCAGCCTGAGGGATGTGGAATGTCAATGATCCGCATTTACATTGGGTTCATGAACTTTTATTACGCCTTTTCTACAACTACCACAGAGCCCTTGCTTTGTTTGAAGAGATCTTTGTGGATTTACACTGTAGTCCTGGGTGATGGAATTATTCATGATGTTTAACCTAATGGGAGGGATCTAGATGGGCTAAATAGTGTGTGTATTTATTGCCAGGAGTGAGAGCACCAAGTTCTGTGGTCTGGTTTTGGCTTGGAGCAGTTTTTCCTTCCATCCGAAGGGCCCATGGAGATGGAACAGAGGTGGATGGATGATACTTCTCTTTGGAGTCATATTTTGTAGAAAACTAGAAGCTTTGCAGGCCCATGATGAAGACTTTTTAAAATAATATTTTATGTGGAAGTATACACAGCAAAACAGTTCC
>NW_004443944.1:20826003-20827612 GCF_000243295.1 Trichechus manatus latirostris
TGAGTTGGAATTGACTCGACAGCAGTAGGTTTTGGTTTTGCCACACTGTTTTCCACAATGGCTGTACCATTTTGCATTCCCACCAGCAATGGATAAGGATTCCAGTTTCCCCACATCTTTGCCAACATTTATTATTTTCTGTTTTTTATTTCTTTATTTTTATTTTAGCCATCCTAATGGGAGTGAAATGTGGTTTTGATTTGCATCTTTCTGATGGCTAATGAAGCTGAGCACTGTTTCATGTGTTTGGTGGTTATGTGAATGTCTTCTTTGGTGAAATGTCTATTCAAGTCTTTCACCTGTTTTGTAATTGGGTTTCTGTCTTTTTGTTGTTGAAGTTTTATATATATTTTGGTTATTAGATTCTTGTTGGATATATGGTTTCTGAAGATATTCTTCTGGTCTGTAGCTTGTCTTTTTACTTTTTTGGTAAAGTCTTTTGATGAACAAAAGTTTTTAATTTTTATGAGGTCTCATTTCTTTATTTTGTCTTTTGCTGTTCGTACTTTTGTTATTATATTAGATAATCCCTTGTTGAAAGCTATGCCTGACAGCATTGCCCCTGCATTTTCTTCGAAGAATTTTATGGTTTTAGTTTGCACATTTAGGTCCTTAACCCATTCTGAATTTGTTTTTGTCTATAGTGTGAGGCATCGATCATGTTTCATTTTTCTGCATGTGGAATTCTAATTTTCCCAGGACCATTTATTAAAGAGACTCTTCTTTCCTCATCAAATGGACTTAGCACCCTTGTAAAAAAAAATCAATTGACCATAGATGTGTGGGTTTATTTATGGACTTCTGATTCTATTCCACTGATCTATGTGTCTATTGTTATACAGTACCAGGCTGTTTTGATTACTGTAGCTATATAATATGTTTTAAAATCAGTAAGTGTGAGTCTTCCTGCTTTGTTCTTCTCTTTCAACATTATTTTAGCTATTGAGGGTCTTTGCCATTTCACGTAAAATTGAGGATTGTTTTTTTCTATATCTGTAAAAAAGGCTGTTGGAATTTTGATCAGGATTGTAATGAATCTATAGATCACTTTGCATAATATTGACATCTTAGCAATATTAAGTCTTCAATCCAAGAACATGATATATCTTTCCACTGAAGTCTTCTTTAATGTCTTCCAGCAGTGTTATATAGATTTCACTGTATAAGTCCTTCACATCCCTAGTTAGATTTATTCCTAGGTATTTTATTCTCTTAAATGCTCTTGTAAAAAATTGTTTCCCTAAGTTTCCTTTCAGATTTCTCATTGCTGGTGTATAGAAACCCAACTGATTTTCATTTGTTGACCTCATACCCTGAAGCTTTGCTAAATTCCTCTATTAGCTCTAGAAGTTTTCTTGTGGACTCTTTGGGATTTTCTATATATAGGATCATATCATCTGTGAATAGAGATAATTTTACTTTTTTCCAGTCTGGATACTTTTTCTTTTTCTTGTCTTATTGTTCTGGCTAGGACTTCTAATACAATATTGAATAGAAGTGGTGAGAGCGGGCACCCTTGTCTTGTTCCCGATTTCAAGGGGAAAGCTCTCAGTCTTTCTCCATTAAGTATAATGTTGGCTGTTAGCTTTTCATATATGCCCTGAATCAT
>NW_004443944.1:20829070-20830658 GCF_000243295.1 Trichechus manatus latirostris
ATCTTCTGTATTTATTGACCCTTTTATCACTGTATAATGTCCACCTTTATCTCTTCTGACAGATTTTGTCTTGAAGTCTACTTTATCTGATATTAAGATTCCCACCCCTGCTTTGTTTTGGTTATTGTTTGCATGGAATTTTTTTTTTTTCCATCCTTTCACTTTTAACCTATTTGTGTCCTTGGGTTTAAGGTGTGTGTCTTGTAAATGGCATATAGCTGGATCTTGTTTTCTTTTTTTTTAAATCCATTCTGCTATTCTCTGCCTTTTTACTGGAGTATTTAGTCTATTTACATTCACTGTAATTACTGATAAGAAGTGGATAACTTCTGCCATTTTGTTATTTGTTATTTTCTTGTTCATCTTAAGCCTTCTTTGTCTTGGTCCTTCAGTGCCTCTTGCTTTTGTGTTTTGTTGTTTTATTGTAGTGAGACTTTTTGGTTTTCTTCTTCTTTCCTTTTGTGTATTTTTTTTTAAATAATTTTTTTTTTTTAGTGATTACCATGAATATTGCATTTATCAGCTTGTATTTATCATGTTCTAGGGCTAGTTAATACCAACTTAAGTTCAGTAACATACAAGAAATTGTATATCTATATCCTCCTTCTCCCCCCTTTTGTTGTTGTTATCACTAATTATGTGTTTATATTTCCTGTACCCTGTCACATAATTTTATCCTTGCCCTTTTATATATTTGTTATTAAAAAACATGAAGGACAGAACATTAAGAATTATCAGTCACAACTACCTTATTACTAGCCCTTATACTTATCTATACATTTCTCTTTATTTGGGATCTTTCTTTTTTATATATAGCTTTGAATTACTTCCTAGTGTTTTTTCCCTTCCATCTATGAAACTCCCATTAGTATTTTTTTGTAGGGCTGGTCTGGTGCATATGAACCCACTCAGCTTTTGTTTGTCTGGAAATGTTTTAATTTCACCCTGATTCCTGAAGGATGGTTTCACTGAGTATAGTAATCTTGGTTGACAATTTTTTTTTCTTCCAGCACTTTACATGTATCATTCCATTGGCTACTGGCCTCCAGTGTTTCTGAGGAAAAATTAATCTTACTGGAGATCTTTTGTGACTGTTTGCTTCTCTCTTAGTGCTTTCAGGATACTCTCTTTATCTTTACTTTTTTAGAGCCTAACCATGTTGTGTCTTGGTGTAGATCTCTTTGGGTTTATTCTGCTTGCAGTTCTTTGAGCTTCTTGGATATGTAAATACATGTCCTTTGTCAGACTGAGGAAATGTTCTTTTATTATTTTTTCTGTCCCTTTCTCTCCCTTATCTCCTTCTGGAATTCCCCAGTCTTCAACTTTTCATCATATTCCTCTATATAAACTTAAAATGTTGGCAAACAAGAGACTCTGGGATGCGTTATTGACACATACCACTGTTAGTCAGAATGTAAATATCATTTGATTCCTATGTGTGCTCAGCAAACATTTAGGGAGCCAGGCTGGTGGCGCAGTGGTTAAGAGCTCAGCTGCTAACCAAAAGATCGGCAGTTCGAATCCCCCAGCCACTCCTTGGAAACCCTATGGTGCAGTTCTACTCTGTCCTATAGGGTCACTATGAGTC
>NW_004443944.1:20831793-20836053 GCF_000243295.1 Trichechus manatus latirostris
CTGGACTCCGAAATCATCTTATGCATTCACATGGCCTCCTTGTAGATGTATTTTTTTCATTGCATAGGGTCTAGAGATGGTTGATATTCAGGACATAATTCCCAGAGTGTCCCTGCCTTGCTAAACTTCAGTTTGTATGTCTTTCATCAAATATTTGGCTTAGCTGGGGCTGGTTGGCATATTGTGTTAGCTCAAAGTAATTTATTGTCTCAGTGTCATCCAGTCAATACAGAGAAGTAATATTTAGCGTGTCAGTGGGGATTATGTTGTGATCTCAAGAAAAATATAGGAAGTTGGGTAGGGAAAAAAATCTAGAGATAAGAACCGGTAGTTATTAAAATAGACTTTTCTAATATATGTTCATTTGCTGTGCGTTACATCCACAACTTCATTTCTCATCAAAAAGTCTCAAAGAACCAGTTTCCAGTAGTTCTTATCCCTCCTTGCAGCTGAATATTTGGGGGGTATTTTAAAGTGATATCATAAAATAGATTGAAAATGAAGTCCTATAAATGATCTTTAATCAACAGGCTGTGTTGCTTCATGGAACAGAAAACAGTTAACAAAAGACTATGATTTTAATTCAAGGAAAGAGAACTATTTATTTTAAGTATTTCTGCAGAACGGCAGAAGTAATTTATTCAGCTATAATTAGACACATTGTAAAATGGACGATTGTGAAGAGTGATTCTTTCTGGCTTCAGGGAGTTGGAGAAAGCTCTTCTCTACGATCCTCTGTTATCTGGTTGCAGATCCTGGTGCCAGAAATTAATCTGTGAACGGGGGCAGAACTAGAGAAAAATGAAAGCTGAAACTGCTCGTGTTCCCTTTTTCTTCCTGAAAATGAGGTTTCCTTCCTTCTGTCTTGACGAGAAACTCCTGCAGTGAGCATTTAAATTGAAGAGTTGCTTGGGTTTGAGATGGAGGAGACCTGGCTTAACAGTAGGTAATGGAAAAAATCCTTAATCAAGGAGAAATTATGTGTACGTCTATAGTGAATTGTGGCAACTTAAAAAGCTGGTATCATTTGGGGTTGCATTAATAGGAGTATAGGGAGCAGACCACTGAAGGTGATTGATAGCTGGAAATTCTTTCTTTCAGAAAGTATTTGTTGAGGACTTCCTATGTGTCAGGACTAGGGAGACATTGGTGAACAACAGACATGTTTCTTTGGAGATCAGAGACTTTGGAAGGAGGAAGATAAATGGACAGATAGTTACAAAGCAGCAAGAGAAACCACAAGAGAAGTCCAGTGTTTGCATGTTGAGGGAGGAGGTAGGGCTTGGGGCAGAAGGAGAAGTCTGTGTAATGGCTCAGAAGTGAGACAACATGGCACCTTGGGGGAACCAAATGTTCAATGTGGTTTTAGAGTTCGAGGGTGTACTGTAGTTTAAGAGATGAGGCAAAAGAGGTGAACAGGCAGATCCTGCAGGGAATCACACACATGGGAGTTAAGTTGTGACTATCCCCAGGGCAATGGGGAGCCACTGATCAGCTTTAAGCACTAATGTGTTGTGATCAGCTTTGCCTTTTAAAAGCATCACTTTAGCTTCTGTGCCAGGAAAATGGACAGAGACAACAAGATGGAGGAAGGGAGACTAGTTAGGAAACATCTTCAAGAGAGATGATGGTACCGGGAGAGAGACATTGGTGCCCTCAACTGGAGTTGTGGCAGTAGGGATGGAGGAATTATGTGGACGTGAGAACTAGAAGGAGGGAGAATCAATAGACAGGTGAATATTTGAATATTTAGGGAGGGGAGAGTCCAGGTTGATGTCCCAGCATTGACTTGGGAATTGGGTAGAAACTGTCTTCCAGTGCAGTGTTTGTGTGGTGGGGGGGCCAGATCACAAGTTCAGGTATGTGTGAATTTAGAGTGTGAGTGCCCATTGGACATCGAAGTGGAGGTCTCCAGTAAGCGTCTGACTATTCGAGTGTGAAGCTTGGAGAGAGGCTGGGATTTTAGATTTTGGAGCCATTGGCAAAGATGGTCACTGAATCCTCAGTGGATAGATACCTGTGTAGTGGGAAGGGCCAAGGAGCCCACATAACAGCAACCTGGCTGCATTGGAGATCCTATACCCTATCCTGGGCCTTTTTTCTGTGTGGCTGTGTAGGGCAGAAGTAGAGTCCAAAGGTAAACGTTCCAGCCGGCAGATTCTCATTTGGCAGAAGGTAGGATTTTTACATGATTACAAGCGTCTGGAAGTGCATTGGGTTCCTTTGGAAGGTGATGAGTTTCCTGTTATCGAAGCAGAACCAGAAGACTACTTTCCCAGGACTATGTGGAAGGCATTAATGCATTAATTGGGATTGTCACCGTAGATGATCTCTAGATACCAACCTGCCTGTTTGGTCCAATCAGTCAAACTCCATTTTCAGTGGAGATGTCTACATCATGATCTGTCCATTCAGTTTGCTGTCTGTCCGCTTCCCTATCTGGGTTCACTTCCTTCCCAAGTCCACTTGGACCCATGGTCATCATGTCCAATATCCTCCTTCTTAGAACCTCAGGTTTCTTGTCCCCTGTCTCTACATCCAGCCCATCACCTGGACAAATTCAGCAACCCTCTGCCTTCTCTCCCCATTTATCAGGGGGCTGGATGCTGCTGGAGGAAAATTCCTCAAACCTTAAAAATGGGACCTCTATAAAGGCAGCCTGCAGGCTGCCTGGCAGTGTTTCCCTGTCTCCTGGTCATCTTTATCCCAGTCTCCTCTGTGGCCATGGCAAACCTTGTCCTAAGGTCTCCTTTCCACCACCTCTTTCCCCATGCTTCATAGAGAAAACACTAGTCATCAGATGGGAGCCTCCTCCATGTCCGGCCACTAGTGCTCTGGTACCTAAGTCCCACCTGCTCTCTAAGGCTCTCCCTTCCCTGGGCACTGGACCCTCAAAGTCCTGCTACCTTCTTGGGTGACTTGTTCTACTTGTTAACTATCTGCTCTCTTTTGTAATTTTAGCTTCCCACTTAGAACCGGCACCTTTTGTGCAGAAAAGAGTCATTTAGCATAGCAGGCCTGAGACTACTCTTCTTACAAAGGCCTGCTGGCAAGGCTGGCATCTGGGAACTTGGATCTGAGGAAAGTCCCTGTCTTTCCCAGAACTGATAAGAGTGGCTCACTGTGCCTAAACTGTTTGTACAAGCAATGTGGTTATGCTGAATACCTGCTTTCCCCTAGGAGTCTGGAATTTTGGTGTGTGCTAGGCAGAGGGAGCCTACATGACCAGCCCGCCAAAAACGTTGGGCACTGAGTCTCTTATGAGCTTTCCTGGTAGAAAACATTTCACATGTGTTTTCACAATGTGTTGCTGGGGGAATTAAGTGCATGCTGTGTGAATCCACTCGGAGAATATTCTAGAAGCTTGAGCTTGGTTTCCCCCAGACTTCGCTCCATGCGCCTTTTCCTTTTGTATCCTTTTGTTCTGATAAATCATAGCCATGAGTAGGACTATATTCTGAGCCCAGTTTCTCTTCCTAGTCAATCATCGAAACTGCGGACCTGACTCTTCTTTTTACTAGCATTTATATATGTTCAATGTCGTAGTTTGAATTGTGTCCCCCAAAAATATGTGTATCAATTTGCCTAGGCCATGAGTCCCTGTTATTGTGTGATTGTTCACCATTTTGTATCTGCTGTGATTTTCCCATGTGTTAACATCATAACCTCTATGATATTAATGAGGTAGGATAGGTGGCAATTATGTTAATGAGGCAGGACTCAATCTACAAGATTGGATTGTGTCTTGAGCCAATCTCTTTTGAGATATAAAAGAGAGAAGCTAGCAGAGAGACAGGGGTACCTCATACCACCAAGAAAGCAACACCAAGAGCAGAGCACGTCCTTTGGACTCGAGGTTCCTGCTCAGGGAAGCTCCTAGACGACTGGAAGGATGATGACAAGGACCTTCCTCCAGAGTCAACAGAGAGAGAAAGCCTTCCCCTGGAGTTAGTACCCTGAATTTGGACTTCTAGCCTACTAGGCTGTGAGAGAATAAATGTCTGTTAAAGCCATCCACTTGTGCTATTTCTGTTACAGCAGCACTAGACTAAGGCACTCAGCTAATTCATCTTAACAAATGAAGAAACAGACAAGCCATACAATGCCTCTGCCTTGACCCTAGGTCTTCCCCCAGCCACTGCTCTTTTCTCTACTCCACTTTTGCCAGATTTCTCAAAAATTGTCTCTGTTTCCACCTTCCTCTCTTCCTTCAGCCCACACTAATCTGGCTTCACTTCACCACCCCACAGAACCTATTCT
>NW_004443944.1:20836983-20837902 GCF_000243295.1 Trichechus manatus latirostris
CTCTCCCACAGCACCACAGTGACCTTTCTACCTAGTGTAATCATGTCACCCACTGCCTAAAGCTCTCGCATCTCCTCACTGCTCTCACGCTGGGCCTGGTATTTGGTGGGTGCTTGGCAAGATTTTGTGGAATGAATGAGTGAATGCATGACTGTGTAAGTGTTAGATTTTATTCGAGTGCCGAGTTAGCAACCCTGTGAGCCCTTTAGGCAGATGAAAAGCCAGAGCTGAGATTTAGAGCCAGTGAACTGCTGAATTTATATTAGATCAATTTGCTGAAGACTCTGGAAAGTTGGAAGGAGGAGGGGGAAGAATAGCAGAAATGGGCACCACTTGCCTATGTCTAAGAGTTTTAGAAAGAGTCTTGATGAGCAAGTACAGGAGGATTGTTGAAAACAGAGTGAGGAGGAAGAGAGAACTGTGAATGCCACCCCAACCCCTTGAGCGCTCAACAAGCCCCCCTACTTATTGGGAAAAGGAGCCATTGCTAAGGTGTAGGGGTGCTCCCTGGGTTTGATCCAACTCTGTCACATGCTAGCTGTGGACTCTGGTGCTGCTGGACAAATCTCGCAAGCTCCCTGTGCCTCAGTTTACTTATCTGTGAAATGGAGATGATGATGCCTACTTTCTGGGGTGATTGTGGGGAGTCACTGCGATAATGTGTGTGAAGCCTGGTATGTGGTGATCATTCATCAAATTTAGATGCTGTTTTTTGTTGTTGGTGTGGTGGAGGTGGCAGCGGTGGCATTAGTGATTGTGACTGGGCCTTACTGTGACTCAGGCAGGAATCCTGCCTGGCACATATCAACAGTGCTTCTCTAACCCCTTGTGTGAAATCTGATATATAATAGATGTAGAGAGATAGATGCCTTTGAGTTGAATCCGATTCATGGAGTCCTTGTGTACAACAGAACAAAAC
>NW_004443944.1:20839720-20841237 GCF_000243295.1 Trichechus manatus latirostris
TTAACCATTGCACCACCAGGGCTCCATCGGGATCAAGGGTACCTGAATACTAACTTGTAGGATGATTTGGGGGTGGTTCTGTGAGTGCCCAACTGATGGCATTGGAGGTCTCTTCAGTGGTTGCTTTGTGTGGACTCTATTTCAAGAAACTATTCTAGGAATAGAGTCAGTGTCATTGCAGCTGCCCTCTTTATTGCAAAGCCTTATACAGATACCTTACTTTGATGAAATTATAAGCAGTTGATGTGGTAAATTGTAAAAATAGCCATTAATTCTCCCTCTTACCTGCATCCATGTCCTTACAGTGCCACATTGTACATCCTCTCTCTTATCAAGAGGTAGAGTCTGTTTCTCCACCGTTTGAAGCTGGGCTTGGCCACATGACTTGTTTTGGTCAGTGGGACAGTAGCAAATGTGACGCAAGCAGAGGTTTGAAAAGTACTTATGCATTGGGGCTTGTTCTCTTGCTGCTCAGTGGTTTCCTGCTGCCAACTGCACGGGTGGGAGCCTACGGTAGCCTGTTGGATGATGATACTTATACTTACATGACCCAGATGCCCTCACCACCCCGGCTGATAACTAGCGAACCCTAGAAGCAGAGCCACCTAGCTGAGCAGCAGCTGATCCCAAGTGCATGACTGAGCCTAGTCGAGATCAACAGAGGAACTGCCCAGCTGAGCCTAGATCAAATTACTGATCCACAGAATTATGAGCTAAAGAAATGGTGGTGGTTTGAAGCCACAAAGTTTTTTTTTTTTGTGTGTGTGTGTGTGTGTGTGTTTGTGTGTGTTTTAGGTGAAAGTTTACAGTGAAAATTAGTTTCTCATTCAAAAATGTATACACATTGTTTTGTGATATTGGTTGTAATCCCCACAGTGTGTCAGCACTCTCTCCCTTTCCCTTTACACCCCGGATTCCCTGTATCCATTTGTCCAGGTTTCCTGTCCCTTCCTGCCTTCTCATCGTTGCTTTTGGGCAGGTGTTGCCCATTTGGTCTCATATACTTGATTGAACTAAGAAGCTCGTTTATCATGTGTGTTATTGTTTGTTTTATACACCTGTCTAACCTTTGCCTGAAAGATGGACTTCAGGAGTGGAAGCTACGAAGTTTTGGGGGTGGTTTGTTATACAGCAAAAGCTAACTGATATAGTTGAATTAATGGCCAGTAGATCACAACATGCTTTGAGTGCAGAAAATTTTAAATTAATTTTTAAATTTATTAATTTTTATTTTACAAAAAACTATAAGCACATCGGCTGTAAGATTTTTTTTTTAAAGTTAACTCTATCAGAAGCTGTAAAATATTCAGTTTATCGGCCTGGCTTTCATAGTAAGTTCTTCCAGAACACATATGACTTATTGAATGTGGATTTCCAAGTTTGGAGAGAGTCTTTGGCCTGAGTGTGAGTTCGAATATGTGGCCTCACCAGAAACCAAGATTAGTCGTGTCTGAGAATTCATGATCCAAAAAGTAAGAAATTTAGCCAGCAATGTTATCCTGAGCACAGCTCTGGTG
>NW_004443944.1:20842306-20849491 GCF_000243295.1 Trichechus manatus latirostris
GCTGTGAGATGGTGAGTTTTTAGTTGCTGGCGGTGTTCAAACCAACAGCGGGCTTAGGGAGGATGTTGTGTGACACGCTGGCTAGGTGCTCTGCGTTTCTCTGAGGGCTTTAACCAGGAAGCTCAAGAGTGTGAAGAAGCAAGGAGTGTGGAGGGGAGCTGGAAAAGCACCATGGTTCCATGTAAGCAAGAACAGTTAAAGAAAATAAGAATTTAAAAGTAATGAAGCAGGGATTAAGACGTGAGAAAATAGGTTGAGTAAAAGCAAAGTCTTTGAACTGTCGCCTTCTGGTTCGAACCCCTGCTGAGAATTTGCATTTCCATCCCAGATATACTGAATCAGAGTCTACAGTTTAACAAGCTCCCCAGGTGATTCTTATGTAGAAAAAGTTTTGAGAACCACTGCTCTGCTAGTGAAGCCCAGGTGGCACAGTGGTTAAGAGCTTGGTAGTTCAAATCCACTGGCTGCTCTTTGGAAACCCTATGGGACAGTTCTACTCTGTCCTATAGGGTTGCTATGAGTTGGAATCGACTCGACAGCAATGGGTTTGGTTTTGGTTGGGCTCTACTAGTGGTTCTCAGAATTGGTCCCTAACCAGCAGATTAGGAATGCCTGGGAACTTCCAACCAGTTCGAAGCCCTGAGTAAAAGATGCCGACGGAGCTGAGATTGCTGATGAACTCACAATATCCAGCTGAGTTCTTTAGTCACATTACTGGCAAAACAACACTTCTAGTTTGTACCCCACGTCTGTCAGATTGAGTCGATTGATTTTGGTGGAAATTGTCGTTGGAGTTTACAAAATATGCTGGGTGGCTTTGTTATGCTTCACAGTAGAAATCCTCTACACTGATTCATTCGCAAGGTGGAAGGGACTTGACAACTCCTGTGTTTTACAAATGGGTGAATTTGTGCCCAGAGAGGCAGAGTGGTTCTCCCTCGGAAACACAGGAAGGAACCCGGGGAGCCAGGACTGAGCCTCAGGGCATCTGCTTCCCAAGCTGCTCTTGCTGTTTGACATGCTAGTGGCTCTGCCTAGACCTGGTTGTGGCCTGGTCTGGTGTTGACAAAACTCTAACATGTGAGGGGAATGTTGATGGCTGTCTTAGTCATCTAGTGCTGCTATCAGAGAAATACCACAAGTAGATGGCTTTAACAAAGAGAAATTTATTCTCTCACAGTCTAGGAGGCTAGACTTCAGGGTACCAGCTCCAGGAGAAGGCTTTCTCTGTCGGTTCTAAGGGAAGGTCCTTGTCATCAATCTTCCCTCGTTGAGGAGCTTCTCAGCACAGGGACTCTGGGTCCAAAGGACGCGCTATTCCCCTGGCTCTTGTTTCTTGGCGGTATGAGGTCCCCATGTCTCTGTTGGCTTCTCTCTTTTATGTCTCAAAAGAGATTGACTTAACATACAACCTTATCTTGTAGATTGAGTCCTACTTCATTAACATAACTGAGGCTAATCCTACCTCATTAACATCATAGAGGTAGGATTTACAACACATAGGAAAATCACATCAGATGACAAAATGGTGGACAACCACACAATACTGGGAATCATGGCTTAGCCAAGTTGACACACGTTTTTGGGAACACAATTCAATCAATAGCAATGGCCAGGTGTGGTTGTGAGGGTGTATGGGGCTGTGGCTGGGGATGGGCAGGGCTTGAGGCTGGGTAGAGGAAGGCAGGGAGAGAGACTTAACCTAGATTGAGCCTCCAAGGAGGAGCAGGTCCAGGTGCCGTGTCCCAGGTGAGGAGGCTCTGAGAATGGAACAGAGATCCGAGACCGTTGCCAGTCTGAATGATCATTTTAAGTGACGGTTGCAACGACTGCTAATGTCAGAGGCCTCCCTGTGCTCCGGTGTAAGGCCCTAAGGTATTTTGTCATCTTGGTTTTCTGGTAGCGCACAGTTAAGCGCTTGGCTGCTAACCAAAAGGTTGGTGGTTCAAACCCACCAGCCACTCCACAGGATAAAGATGCGACAATTTGCTTCCATAAAGATTATAGGTCTGGAAACCTCATGGGGGCAATTCTACTGTGTCCTACAGGGTTGCTATGAGTCGTAATCGGCCCGAGGGCAACGGGTCCTGTAAAGATTACAGCCAAGAAAACCCTGTGGAGCACAGTTCTACTCTGTCACATGGGGTCGCAATGAGTCAGGCTTGACTCCACAGCACACAACAACAGTTCTTATGGTGGCCTTATGGGGTATCGGTTTACAAATGAGCAAACTTAGGCTCCGGGAGATGCTGTGGCTTGCTTTGTCAGGACTGGGGTGGGGAGCACTTAAGTCTGTTTGACCCCAGTGCGCACCCATGCTCCTAGTTGTTGGTGTGGTCCAGCCGTGTATTCCAGGCCAAGCAGGACGGCTGTGTGATTGGCTCTGGCCAATTTAGCTCTTTTTGCTTAGCATTTCTGAGCTTGGACCTTGGAATGGAAGATGCTAACAGGCAGAAGAAGCTTGTTTCAGACCAGTGTGTCAGAGACTTTTCTGGATACTGGGATCTTGACTTGCAGGAGCTCCCAATTGTCCAGCTCTCCAAGGCAATACTTCTTGAGCTTCTCACCAGCTCCGCTCAGTCAGTACTCCCTCTGCAGCATAAGCACCGGGCTCTTTACCCCCTGTGCACTGCTTCCTTTCATCACCACCACCACCACAATGAGGAGGCACGCACTGTTAACACCTTTATTTTATTGAGGAGGAACCCTGGGCTCAGAGAAATGAAGTAACTTAAGGTCACCCAGCTGGGGAGGACTGCAGCCAGGACTTGAAACCAGGTAACTTGACTCCAGAAACCATGCTTTTTCTTATGAACAGGAAAAGACCTTTTCCCTGTGGACAAGTTCCATGCCTCTTGGCCTTTCCCACGTTGTGGAGTAAGATGCTCTCTATTTTTTTCTCCTTTTTTTTTGTTGTTGAAAATAAATACAGCAAAACACCAATTCGGTGACATTGATTACATTCAGTGACAATTCAGTGACATTGTCTACATTCTTCAAGTTGTGCAGTGATTCTCATCCTCCTTTTCTGAATTGTTCTTCCTGCATTAACATCAACTCACTGCCCTCGAAGCTTCCTATCTAACCTTTTGAGTTGCTGTTGTTCATTTGATCCCATATAGATCATTCTTTGAAAGAGTTCAATGCTCATGGCAGACATTCTTTACTAATTAAGCTAGACTGTTATTTGGTTTAAGGAGGACTCAGAGTATTTTTGGTTGAAGGTTAAAGGTTTAAAGATTATCTCAGGGCAATATTTCCAGGCTTCATCCAACCTCCATGGATCTAGAAAGTCTGGATTCCGTGAGAATTTGATAATTCTGTTCCACGTCTAAGAGGCTGCCTTCTGTGGCATTTAAATTTAATATTCCACACTTGGAACCCAGCTTGTGTGAGTGTTGGATGGGACAGCAAAAGGTGTCTTTCAGTGGGTGGAGCTGTAGTTCCTGCAAAGGAGAGAAGCCACAAAGGAGAGAAATGGGGAAGAGGGGACAAGTAGATAGCTAGTTCTTCCCAGAGGGTCCTCCCCTTCCCCTTTGAGGAGAATAGCAAAGTGCTCAGCTGCCATACATGAGTGTCTTTGTTGGCCCTTTCTCTCCTACTTTTTTGTTTTTCTGCACCTTCTAGCAGGGAGCAACAAACTTTTTCTGTAAAGAGTGAGATAGTATATATGTTAGGCTTGTGGTTCATATGGTTTCTGTCACAACCAGCTCTGCCATTGTAGCGCGAAGCATCCATAGACAATATGGAAATGAATGAGTGTGGCTGTGTTTCAATAAATCTTTTTCTCTTTTACAAAAACAGGAGTGCTGGACTTGGCTCACAGGTCATAGCTTGTGAACCTCTGCTCTGGAGAAAGAAAACTGGGCTCTTGGGGGTCAGGAGACCGCGATTATAGTCCTTGCATGGCCCCTCACCCACGCGTCACTCCTGACATTCTGCTTTGCCTATCTGGGCCTCAGTTTCCTCTTTTCAAGGAGGAGTTTGGACTAGATTTCCAAGAGGTGGCTGGGAGAGGATTTGGAGAAACATTTGGGGACTCTCTGTGGATATGGGCAGCCAGTCCGGAATAGAAGGGAGTTATTAGCTGAGGGCTGACCTTGATTTCAGCATCTGATGTCGGTTCTCAGGCCAAACACTGGAGTGAATTGTGCAGAAAATGGCTGAGAATAGCAGCAAAATCCACTGTGGGCTACTGAGGACCCGGGGAAGGCCGTGGGGAAATGTCTTCAAATAAACTCAGGAGCCTTTGTGGGCAGAATAAAAAAGTCTGCAGCTAGAGGGAATTCAAAAGCAGCTATAGATGTAGACGTTACATACACTGCCTCATGAATTTTAACTCCAGAAATTAATTAGTTTTATTAAGACAATGAGATTGAGCACAAACTGGCTGAGGCACAAGGAGTAAATGGCAAATATCACTAGGACCAAGGGTGGGGAGGTGCCTGGGGGTGTTGCAGAGGTTGGAGTGCGCGCGCATGCGCGTTGTGCGTTCCTGGTGGAGAGAGGAGGGGCAGAAGGAGGTGGATATGTATTAACATGTTCATTAACTCACTGGAAGAGGGGCTAATGGAATCTGAGGCTGATATGAAGAAAAGGACAATTCAAAAAAGGAGGATGAGAATGGTTGCACAACTTGAATAATTCAGGGCATTAAGCAGTCCCAGAAAGGTCCCTGGGTGGCGCAAGTGGTTTGCGCTCAAGACTACTAACCTAAAGGGGCCCTGGTGGCGCAGTGGTTGTGTTCAGCTGTCAATCAAAAGGTTGGCAGTTGGAGTCCACCAGCCGCTCCTTGGAAACCCTAGTAGAGTAGGGGCAGTTCTACTCTGTCCTATAGGTCGCTATGAGTCAGAATCGACTCGATGGCAACGGGTTTGGTTTTTGGTTTTCACTAACCTAAAGGTTGGCAGTTCAAGCCCACTCAGTGGCACTACAGACGGAAGGCCTGCTTCCAAAAAGATTACAGCCAAGAAAACCCTTTGGAACACAATTCCACTCTGTAACACATGGGGTCGCTGTTAGTTGGAATCAACTGGACAGCAACGGATTTGGGTTGCTGGGTTTAGCAGCCCCAGAAATAATGGAACGTTCCTGGGGAGGCCAGAAATCAGTAAAGGGGAGGGAAACATGATTTAATTATTCAGTCAGCGGTTATTAAGCACCTACTATGCACCAGACCCTCTTCTAGACACTAGAGGCACAGGGTGAAGAAGGCAGAAGTCTTTTTATCTTCAAGGGGCCCCCATTCTGCTGGAGGGAATGACGGTGAAGGGAGATGATTTTACAGCCAACCACAGGAGAACTGCAGACATGAAGGAAATGGAAATTGAGACCAGATACTGCAGAAAGAAGCCTAAAATCGGGAACTCTGGCTCACTGTTAATTACTTGTGCCAGGCTGCTGCCACTCAGGTGAACCAAAGCAATAGGTGATTAAATAGCCAGTCATTTATATTTGGCTTTGAAAAGCAGAGGAGCAAAACCCCAGCTACCCAGAACCTTCCAGGCATGCGTCTACCTGGCTTCCTGGCTGAGTTTCCACGTCTATGGATTTAAGCATCAAAATGAGCATTTTAAAAACTTTAACTAGTTTAAACATTTGTTTGGCAGGGAAAATACCATTCTCTGTTTAGAGAGAAGGCTTTCTAAAATTTACTCAGTACAACTCCGTTTTCTGAAGCAAGGGAGATCTAATGGAATTCAGATGCCTCAAGGTCAATATCAGGGAACCAAGAAAAACACACACACACGTACACACACACGTATACACACACGTACACACACACGTATACACACACGTATACACACACGTATACACACACGTACACACACACACGCGTGCGCTTTAATGCAGCATTTCTTCAGGACCAATGAGATTTCTTTGGCCCTGCATTGAATGGCCCCCAATTGTACTTTTTGAGATCTCGTGTTTGTTTGAATACTTGTTCTCTTTTCCTTTGCTGACAGTGTATCTGTCCATAGCAATCCCTTTCTTCCTTACAGTATTAGGTTTAAATAAAAATTACTGGTTTACATGGAATAAGTAACATATGTTCATGTGGAAAAGTTTGAAAACTACAGATTAGAACAAGAAAATTATTACCTACAATTCTACCACCCCAAGAATGTTACTATGAACATTTTGGCTCATATCCTTTCTGAGTACCTCTTGGTCTCTCTTTTATATCAAAATGGGGTCACATTGTCCATATTTCCTAGTGATCTGTTTTTCTTTTCCACTTAATATCGTGACCACCTGGAGTATTACTTTATGTATGTACAGGTTTTTTTTAAAACAATTGTTTTTCTCCAGAAGTGTTCAAACATAGATAAAAGCATAGAGAAGAGAGTAATGACAACCATGTACTTATTACCTAACCTCAACCATTACCAGCATTCTGCCTTTCTAGTTCTATCTCACTCCATTCCCCATGAATTTTTCTGGAGTATTTTAAAATGAAAACTCCAGATATATTACTTTATTCACAAATTCTTCAGATGTGTATATAACATTGTTTCTCAACCAAGGGCAATTTTGTCCCCTCAGTGGACATTCGGCAATGTCCGGAGACATTTTTGGTTGTCAAAACTGGGCGGGGGGTGGGGGTGCTACTGGCATCTAGTGGATAGAGGCCAAGGATACTGTTAAACATTCTATAGTGCACAGGAGAGCCTTCTACAGTGCAACCTACAACAAGCCTAAAATGTTAATAGTGCTGAGACACCCTGGTCTAACAGATCAGGATTTCAGAAAGTATGACCATAATTCTATTACCATATCTAACAAAATTAATACCAATTCTTTAATATCAGATTTTCCTCAATTTGAAAAAATAGGTAGCTAGTTTGAATCAGTATCTGTGATAGTTAAGATTGTATGTTAACTTGGTTGGGCCATGATTCAGTATTTTGGCAGTAGTAGAATGTTGTGATCATTTCCATTATGAGGTTTGATATGTAATCACCGCCATGATGGGATCTGCTGTGAGTAGCCAGTCAGTTGAAAAGGAGTTTCCTTGGACATGTGGCTTGCATCGAACATAAGTGGACATTCTGGCAAGACTCGGGCTTTTTGCTAGCGCTGGATCCTGCAGTTGGCTCCTGTTTGTCTGACCTCTGGTTCTTGGGACTTGAGCTAGCAGCTTATCTACGGTATTGTCTGCTGATCTTGGGATTCATCGATCTT
>NW_004443944.1:20851709-20861960 GCF_000243295.1 Trichechus manatus latirostris
AATACAGTCTTTACAGGAAAGATAGGATAAATGCTTGATTTATTTCCTTTATTATTTTTCTTTTTTATGAAGGCATAACGTACCCATGATAAAGTGCACAAATCTTAATTCAGCAGCTCAATGAATTTTACATATGTATACACCCATGTAGCCACCATCTAGATATAGAACATTTGCAGCATCTTCCCTTGTGCCCCTTTCTGGTTGATTCGCCCCCACACCTGCAAACAGTTGTATTTCAACTCTTTGTGCTGTCTATTTCTACATAGTTTATTTTTTATGTAATCAAAGTAGTCATTCTTTTTATTCATGGTTTCTGGACTTGGTTTCATCCTAGGAACCGCATTATCCAACCCAAGATGGTAAAATACTCTACCTTCTCATCTATTTATCTGTCTGTCTACCTACCTACCTTTAATATATCCAAAATTTCCAGATAACTAGTTAGTGGTCCTAACATCATTTATTGAATTCTCCCTATCCCACTTACTGATTTGAAATGCCTCTTTTATATTAGGTTTTCATATAAGCTTGGGTCTATGCCTGGATATTCTAGTCTGTTCTATTTCTTTGTCTCTTCTTACACTACATACAGCATCATAATATGTTTTACTATCTGACAAGGCATGTAACCCCCAAATCCTTAAAGTAATCATATTTTCAAATTTTTTTCTCACCATTCTTGCTTAGTTTCTTCTTCCAGATGAATTTGGAAGCATGTTGTCTGTGCTCAGAAATTGGGATTTTGATTGGGGTTACCTCTACAGGATCACAAAATTGGATATTAGAAAATATACTAGAACAGCATATTCAATGGATTCAGTAGTTCTTTTATGTCCCACTGTAATAAAATTCATTCCTAAATACTTGTTATTTTTATTCTTTTGAGAAATATCTTTTCCAATTTGTTTTTTGATATAGTTATTCTTGGTGTAAAAAGCTTTTTTTTTTTTTTACCCAACTCTCTTACTGAAATTTTGTATTTTTTTCTTTTAGTTTTTCAGTTGATTCTTTTGGGTTTTTCAGGTACACAATCACCAGCTACAAATAAAAATGGTTTTATGATCTCTTTTCCAATATATGCGACTTAGTTTGTTTTCACCTAATTGCACTGAATAGCACTTAGAGTACAGTGTTAAGTAACAGTGGTGATAATGGGTGTCCTTGTTTCTTCCTTCCTTTAAGAGGACCACGTCTAGAGTTTCTTAGTAACACCGGTGCTGATGATATTGTGGTGGTGGTGGTCCATGTGTGTGTTAGTTTTCCATTGGGTTAAGCAAGAATTCTATTTTATCAAGGGTTTTTTTTTTTTTTTTAATTACCTCATCAACTCAGGCACAGAGGAGCAATTTGATTAAAATTTTTTTTTGATGTCTATGAGTTTCACTATAAAATGTTCGCTCTTTAATGTATTGACATGGTGATTATTTTGAATAGACTCTGTACCTGGGGCGACCCCTGTTAGGACATGGTGTATTATTTTTAAAGATGTTTTTCTAGTTTTCTGTTTGCTAACTGCTTAATTGGGATTTTAGTTTATATTCATAAGTTAGATTGGTTTGGAGTCCTTCTTTTCTGGTCTTTGTCAATTTCTGCTATCAGTATTATGCTGGCTGTATTGAAAAAACGGAAAGCTTGTTCAACACAGGCATGGCATGTTCTTTAAAGGAGTAAAGTAAACCACCTGTGAATCCTTCTAGGCTGGACTGTCTTTGAAGCAGAATTCTCTGACAACACAGGATATTATTTTAAATAGAAAATACGACATTAAAAAAAAAAAATCCTTAAGTTTAGTTAAGGGAAATTCTGTGTTATTGTTTTGTTGTTATTTATTTTTCCTCTATTTTTATAGAAGTAATACATAACCATTACAGAAAAATTGGAAAATTCCAAAAAATGCAGAGGATGAAGTCCTGTCACTAAGGTCTATAAGAGACTGGGGAAAAGCAGCCCTGTCCTGGAACAAAGTATAACGCAGTGGGAGTGGAATAGGGGTGCTCATCCCAATTTTGGCTTGAACGATGTCGAAGCTTGTCCCTGCGAGGACCCCAGGTCATCTGTGGCGCTACTTGTGAAGCTGTGTCAGAGCTCAGCACAGATGGTGGGATGGGGACCGGGCCTGACAAAAAGCAGTGGTGGGTATACAGGTGCGTGATTGCATGAAACACCTCTGGCGGATGCCCAGAGATAACTTGGGGGTGCTTCTTAGGGGCTGGAGGTGCTGTGTCAGCCACAGGACAAATAGCAGCAGTAGGACAAGAGCCCATGTTAGCGAATCAGGTGCGGACTGGTGAAGCACAGGTCATACTGGTTAGGCAAGAGATGGAGAACCTGACTTCTATCAGTATACCGACGCTTAGCCATTTGTTGCTGTACCAATTACTGAAGACTTTGTCTTCTCTCCACTGATTGGAAATGCCTAATGTATCGTATACTACATTATTTTATATTTTGGCTTGTTTCCCAGCTTTTTTCTCCCCTCTATTTCATTGTTTTTTTAAAAAGTATATTGCCTTCAGTATCATGCAACGCTTTTTGTTTCTCGGAAATGCCTTCTTATCTCACCTTATCTCATGTGCTTTCATCTTTGCGTCCCTCCCTCCTGCGTTTCTGCAGTGATTCATGAAGCCCCTGATCTTCCAGGCATGAGGAACAGATTTTTGAAATTTTCTTCTAGATTCTGCAGTATATCATTTTCAGTGGTGTGTCTCTGCAGAGGTCCTTGATGCTGTTCTCTCTTGTTTTGCACTATGTAAATAAATACAGGCAGTCCCCCGGTTATGAAGGTCCGACTGACTTACCAGGACAACTCCTACTTGCCTTTAATGTTATGTAAATTTGCTCTCACTTTGAAATAATTGAACCAACCCCTACTCGCAACAAATTCGTCATCACAATCACCTTCACTTGCTGCAGGTGCAGCTTTTACATCATTCAAAAGGCTTCCAGCCTTTTCTTTCACTAACCAAATCAAAAAACCCTTTGCCATTGAATCAATTCCAACTCATAGCAACCCTACAGGACAGAGTAGAACTGCCGCACAGGGTTACCAAGGAGTGACTGGTGGATTCAGGCTGCCATCCTCTTGGTTAGCAGCCGAGCTCTTAACCACTGTGCCACCACTGTGCGCTGAAGTAAAGCTAAATAAGAACTGTATGCACCTGTTCTGACTTACCTGTGAATTCTTAAAGACACACTCAGGAACAGATCTCATTCATAACCCAGGGACTGCCTGCAAAAATAAAAAATGAAGTCCTTTTTTTTCATTTTTATCATTATTCTTCCATGAACAGGATGCTATCTGCTCAGAAGATGTGTTTATTGAGAAACAGGAAGGGACAATTTTGTTATTCATGTATGTGGTGTTGAATGCTCTCTGTAGACCCATGGCTATTGGGTAGTTCAATAGCTGTGGCTCATAAACAAGACCCTATGCATGGTTAAGGAGCCCTAGTGGTGCAGTGGTTACAGCGAATGACTGCTAATCAAAAGGCTGGTGGTTCAAAACCACCAGCAGCTCTGCGGGAGAAAGATGTGGCAGTTTGCTCCCATAGAGATTTATAGTCTTGGAAACCCTGTGGGGTCGCTATGAGTTGGAATCCACTCAACCGCAGTAGGTTTTGTTTTTTGGGTTTTTTTTTGGTATGCATGGTTACCAGGCTTCCTTTTACCTCTGCTTCTGTCTGATATGCTTTATTCTAGGTATGGAGAATGGAGTGGGGGAAAAGGCAATATGTTTTAGAGTTCTCCAATTTCTCCCTGTATCTGTCTAGTTTTCTGGAATTCACCATCTCTGGCTCAATGAAATATAACCGTTATGAACCTGTAACCCATGTGGTTTAGTCTCTGAATGCATCATGCTCTAGGAGCACACAGATAATTAAAAGGGCATTGATTATTTACTCAGATCTCTCAAAGAATATGAATGGGAATCCAAATACATACTTCACAACTTTTCTCTGTTTCCTGCTGCCTGTTCCCCGCTTGTAAAGTCTTTGTTACATGGATCAGCTTAGCGTTTTGGCCAAAAGTCTCTTCTTTTGTCTCCTCCCTCTCTAGTTCTGTCTCTTTGTCTATGTTCTCTTGATTCCGCATTACAAAATCCTCAAAAAAGAACCCTTTGGGCTGTGAAAAGGGATGTGGAGGTGGAGGAGAAGCTAAGCAGCTAAAGGCAGCTTTGTGTTTGGCAAGAAGGGGCATGGAGGGAGTGTGTCAATAATCACCCTTAGGCATTTTTCCCACCAGAATAGAAAGAATGTGGGGCCAGGAAGGCAGGAGAGGCAGGGCTGCAGGTAGCTATGTGGTGTGGTTGCTAATTAGAAAAAGGTGCTCCCCTAGGCAGATGCAGCCCCTGTGGCTAAGTGCACGGGGGGTTGTTTGGGCTGGATTGCAGACCCCTGGCTCTCTTGCAGGGTACAGTATGAAAAATCATAAACAGTGACCCTGACATGAGGATCAGAAATTTGCCTTACGTCCTCACAGAGGGCGGGTTGAGCCTATTCGAAGGGCTGAAGCTTAAATGCTGGGAAGCCGTTTATACCTACATCTCCTATGCCCTTCCCCCTTGGCCAGAGTCAGGATCTTGTTCAACTGAACTTAACATTTATTAATGACCTGGTTAGGTGTGGAGCTAGGCATGCCTTATGGAGGATCCTCAGGAGCTCACAGCTTTCTAGGGCAGATGGTCAGAAAACAAGCTCTATCTCCACCACCACCACCTCTGCCACCACCTCCAGCACCACCACCACCTCCACCACCACCACCACCACCTCCACTTCCACCTTCTATGTTGTTGTTAGTTGCCAGGTGTAGCAGACTCTGTCCCTGACTTTAATTAATGCTCTCAAGTGTGTTAGGATGGTGATGTGTCCTAGCTGTATTCTTTGATTTTCCTTTTTTGTAATTGCAAATATTTTCTCATCTAGGGGTTAGGAGGAATCTAAAGGAGGGAGAAATAACTTATGACCATAAGTAATTCTATCCCACAAATAGTTCAACCTTGCCTTGTTTTATTTCCTGTTGCAATGAGAAGAAGGAATGAAAATAATAACTACGAGCTTATTTCTTGCTCCAAAACCAAACCTGTTGCCATCAAGTTGATAACTCATAGCAACCCCATAGGACAGAAAACTGCCCCATAGGGTTTCCAAGGAGCAGCTGGTGGATTCGAACTGTCGACCTTTGGATTAGCAGCTGAGCTCTTAACCACTGCGCCACCAGGGCTCCATTGTTTACCCTATAGAACTAATCTCTGGCTGAAGGGTGAACCTTGGGAGCGACTTCAGCACTGAGTTAAAAGGGTGTCCAGGAGCCATACTCTTGGGGTTTCTCTAGTCTCTGTCGGACCAGCAAATCTGGTCTTTTTTTCCATGAATATGAATTTTTTTCTAGAGTTTTCTCCCGCTCTGTCCGGGACCCTCTACTGTGATCCCTGTCAGAGCAGTAGTATCAGTGGTAGCTGGGCACCATCTAGTTGTTCTGGGCTCAGTTTGGTGGAGTCTGTGGTAGTTGTGGTCCGTTAGTCCTTTGGAGTAATCTTTCCCTTGTATCTTTAGTTTTCTTCAATCTCCTTTGCTCCAGCTGGGATGGGACCAGTAGATGTATCTTAGATGGCTGCTCACAGGCTTTTAAGATCCCAGAAGCTACTCACCACAGTAAGATGTAGAACATTTTCTTTATAAACTATGTTACGCTAATTGAGCTAGATGTCCCCCAAGACCATGGTCCCCAGCCCTCAGCCCAGTAACTCGGTTCCTCAGGGAGTCTGAGTGTGCCTGTGAAGCTTCTGTGACTTTGCCTTGGTCATGTGCTGACTTACCCAGTATTGGATACTGTCTTACCCTTCACCAAAGTTAACACTTGTCTACTACCCAGTTAGTGTTTTTCCCTCCCCACCTCTCCTTCCCACATGACCATCAAAGATTTTTTATTTCTGTGTGTAAACCTTTTCTTGAGTTTTTACAATAGTGATCTCATACAGTATTTGTCCTTTTGCGATTGACTTATTTCACTCAGCATAATGCCCTCCAGATTCATCCACGTTGTGAGATGTTTCACACATTCGTCACTGTTCTTTATTGTAACCTAGTATTCCATTGTATGTATGTAGCATAGTTTGTTTATCCATTCATCTGTTGATGGGCGCTTAGGTTGTTTCCATCTTTTTGCTATTTTGAACAATGCTGCAATGAACATGGATGTGTATATGTCTGTTCATGTGACAGCTCTTATTTCTCTAGGATATATTTCTAGGAGTAGGATTGCTGGATTGTATGGTATTTCTATTTCTAGCTTTTTAAGGAAGTGCCGTATTGTTTTCCAAAGTGGTTGTACCATTTTGCATTTCCACCAGGAATGTGTAAGAGTTCCAATCTCCCTGTAACCTCTCCAACATTTATTATTTTCTTTTTCTTTATTTGTGCCAGTAATGTCGGGGTGAGATGGTATCTCGTTGTAGTTTTGATTTACAGTTCTCTAATGGCCAGTATGGCGAGCGTTTCCTCATGTGTCTGTTAGCCACCTGAATGTCTTCTTTGGTGAAGTGTCTTTTCATATCCTTTGCCCGTTTTTTAATTGGATTATTTGTCTTTTTATTGTAGAGCTGTTGGATTTTCCTATAGATTTTAGAGATTAGACCATAGTTGGACATGTCATAGCCAAAAATATTTTTCCCAGTCTGTAGTTTCTCTTTTTACTTTTTTGGTGAAGTCTTGTGATGAGCATAAGTGTTTAATTTTTAATAGACCCCAGTTATCTAGCTTATCTTCTGATGCTTGTTGGTTACTGTTTATAGCCTATTTATGCCTTACATTAGGGCCGCTAGTATTGACCCTATTTTTTAAATCCATTTTTGACAAACCTCTTAAATGCCTTTCACTTTTAAAATCAATTGCCTTATCCAGAATGCCTCTCTAACCTATTTCATTAAATTGCCATCTTTCTATGGCTTTTCTTTTCAACAACACAATTTGCATGTAATACTTAATGTAGAAGAATTCAAAATGTAATCACCGAGCTCACTTAAAAGCTCTCTAATCAATTCCCAGAATCTGTGGATTTGTGGCCGAGGCCTCCCCGAGGGCTTTGGAGTTGCCTTTTACCACACTTGGTTCTAATAGAAGCCAAATTTATAATCCATTCTCTTGTAGTTGGCCAGTTCATGAAGACAAAGAATGGATTTCAAATGAACAATGATGCATACAATTGCTTTAAGGTTCTTTTAGAGTAAAATTATGCCAACATTAATCACTTGGAAATTAAAATGGAAATTTTGCTCAAGCCATCTAGCTTTAAGCATGGTGGATGCTGATGGGCACCAGCATCCAGTGTCATTACTGGGTGTTCCTTTAATCTGAGCTTATTTGTTGAGTAGAAAGTCTCTAACTGATATGGGGAAGCTTATTAACAGGGATTTCTGTTCCGCAGTCAGTGAGAAATAAGGTCAAAGTTGCTTGTGTAAATTTGTTCATCCACACACCCATTCAATATAAGTAGTAGAAAGAGGGCGGAATTTGACATTAAGTAGGTCTGAGTACAAATCTCAAATGTAATGAAAAATCCCAAATTCTGTTTGTTTATTGTTGTAGTTTAAGTGAAAGTTTACATTTCAAGTTAGTCTCTTATACAAAAATTTATTGTACATTGTTATGTGACCCTAACTGCTCTCCCCATACTGTGACAGCACACTCCTCCTTTCCACCCCTGAGTCCTCATGTCCACTCAACCATCTCCTAACCCTCTCTGCCTTCTCATCTCACCTCCGGACAGAAGCTGCCCATTTAGGCTCATGTGTCTACTTGAGCTAAGTAGCACACTCCTCACGAGTATCATTTTATGTACCACAGTCCAGTCCAAACTCTGTCTGAAGAGTTGCCTTGGAAATTGTTTTAGTTCTGAGGTGAAAGAGAGTCTGCGGGCCATGCTTTCTGGGGTTCCTCCAGTCTCAGTCAAACCATTAAGTCTGGTCTTTTTACTAGAATTTTAGTTCTGTACCCCACCTTTCTCCTGCTCCATCAGGGACTCTGTGTTGTGTTCCTTGTCAGGGTGGTCATTGGTGGTAGCCGGGCACCATCTAGTTCTTCTGGTCTCAGGCTGATGAAGTCTCTGGTTTATGTGGCCCTTTCTGTCTCTAGGGCTAATACTTCCTTTAGGTGTTCTTCACTCTCCTTTACTCCAGGTGGTTGGGGCCAATTGATGCATCTTAGATGGCTGCTTGCAAGCTTTTAAGACCCCAGACACCACTCACCAAAATAGGATGCAGATTTTCTTAATAAACTTTGTTATGCCAATTGACCTAGATGTCCCCTTAAAACATGGTCCCCAGACCCCCGCCCCTGCTACTCTGTCCCTCGAAGTGTTTGATTGTATTCAGGAAACTTCTTAGCTTTGGTTTAGTCCACTTGTGTTGACTTCCGCTGTATTGTGTGCTGTCCTTCCCTTCACCTAAGTTAACTCTTATCTACTGTCTACTTAGTGAATAACCCTCATCTTCCCTCCCCACCCTCGTAACCATCAAAGAATGTTTTCTTCTGTGTTTAAACCTTTTCTTGAGTTCTTATAATAGTGGTCTTATACACTATTTGTCCTTCTCTGACTGACTAAATTCACTCAGCATAACGCCCTCCAGATTCCTCCGTGTTATGTTTCACGGCTTCATTGTTGTTATTTATCGTTGCATAATATTCCATTGTGTGAATATACCATAATTTGTTTATCCATTCTTCGGTTGATGGGCATCTAGATTGTTTCCATCTTTTTGCTGTTGTGAACAGTGCTGCAATGAACATGGGTGTGCATATATCCATGTGACGGCTCTTATTTCTCTAGGATATATTGCAAGGAGCAGGATAGCTGGATCGTATGGTACTTCTATTTCTAGCTTTTTAAGGAGGTGCCAAATCGATTTCCAAAGTGGTTGTACCATTTTACATTCCCACCAACAGTATGTAAGTGTTCCAGTCTCTCCACAACCTCTTCAGCATTTATTATTTTGTGTTTTTTGGATTAATGCTAGCATTGTTGGGGTGAGATGATATCTCATTGTAGTGTTGATCTGCATTTGTCTAATGGCTAATGATTGTGAGCATTTCTTCACATGTCTGTTAGCCGCCTGAATGTCTTCTTTGGCGAAGTGACTGTTCATATCCTTTGCCCATTTTTTAATTGGGTTATTTGTCTTTTTGTTGTTGAGGTATCTTGTAGGTTTTAGAGATTAGACACTGATTGGATTTGTTGTAACCAAAAAAATTTTCCCAGTCTGTAGGTTGTCTTTTGACTCTTTTGGTGAAGTCTTTGATAAGCATATCTGTTTGATTTTTAGGAGCTCCCAGTTATCTAGTTTCTCTTCTGATGTTTGTGCATTGTTACTTACGGCTCGTATTGTGTTTATGCCATGTATTAGGGCTCCTAGCGTTGTCACTATTTTTTCTTCCATGATATTTATTGTTTTAAATTTTATATTTTGCTCTTTGATCAATTTTGAGTTAGTTTTTGTGCATGGTATGAGGTATGGGTCTTGTTTCATTTTTTTGCAGATGGCTGTCCAGTTATGCCAGCACCATTTGTTAAAGAGTCTGTCTTTTCCTCAATTAACAGACTTTGGGCTTTTGTCAATTATCAGCTGCTCATAGATGGATGAATTTATGTCTGAATTCTCAATTCTGTTACATTGCTGTATGTATCTGTTGTTGTACCAGTACCAGGCTGTTTTGACTACCATGATGGTATAATAGGTTCTAAAATCAGGTAGTGTGAGGCCTCCCACTTTGTTCTTCTTCTTGAGTAATGCTTTACTTATCCGGGGCCTCTTCCCAGAATTTGGATTGGTATTGCATTGTATCTGTAGTTCGCTTTGGGTAGAACTGACATTTTCACAATGTTGAGTCTTCCTATCCATGAGCAAGGTATGTTTTTTCACTTATGTAGGTCTCGTTTGGTTTCTTGCAGTAGTGTCTTGTAGTTTTCATCGTATAGATCTTTTATGTCTCTGGCTAGATTTATTTCTAAGTATTTGATCTTCTTGGGGGCTATTGTAAATGGTATTGATTTGGTGATTTCCTCTTCGAGGTTCTCTTTGTTGGTGTAAAGGAATCCAATAGATTGTTGTATGTTTATCTTGTATCCTGAAACTTTGCTGAAATCTTCTATTAGTTTCAGTAGTTTTCTTGTGGATTCTTTGGGGTTTTCTGTGTATAAGATCATATCATCTGCAAATAGAGATACTTGGACTTCTTCCCTACCTATTTGGATGCC
>NW_004443944.1:20862290-20884349 GCF_000243295.1 Trichechus manatus latirostris
CTTGATCATGGTGAATTATTTTTTTGATGTGTTGCTGAATTTATTGGCTAGAATTTTGTTGAGGATTTTTGCGTCAATGTTCATGAGGGATATTGGTCTTTAATTTTCTTTCTTTGTGGTGTCTTTACCCGGTTTTGTATCAGGGTTTGCTGGCTTCATAGAATGAGTTTGGGAGTATTCCATCCTTTTCTATGCTCTGAAATACCTTTAGATGTAGTGGTGTTAACTCTTCTCTGAAAGTTTGGTAGAATTCTACAGTGAAGTCGTCCGGGCCAGGGCTTTTTTTTTGTTGTTGTTGGGAGTTTTTTGATTTCCTTGTCAGTCTCTTCTTTTGTTATGGGTTTATTTAGTTGTTCTACCTCTGTTTGTGTTAGTTTAGGTAGGTAGTGAGGTTCTAGAAATTTGTCCATTTCCTCTAGGTTTTCAAATTTGTTAGAGTACAGTTTTTCATAGTATTCTGTTATGATCCTTTTAATTTCAGTTGGGTCTGTTGTGATATCACCTATCTCATTTCTTATACGAAAATACCTGAGTTTTGAGGGAAAGCAAAAATGAGGGATACCCTCAGTGAGATGGATTGACCTACTAGCCATGACAGTGGGCTCAAACACGTCAAATATCATGAAGATGGTGCAGGACTGGGCAATGTTTTGTTCTGTTATACATAAGGTCTCCATGAGTTGGAGCCGACTTGATGGTAACTAACAACAATAACAAGGTCTGAGTTCAAGTCTCAAATCTAACCTAGTTTCTGATTTTGAGCAAGTTATTTCTCATCTTTGAGCCCCAATTTCCTTATTCATAAAATTAGGATAATACTTAGATCCTAAAGCTGTTTTTTCCTTAGCATTTATGACCTTCTAACGCTTTGTGTTAGCTCATGAATTTCAGATCTTTACTTCTAAAGGCCAAATGATTTCAGCTCAGTTTAATTTGCTTACTTATTTTGATTATAGTTTGTTGTTCCTTATGCCTGTTCTTACCATCTAGGAGGGAAGTTATCTTTGTCTGCCTCCTACACTGATGTGGAACAGTGCCCAGCACATCCAGTTGCCATTGAGTCGACTAAGTAATGGGAACCTCGTGTGTCAGAATAGAGCTGTACTCCGTAAGGTTTTCAGTGACTGATTTTTGGGAAGTAGATCACCAGGTCTTTCTTCCGAGGTGCCTCTGAGTAGACTTGAACTTCCAACCATTGGATTAGCAGCTGAGTGTGTTAACCATGTATAGCACCCAGGGACTCTGCCCAGCACATATTGCTGTTTTTCATTGCTGTCGAGTGGATTCCAACTCATGGCAATCCCATGTGTGCAGAGTAGAACTGCTTCATAAGGTTTTCAAGGATATGACTTTTCAGAAACAGATCCCAGTCCTGTTTTCCGAGGCTCCTCTGGGTGGGTTTGAACCGTCAACTTTGTGGCTAGTATCGGGTACTTAACCATTTGTGCCACACAGGGACATCTGCCCAGCACATAGTAGGTACTTAATAGGTATTTGTTGGGTGGCCAAGTGCAGGAATGATGAGTTGGCCTATTTGTTGGCTCTGCTACATACGCATTGTGCAGCCTCTTTTGGAGGCAATTTATCTTCGAATTATATTTTCTATGAGCTGTCATTAAGTCTACTCTCAGCACGCGTGTCTGATGAGTGAACTGGGGTCCCAAGGCATGGCCAGGAGAAGGCAGCCTGGCATTCATCCTCCACAGAAGAGACCAGGCTGGTATGGCGATGTTGCCAGGTTGTTTTGTGTGCAGAATCTAATTTATAGTTGACCAGGGTCTCCTGAGAAGAATGCATTTATATCATTACTAAACAGTAATTGATTACGAAGCTCACTTGTGAAATTTACAATTATTGAATTACTCTGTTAGCTCATAAATTTCAAATCTTTACTTCTAAAAGTCAATTGATATTCAGCCCAATAAATATTTAATTTAGATGTAATAATGGTGTTAGAGCAAAATTAAATTCTCATTTGGAAAATAAAGAATGACCTGAATGGGATCGGGAAAGGTGACTTGGCAGAGATGAGCGGAGGGGCTCTTGGTCTGATTCAGTCCCTTCTCCTTAATTAGACTTCTCGGACCTGGCTTTCTCTACTTCATTTTCCTATAAAAATGTCCCTTGTTCATAGGAAATAAAAATCCTTTACAATTTTGTAGGGCTTCATATTTTATAAAGCCCATATGAACCATGTTATCACCTGTGTTGCACAAAAGCCTTTTGAAGCAATTAAAATACAAATTTTTCTTCCTGTTTTACATGTGGGGAAACTGAGGCCCAGAGATTTGAAGTGATTTGCTGGCCTGGTTTCCTAGTGTTGCCATAACAGAAACATCACTAGTGGATGGCTTTAAAGATCAGAAATTTGTCTTCTCACAGTTCAAGAAGTTAGAAGTTCAAATCCAGGGGATGGCTCTAGGGGGAGGTACTTCTTTGTCTATTTCAGCTTCTAGTAGCTGGCAATCCTGTCGTTGCTGGGCTTGTAGATGCATCCTCCCTGTGTGTGTGTGTCTTCATACGGTGTCTTCCTCTTGTCTGTTTGCCTCCTTTTATAACTCAGAAGTGATTAGGTTTAGGAACCACCCTACATTAACCTAACGTAACAAAAGAAAAGCCCCTATTTCCAAACAGGGTCATATTTACAGGTACACCAAAAAAAAAAAAAGACCAAACCCATTGCTGTCAAATCGATTCCAATTCATAGCAACCTATAGGATAGAATAGAACTGCCCCATATGGTTTCCAGGGAGCCACTGGTGGATTCAGAGTGCTGACCTTTTGATTAATAGCTGAGCTCTTAACCACTGTGCCACCAAGGCCCCAATATTTACAGGTATTGGAGTTAGGATTTCAGCACATATTTTTGGGGGACACAATTCAATCCACAACACTTGTTTAAGCACATACTACAAGAGAGGCCAAAATGAGTCTAGTGGTCTTTCAGCTGGACTACATTGTTAACATCTATGCACTAGTTAGGGTTAAGTTCAGCTACATAAAACAGAAGCCTCAAATAACAGTTGCTTAAACAATATGAAAGTTGATGTCTACCTCTTGTAAAAGCCGTCACAGCAGAGAGTAATCCAGCTAGTCTGATGGTGTCAGAAAGTTGAAAGTGTCCCAGAATCCTTCCAGCTTACGCACTGTCCATAGGATTTGTGGCCCTGGACCTCATGGTCCAAGATGGCTGCTTGAGTTCCAGCCTTTGCATATGGAGTAACAGGATGGAGGAAGAGGTAGAGAAGGACACATTCCCTCCTTTTAAGGAGATTCCTGGGAATGTCTACCTCTGCTTATATCTTATTGTCCAGAATTTAATCTTGTGGGTATATTGAGATGCAAACATGGTTAGGAAATATTGCTTTTTATCTGGAAAACATTGTGCTTGGCAAAAAACTGGAGTGCTATTACTCAGTAAGAAAGGGAAGAATATATTTGAGGAGGCAATCAGCATTTTCTGCCCCTGCATGCATTCTAAAAGACCTTGTGTAGACAATGTTATAAGTGGGAACATAGGTGTGCTTACTTAAAAGTAATCACTTTAGGATTGTCTCCAGCTACTGGCACCATCCTGGGTACTTGGAGGCACTGAATAAACGCTGGCTTCATTGCCTGGGAGGAAAATGTAGCCCAGGAACTGGTTTCATTCTTCTCCTTATGGCGACCTTTCTATTTCCTGATTGAAAGGAACCAGTTGCTGTTGAATTGATTTCCGACTTATGGCGAACCCATGTGTTTCAGAGTAGAACTGTATTCCATAGAGTTTTCAATGGCTGCTTTTACAGAAGTAGATTGCCAGGCCTTTCTTCCAGGGCACCTCTGGGTGGATGCTAACTTCGAACTGTTCTGTTAGCAGCCGAACACAGTAACCATTTGCATGACCCAGAGACTCTGATTAGCAGATGGGAGGGAGTCTGTGAAGTCTCTTGCTCCTCTCATAGTCATAGACAGGTATTTCCATAACAGACCATTTTATCATCTTTCTCCTGACCTTCACTAAGTAAGGGTGTCACGGGGCTCACTCCATTAGCCTTCCAGCAGCCTGAGAGGTACAGCTTTCTGTGCCAGCATGGAGTGCCACCTGGGGATAGGGGTCATTTAACGGTCTTTTGTCTGTTGTCTACCAGGCACTAGCTAGGCCCTTCGGATACAGAGATAAGTAACACATGATTGCCACCTTCTAGAACAGAACTGACATCACCTGGGAACTTGTTAGAAATGCACGTGCTCAGGCTCAGGCTACAGAATCAGAAACTCTGAGGGTGGGTCCAGCAGTCTGTTTTAATAAGCCCTCCAGGGGATTCTCAAGCATGCTGTAATTTGTCAAATACTAGAACCTTGTAATAATGAGGAACCCTTTGGGGCGGTTCTACTCTGCCTTATAGGATCACTGTAAGTCGAAGTTGCCTTGATGGCACACAACAGTAACGAAGTAATGATGAGGGATGGCTTGGTATTTGTGATAGTTCCTAGGACTGCTGTAAAAAGTACCACAAATTGGGTAGCTTATAAAACAGGAATTGATTGTCTCACAGTTCTGGAGGCTGGCAGTCCGGTGTTGGCAGGGCCACGTTCATGTGAAGGCTCTAGCGGAATGTCCTTGTCTCTCTCGGCTTCTAGCAGATGCATCTTTACATGGCTGCCTTTCCTCTGTGCCTGTCACTTTGTGTCATCCTTTACAGGACAGCACTCAGATTGGATTAGGGCCTGCCCCACTCTCGGATGACCTCACATTAATATCATCAAAGACCCTATTTCCAAACAAGGTCACGATCACAGGTAATTGGGTTAGGACTTAAGTGTATCTTCTTGGGGGACACAATTGAACCTGTAACAGTGATCGAGAGCACAGGTTTCAGAGCCCCCAAACTAGGTTTGAAGTCTGGGTCAGCCATTTAGTAGCTGTGTAATTTTGGGTGGGGAAAGCTACTCAACCTCTCTGAACCTCAGTTTTCTCATCTGTAAAACGGGGATTGTAGCAGTCTCCTCAGAATACTCGTAAGATTTGTGTGAGGTGACACAAATAGATGTTACTATGGCACATAGGAGGAGCCCTGGTGGTGCAGTGGTTAAAGCACTCGGCTGCTAACCGAAAGGTCGGTGGTTCGAACCCACCAGCTGCTCCATTGGAGAAAGATGTGGCAGCCTGCTTCCATAAAGATTTACAGCCTTGGAAACCCTATGAGGCAGTTCTGCTCTGTCCTATAGGGTGACTGTAAGTTGTAATCGATTTGATGGCAGTGGGTTGTTTTTTTCCAATGGCACATAATAAGTACTAGGTAGATGTCAGCTCTCATTATTTTTCCCTAGGATGGTGTTATTATTATGAATTTTAAAAGTTCAAGGAAATTCATATTCAAGTGTCAGCGTAAAAACTCAAATCCAAAGATGAGTTTAAATGATTATTCTACAACATCTACCATTTTGGATTTTCATTGAACTCCTTCCTCTCTCAGCGTGGAATGATCAAGATTCACCTTTGAAAAATAACGCAGCATGCACACACACAATGTCTTCCCCCAGTACGGAAGCAGGTAACCAATTTCCAAGAGAACTGTTTTTTAAAATCTGGACCTGAAAGGATCCCTTCCTGGGATTATCACCAGCAGTGATGACCGGAACAAACACACTTTCCATATTTAATGTACTTTGCAGTTTTCATTATTTTCTCGTTAGACCCTCATAACTCCACGGTGGGTGGTGAAAGTGTGGTTGCTATTCCTAACTTAAGAATGAGGATGCTAAGCCAAGGAGAGCTTACGTGACCAGTCCTGCCCGGGTCTTCTGGCCTTTTCTGGCTACTGTTACATGATGCCACTTCCCAGGTATTTGGAGAAAATTTCTGACTAAGTGCTTACCTCTTAGGCAATGTAAAAGCCACATAGAACTCATTAGATACACTGAAAGTGGGATTTACTGGAATATCATGTATAATATTAATGGTAATTTTTTTCCAATAACCATAGAAAGGATAAATGTTGAAACAAGACGTCTTCTTGAACTCAACAGGCCTTGTAATAACGGGATAGGATTCGTATGTATGAATCTGAATGATTGAAGGACCTCTGCTTTAGCCTAGCCTAGAGATGTAAGCTTGTGTCCGTGATGCAGCCTATTGCTAACGACCCTGCGCAGGGTTCTCCCTAGAATCCAGATGATGGCGTGAGTGCTTTTAAAATTTTCATTGAAGAACAGCTTACCCATCAGAAAAAAGAAAACAAAACAATAGGAGACAGAATAGAAAATAATTAGAAGTAAATTACTTTATAAAAGCCTATTTATCTGATTGTAGAAGTCAAGTATGTATATTGAATAAAGTTGGGCAACACCAGAGGTGTTCGAAGGATGAAGTAAAATTACATGCTATTCCCAAACCCGGGAAAAGTCACAAGATCATAAACAATTCGTGTTTTTCTCCAGGATTTTTTTTTTACATATAATTTATGACCTAAAACAATGAGACTATGCTTTAGCCACTGCTTTGCTTTCATTTTTTTAACATAACAGTATTGCGTGTATTTTAAAATATCATTACATATACTTATGAACATCATTTTCAATAGTTACATCATAATCTGTTTAACCTTCCCTTTAATATTGGATATTTGGATTGTTTCCAATCTTTTACTGTTGTAAAAAGGGGCTTAATGAACCTCTTAGTCATAAATTTGAGTTCATCACTGATGATTTTGCTGGAATAACAGCAGCATTTCCTGATCATTCTGTATAACCATTTTAGGCTCAGGATCCGTAACGGCAGCAACACCTGTTATGTTGGTGGAAAATCACCGAACCAGAATTCACACAGACCTTGATTACAATCCTGGCTTTACCACTGTGTGATCTTGGTGAGTCAGCAAGCTTAGTGAGCCTCGACATTCTCATCTGTAAAATGGAAATACAGTTTTCCATCTCATTGATCTGTAAGAAAGGTTAAATGAGTACATAGATTTTCAGGAGGTGTTACTTAATCAGACTCTGCTGAAGAATGATCTAAATTTTGTGTATTTTTCTTTGGCTTCTTGGATGTATTGACTGATTCTCTAGAATTTTAGCCAGAAACGTTCTCATCTTTTTAGATCAGGGCTCAACAAAATATGACCTATGGGCCAAGTCCGTCCCACCTCCTGTTTTTTATGAATAAACTTCCGTTGGAACATAGCCATGTTTATTTGTTTATGTATTTTTTTGTGGCTGCTTTTGTTCTCCACCATCAAAGCTGAAAATATTTGCTATCTGGCCCTTTATACAGAAAAACTTTGCTGACTCCTGCTTTAGGTCAGCCAGAAATTCTTTGTTTCTGAACTCAGTAGATAAATGCATTGTACTTTAGAAACAAAAAAAAAAATTTTTTTTTTTCCTGTGACAGAAGAAGCTAGTATGGGTAAACTCTATTTACTGTGGATGCTATGTAGTCACAGAAGGAACAAGCCTATCTGGGCCCTCTAACTGTGATTGACACAGAGATCTTTTTTGACTTCCACGGGAAAAGGTGAGGTTGGCCTCAAATGAGAGTGGGGTGCTTTTTATCTACGTTGTCTGTGTTTCAGCGCAAAACCTGGTGTTGCCTGACTTGAAGCTTCATGGGGAATGTTTTGGAAGTGCTCAACATCATACTGCAGGGCAAGCTCTCTAGGTCTTGCCACTAAAATGAACTTATTTTCCTGAAATTGATTCTGGGTCAGAATGTCTTGGACTCAGGCTCATAGAATGCCGGAAAAGTTCTGCCTCTCTGGTGCACGGATGGGGATTGAGCTTGGAGATGTGGCTTGGTTCACAAGGCTGGCTCTTGGCTGCTCCTCCTTCCCCTTCCCCACACCCTATTCAGGGTTCTTTTGACTGTATCACCAAAAATCCAAACCCAAACCCACTGCTGTCAAGTCAATTCCAACTCACTGCAAGCCTATAGGACAGAGGAGAACTGCCCCATAGCATTTCCAAGGCTGAAATCTTTATTGAAGCCATGTCTTTCTCCCACAGAGCAGCTAGTGGGTTTGAACTGCCATCCTTTTGGTTAGCAGCCAAGCGCTTAACTGCTGCATCACCAGGACTCCTAACTGTATCCCACTGCTTCCAAAATACCTAAAAAAAATTAGCTTTGGCACAAGAATATACAATTCAAGCAAGGCTTCAGAGATTGTATTTTCTATTTTGGTTTGGTTTTGTTGGGGAGCAGCAAGGTGTGGTAGGGTTTGGCTTGGTTTGCATATAGCAGTGGTACTGTCTACTGGTGTGACCTTGGGCTGGTTCACACCAACCCTTGCCAGGCACAGTGCTAGATGCTAGACACTATAGCTGAATAATGCAGCCACTGACTCCTGATAGGAGGAGTTTGGGATAAATATTCCATAAATAGACTGACTCTTCCAGTTGCCATCAAGTCAACTGTGACTCTTGGTGACCCCGTGTATGTCAGAGTAGAACGGTGCTCTATAGGGTTTTCAATGGCTGGTTTTTTGGAAGTAGATCATCAGGCCTTTCTTCTGAGTCACCTCTGGGTGGACTTGAACCTCTAACCTTTCAGTTAGCCACCAAAGTTAATTCTTTGTACCACCCAGGGACTCCACATGGACTCTAGAAGTCTACTTTGGATACTGAGGTCCTCACGGTGGATGAGATTGTTGTTCTCAATTCTTGACCCCTCCCTCTACCACCTGACTTTGCGTTTCCTCCCAGGAGAGACGTAGCATCCTCCTCCACCCTGTGAGGTTGGATCAGCCATGTGACTTGCTTTGGCCAGTAAATTATAGACGGAAGTCTGCTCAAACCCTAGTAAGTACCACGTGTTTCTGCTGGTCCCTCTTGTGTTTCTGTCATTGCCGTGAGAAGAACATGTGTGGCTACTCCACTGGTCCAAGGAGGATGAGAGTCATGTAGAACAAGACCTGGACCCAACGTGCACCCTGAGCCAAGCCCAGATCGCCTGGCCCCCAGACAGTCTGCGTACCTGTGGGCGCTGATACAGCCTTGTTTCAACCCACGTGGAGACCACAGCTGGGGTCTATGCCACAGCAGCATGTATTTTATGCCTAGTCCCATGCCACATGTTGCGAAGATAGAGACAAAAATATATTTCTTGCTATAAGGAATGCACAAATTGGTAGCAGAAAAGGAAAAGAATTGCAGTACATCAATAAACTGGCTGTGATGGTAGTAAGCACAATGAATTATAGGGACATAGAGGACACACCTGGTCCTAGAGTGAAGGCCCATATCAGGAAGGGCTTCCTGGAGGAGGTGGTGTGTGAGCTAAGTCTTTAATCAAGAGTAGGCATTACCTCAGTAAATAAGACAGGTGGGGAGAATATTGCCCTTTTTTTTATTACCATACAGGCATGTTTGGTAAATAGCTGTTGGGCTCTTGTGCAGTCCTACTATGTCATTAAAAGAGGCCCAGTGGGGCAATGGTTAAGTGTTCAGCTGCTAATGGAAAGGTTGGCAGCTTGAATCTACCCAGCAGCTCCGAGGGAGAAAGGCCTGGTGAACTGCTCCTGTAAAGATCACAGTCTAAAAAACCCTATGGGGTAGTTCTCCTCGGTTACGTGTGGTCGCTGAGCGTCAAAATTGACTCAATGGCACCTAATAACAACTATCTGATTAATTTTGTGATTGTAGTGAGCTTGAGGCTAATTTGGGGCTGATGAAGGAAAAAATATATGACTGTGAGATAGTACTGTACAATAAGTTATTTATTGGGGTAACTGATTGACAGCCACATACTGGGCGTGGTCCCCCACAGAAGGAGGTCTTCCAGAGGCAGTCAGTGCAGGGAGCCCACCACGGGGGAAGAGGGCATGAGAGGCCCTGGGGAGGAGGAGAAGGTGGGAGGATTATGTGCATCTCGGTGATGTCCTCCTGCAGCAAGTAGGGAGTCTCTGGGTTGGAGAACGCTGAAGGATTGACACAGCTGGGGGTCTTTAAAACAGGGTTTTATTTTATCTATGGCTAGCAAATGCTGAGCGTAATTTCATAGGTATGTAAAGCAGGCAGGCTCTAAAGGGCAAAAAAATCTGCTCATTTGGGCTATTTTAAAAACAGTTGTTAGCTGCCATTGAGTCGGTTCCGACTCAGAGCGACCCTATGTACAGTAGAAGAAAACACTGTCGGGTCCTGTGCCATCCTCCCAATCTTTGGTATGTTTGAGTCCATTGTTACAGCCACTGTGTCAATCCGTCTTGTTGAGGGTCCTCTTCCTTTTTGTTGACCCTCTGCTTTACCAAGCATAATGTCCTTCTCCAGGGACTGGTCCCTCCTGATAACATGTCCAAAGTACATGAGATGAAGTCTAGCTATCCTTGCTTCTAATGAGCATTCTGGCTGTACATCTTCCAAGACAGATTCGTTCGTTCTTCCGGTAGTCCATGGTATATTCAATATTCTTCGCCAACACCATGATTCAAAGACATTAATTCTTCGGTCAAAAAAAACCCAAAAAACAAAAAACGACTGGATATGTACAAATTTGATTTTGGTGCCCACAGGCTATTTTGGGCTAATGAGCCTCAACTTACTATGAAGAAGTAAACAACTTGGGGCCAGCACATCTTTGGCTCATTTATATAACGGTAATGGTAACATTAATAACATTTAATGAACACTGTCTAAGGCAAGGGGTCCCTGGCTTGTGCAAGTGGTTAACACACTCGGCTGTAACCAAAAGGTTGGAGATTTGAGTCCACCTAGAGGTGCCTCAGAAGAAAGGCCTGGCGATCTACTTCAGAAAAATCAGCCATTGAAAACGCTATGGATCACAGTTCACTGTGACACACATGGAGTCATCATGAGTCAGAGTTGACTCAACAGCAACCGGTTGGTTGGTTGGTCTAAGGCAAGGCCCTTGTGTATGTTGCTTGCCTGATCTCATTTAATCTCCTGTACCACTTATGTGTTCTGGTTTATAATCCACATCTGGGAATGATGGTGTCCATCCCAGCAGGGGTATCTGGGAGTTCCTGGAAGTTTGGGGAGTTTTGTATGGAAGTTGTGACTCATGATTCGGAGGAGCTCATCCTATGATAGTTATGCTTTGACTGTTGAGTCAGCTGCCAGTTGTTATTAAATAAAAAGAGATTCTTTGATGCCTTCATTTGGCCAACTCATTTGGCTTGTGTGTGGCGCTAATGAAGCCAAAGTCATGAGTTCAGTCTCCCACAAGGATCAGTTTGACATGCTGTTTGGAACTCATTACCCAAAGGCAAGGTTTTCAACCAGTACCTAGAGTTGGTAACAATGGAAAATGGAGATTCCAAAGTGGCTTGGATGATTTCTTTGAGGACAACAACCCCATGGTGTTTTGGGTTTGCTGAGTTCCTAGCGCTGTGCTAGGGGCATTTCGTATTATTTCCTCAGACCCTGATTTTGCAAATAAGAAAAGGAGGCTAAGCAATTGTTACTTGCCCAAGGCTATTGAACTGCTTGTAATAGAGCCATGGTGGCACCTATCTGGACCCAAAGACTGCTGTTTGTAGGTCACTCTAGAGCAAGATTTCTCAACCTTGGCTTACATTGGGGATTGAGTTGATATTTTGCACCAAGCAGTCCTTTGTTGTGTGTGTGTGTAGGGGGGGTGCTGCGGGAGAGTGGGGCCTGTCTTGTGCGTTGTAGGATGTTTAGCAGCGTCCCTAGTCCCTACCCACAGGATGCCGGTAGCATTTCCCCAACCCTGATCAAACATGTCTCCAGACATTGCCAAGTGTCTGCTGGGGGTAAAATAACCACTGGGTGAGAACCACTGCTCTACAGAGTAACCAAGGAAACCAGGATCTCTGATGGAAGACATGGACAGAGTGGAGAATCCCCAGACAGTGTTCACTGATGGGGCTTTGAATTTAAATGCCTGTGTTCTCTGACCTTAATGAACTGGGCTGGACACACAGGTCTTTGGACACAAGGCGAGATTCCTTCCTCCCTGCTTAAGATCTAAAGGAGCAGCAGTCTTCATCTGTCTGCTTGGTACCTCCTGTCTCCTAGCCACCTTCTCAGCTCCTGTTTGACCTTCTAGGGTAGGGATTTTGGAAGTGGGCATCTCCTCCCCAGGAGGAAGAGACCAATATCCTCCTGCTCAGGGACTGAGTAAATGGGGAAAAGAGATAGAAGAGTGAGAAGTCATCCCGAGAGGAGAGGACCACCAGTGTGCCATGTCTTCCCATTCATCAACATATGCAATGAGCTGGTGAACAGAACCTGCGAGCATGGTGCCTGGCATGTGGATAATGCTTAATAAATGCTGGCTATTATTACGATTATTATTAATTTTATTTATAACTAGTTCTCTTATTTTGTAAAATAAATAAATAACTAGTTTCTGGAACACACTCCCCCAGGCTTCCTGCTCTGTTAATATTCAACTTACTTATTTAAATTTAATTTTTTCTAGTTCCTGCATTTAATTTTTAAAAAAGCTGGTGAATTATTAGCATTTTAATGAATAATGGCATTTAATAAATAATAACACTAGTGAGGGCTCAAAATGTAAGTCCTGTAATTTAACACCGTACCTATGTTTTCTCAAAAAAAAGAAAAAATGCCTACAAGAAATTCTTCACTGTGACCAAATGTTCTCTGTAATTTGTGCTTTTTTTTTTCCTTTTAATTGTTATTAGTGGAATAATGGACTTGTAGTATCCCCAACTCTACACATTTTTCTATTTAACAATTATAGAGCATGGACTATGTGTGAGGCATTGTTTTAAGGGTTTATAGATAGTAACTCATAGCAACCTCATAGCGACCCTATAATGTAGGTACTATTATCGGTCCCATTTTTCAGATGGGGAGATTGAGGCACAGAGCAGTTCAACAAGTTGCCCTAAGACACAGAGCTAGGTATTTTCAGAATCGACCTGATGGCAGTGGGTTAAATGCGTTTACAGGTATCTTAAGGAGCCCTGGTGGTGCAGTGGTTAAAGTGCTCGGCTGCTAACTGAAAGGTCGGCAGTTTGAACCTGCCAGCCGCTCCGCAGGAGAAAGATGTGGCAGTTTGCTTCTGTAAATATTACAGCCTTGGAAGTCCTATGGGGCTGTTTTCCTCTGTCCTATAGGGTTGCTGTGGTCAGAATCAACTCGACAGCAATGGGGATAGGTATCCTGGTGTACTCCCCTACCTGCCACATCTTAATGCACCAGTAACTCCAAGCCTTTAGTCTTTCCAGCTGAAGCTTTGAGTCTACCCTTGGTTCACGTTTGAGTTTTGCATCTTCTTTGAGAGTGACATCAGAGGACATAACTCCCATCCCTTATAGCTCATTCTTTGGAGGTTCTTTCGAAGACAACAAGGTGCATTGTCTTGGCCACGTAGTTGACCCACGATATTCTTCCTGGGTTTTCCAGTGTTGACAATTCTAAACCCTGCCAAACAGAGATGGTGGGAGAGTGGAGCAGTTAATAAAAATGTTATCAAATTAAAAACCAAGCAGGATCCAATGTGAGCTCTTCTATAAATAACTTATGAAAAGTGAAAAGATGTTTCTGTTAGCAAATTTAAAATAATCATTAGAATCCTTCAACAGATTGCTGCTAATTAGATTGAGACTTAAACAGCTTTGTATCATTGTAGAGTTAATTAATAGCTCATTACTTTTTTAATAAGCCAAATTCATTTGGAAACGAGAGACAGCAAAGTTCATCATGGATGAGATGTTAGATTGGGATTATTTCTCCTTCTCTTGATGAGAGAACGAGTTTAATTAAAGTAGGAGACACATTTGTATAAAGAAAGAATTCCATCCGAAACCCTAACATCCAGGGCAGAGAAAACAATTGCCCGTATTTTGAAAGCACCCTTCGGCCGTATGGAATTAATAAAAGTTGTGCAAACATTTCCCTATTCAACTCTTGAGTTTCAATTCAGTTATGAAATAACCCTGTTTGAAGTTGAGCAGTCTCATCCAAACTAGTGAAACTTGCTTGTACTCCATATTGATTTTATTTTCATTCCAGATGCACGAAGGTCTTACTCTGAAAGCAGTTCTCCATTTTTCCTGACTTCTTTCTCACCCCATCCTTTCTTTTCTACCCAGCCTCAGATTTCATTATTTCTTTATCTAGTTTCCTAGCCCTCATATGCCCTTTATACTAGATAACATGAAACAGAATGGAGTGCAATGAAATGAACACCTTCTAATTTTGAAGGCACATTCTCATCATCCCATCTGGAAATTTTTTGTTCCTCCGCTTGCAAGCATAGAGGAACCCATTTCTATGTTGCAGTCTCCAATCAATAGTTCTTGGCTCCCTTTGGAGTTGGATAGATTGATGAATTTCTCTTTTAGGGTGGGTATGTGTTCCTTGGAGCGTGGTTCACATACGTTCTTACCATTTTTTCTTCCAGCCAATCAAACAAAACCATCCACCCTCAGATTTCAAAGAGATGTTAGATACTATCCAGTTGAGGCTATTAAAATTCGCTGGTTCTCTGACCACATCCCTCCTGAGTGTGGGTCTTGTTTCTAACTCAGTCGATGATGTAGTTTGGGTTTCTTTGTAGCATCTGGATACTTTTAAGGACATATTTCCACTCAAGTAGACTAGAAACTTCCCACCTGGAATGGCAGGGTAGTCAGAAAAGAATGTCTTTTTTTTCAAGGACATATTAAATATTTTGCCTAGTGATAAGACTATGTCTCCCTTGGAACTGAACCATGGCACACAAATGTGTTTCTATTTTTTAAACAGAAGCTGTGGCTGACTGCTAAGCTTGAAAGTCTGATAACTAGTAGCTCATTTCAAGAGCTGTTTACCCACTCCAGGAGTAATTAGCACAGCCCATTTCTCAAAAAGTGATTAATTCTCAGAGTAATCCATTATACAAAGTTCTTTTAAGAGCAGTTTTTTTTTTCCTATTTCCTTTCCAAATGAAGACTTGGGCTCTCCAGCTGTCTGCTTTTGAAGTCTCACTTCTCCCAGATTCTTTGCTTATAGGTATCAGATTCTGTGTTATTACTTCTGGGTTTCAAGTAACAGATGAATTATACATTTCCTTTCCCACTTGAATGTCCTCTCCATGAAGGGAGGGACCACTTGTGTTTTGTTCATTGCTGTATCCCTAGCTCCTAGCACAGTAGATGCTAAGTAAATATTGGATAAAAAATTGACACAAAACATACTGAGGGTGAATGCCACATCTCGAGGGATCAAAGGCAGGGGATGAAGGCAGGTCCCGCAGCTAAGAACTCAGAGTCAATATCAGGCTGGGATCGGCTGGCCTGGGTGCAGAGTGATTACCTGGGAGGTGTTTTGAGACCTTTATGCCTGGTGATTGGTCATGAATAGCATGAGCTACCACTTTCCACCCAAGCAATCAGCAAGAGCACTTGGGGCCCCAAATCCATTTTGATGTTTGGGAGACTCATCCGGCCACAGCCTGCTGTGTTTATTATCTTCCACTCTATAAGAGACCCTGGTTCCTTTCCCCAGTGTGCGGCCTCATAGTATTGTTCATGTGACTACCAAAAAAACCAAAACCAAAGCTGTTTCTGTCGAGTTGATTCCGACTCATGGTGGCTCCGTGTGTTTCAGAGTAGAACTGCTCCATAGGATTTTCAGTGTCGCTGATCTTTCAGAAGTAGACGGTCAGGCCTTTCTCTCGAGCCATCTCTGGATGGGTTCGATCTGCCAACCTTTCATTTAATAGACTGTGCCACCCAGGGACTTCTCACATGACTACAGTTACTGCAGAATGGCACTTGCTTCCTACATATTACTTCATTGTGTATTGAAGAGTAAGGAGAACTGCAGAGAAAGGGAGAGGAAAAAAGAAAATAGGAAAACTCAGTAAGGGCTTGACCTCCGCAGATAACTCCTCAGGTATGGTCATCCAATTACTAGGGGGTAGTGGGGCCTGGTCTTGGAATTTAAGTGACTTTATCCTGGGTTAGTGCTGGAGGCAATGCGTTCGGCTAATACATTTCTTACTACTTTAAAATAGGGACCTAAAGAGGATAAGGTTATTTTCATCTTTTAAAAGTCTTTTTAGATTTTAGACCTTAAAAATTCTGTTTTGATTGTCTCATTGCATGGCTCAGACCAGTGATTTTAGCACTCTTAAAATGGTGTGTCTGGTAAGATGTTTATTTTGTTTTTCACATTGTTGGTTTTAAGTACATGCAATTTTTTTCCCTTTCTCTCTGCAATGTTAGGGAATGTGGAGTGCTTTGTTTTGAAGAAAGCTCATAAGCAGAAAAGGACAACTCTGATCTCCAAAAGCCTGGAGAGGGCAGATTTCTTATCTGTCCCTAAGCCCATGCCCCAGCCCTCTCTTTAAAGTCTTGTGCTTTTGGTTATCCATTGCTGTGAAACAAATCACCCCCAAACTTAATGATTCAACAGTCATGTATTATTTTTTATGGTTCTGTGGTTGACTGGACTCAGCTGGGCAGTTCTTCCTTGAGGTCTGTAGTGGAAGTGTGGGCAGATGGTGGTTGAGACTGGAGTCGTCTGAAGGTTCCACTTCTGGGTACCCAAGATGGTGCCCTCACATAGATGGCCATTGATGTTGGTTCTCAGCTTTGAGCTCAGCTGAGATTTTCTACCAGAATGCCCACAAGTAGCTCCTCTCCATGGCTTGAGCTTCTTGCAGTATGGTGGCAGCGTTCTACGAGGATGCTTCCCAGAAGTTAGTGTCCCAAGAGGCAGGAAGCAGAAGATGGCAGGCCAGTTAAGAGCTATGCCTGGAACTGGCACATTACTTCCGCCATGTTTTATTGGTCAAATGATATTTTACTGGCCCATGCAGATTCAAGGGGAGGAAGGTGGGAAGAAATAGACTCCACCTTTTGAGGGAGGAATGTCAAGGCCACGTTGTAGAAGAATGTGTGGGATGGGAGATACGGTTGCAGCCATCTTTGGAAAGTATGATCTGCTATACTTTCTCTCCCATTTCTTCAGCCTTCCCTGTCTGCGGTTATTCCAAAAAGCAGTGTGCTTTAGGAATGATTCCCAATGTGTGGAGGAATTTTCTGACGTTAATTCACTAAGGGCCTCTGACATTTTTAAGGTTTTACGTAAACAAATATTAAAAATGTAAGATTAAGATGCCATTTCTTTCTAGACTTTTTACACACACACACTCTCTCTCACTCTCTCTCTCTCTCTCTCTCTCTCTCTCTCTCTCTCTCTCTCTCTCTCTCTCTCTCTCTCTCTCTCTCTCTCTCTCTCTCTCTCTCTTTCTGTCTGTCTCTCTCTCTCTTGTCTCTCTCTGTCTCAAGAGTTTTAAATTGTTTTTCTGGAGTCCTGCTACCACTGTGTGGGAACCGAGTTCTGGAAGATCCTTCCCTTACTTCTTGCTTCTAGCGAACCCTCGTGTGTAAACCTGTTTTAATTTCTCCTGGCATTGTGTAATTGCGGTATCGATCCTTTAGGTTGAGAACAAAGTGCCTGTTAACGTGTCTGACTCCATCTGCCTGTGGAGCCATTAACCAGGAAGCCTGAGCTTGGTGTTAAGTGGCTGCTGTATTTTATTTTTCTGTTACACCATTTATTCCCACTTGTTTTTTTCTCTTTTTTTCATCTAATGGAAGATGGGTGTCTTGTCTTGTATTTTTTTTTTTAAACCAGAGGATGTGAAATTCTCCAAGTTCTATTGCCATTTTAGGTTTCAGGTGAGATTAGTCAAGCGAATGGGTAAAGGGCGTGTTTTTCTTATCTTCCATGCTGCGTTTTTCTTTCAGCAAACATTTCTAAAGGTGATGAATAGCCGGGAAGATGAAATGTCCACCCTGTGCAGACTAGCTGTCGCCCACACACCGCTGGCTGCATAGCAATCTGAGAATTTTTTTCCCCCCATTCGACTCTGCTTGAAGGTTTTGGGTCTTCTTTTTGGCATCTTCATTTTAAAATTCTTAAAACAATCTAAATTCCTTTGCCCTTTAAGTAGAATAGAAATGGAAAGGTTCAAATAAAAATGTAAAATACACATCTATTATTTAATTTTAATTTTCATTTTTCCTACACATATGTCTCTTTCTAAACTGGAAGAATCTGGATGGAAGAACGTTAACCCTTTACCTTCTTTTTGATGTCTTACTGAACACTTGCACTTAGAAAACAGGGCTAGAAGGGATCTTGGGAGATCCAGGCTAAGCTTTGATTTTATTGAAGAGGCCCAGAGAGGGGAAGTGGTTTGCTCAGGGTAGCCCAGCGACTCAGTGGTTGGCCTGAGGCCAGCGAGGAGACTCTGGCATCTGACTGATGCTGTCCCGATGGCCCAGACTGCTGTTACCAGCTGTGGCCTGGTCTCTGGCCTGGATGGGGCAGCCTCCCCAGTGACTGGCCTCCCTTTTCCTGGGCCAGGTGAATCCTTGTGAATGAAGAGTCTTAGTGCATACCATGCCCTGGACATTGGAAAGTAGCACCTGGCATGATGAAGAATGAGTTAGTTTGAGGCTAGACTTCGTTAACCACCTATGACTGAAGCATTTGGGACTCAGTGAATGGTGATCTAACTGGTGGCAGTGGGGGTTTGGGAAACAGAATAAAGTTCCACGTGAACATGCCAAGTTTATGGGAATTCAGAATCAAAGGGGAAGGGAACCAGCTCTAATTGAAATCGTACTATGAATCATAATTATATGCGATGTTATTTAATATTTCTCTTTGCCCCTTTGCATCACAGTACAGCAAATACTCCTTAGCGGCTGCAAACATTGAGAATTTGTCCAATCTTACGGACAGGGGTCCATTAGAAGGGGCAGAGAGGAGAGTCAGTTGAGCTATTGGTCCTCCTGGGGTTGGGGTGGGGTGGGGTGGGGTTGGGGACAGGTGAAATCGGAAGCATCTGATTCCATCTATACAGACCAGTGGCATCAGAATCACCTGGAAGACTTGTAACAGCAGATTGTTAAGTCCCACCTCCATGGTTATGGAGTCAGTAGGTTGGAGCTGAGAGCTGAGAATTTGCATTTCTAACCTGCCCTACAGTAGCCCTAGCCTCAAGCCCCCTTTACCCATCACCTTGACAACACCTGCCTTCGTCCACTCACCTGGATGTGTTCTCAGACCTCAACGAGCTGGATATAAGAGCTAAGTTTCTCTCACAAGACCTGATTTTCTTCTTGGGAAAAAGGCCTTGGGAAGTGAGAAAGGGTGGGGGAGCTTTGATATTTTGTACCCTTGAATGGCCAGGTACTCCGAAACAGTGTTCCATGTGGGAAACAATTAGGGCATGATTTGAGATAGGGTGGAATTAAGTTGGTAGCAGCCACCATACTATCGGGCAGCTGCTGTGTGCCAGATGCTTTACATGCATTATCTCTTTAACACTCACAACAACCTAGCAAGGTAGATGTTGTTACGTTACTGGTGTTTTATAGATGAGGAAAATGAATTCTGCTAAGAATCCGTCTTAGTGAGTTATGGAGCTGGGATTATACTTTGTCAGTCTGTCAACCGTTCTATGCTTTTTGGTGACACTATGCAGCTGTTGTAGAAGTCCAAAGAGCAGACACATCCTCAATGTCAATGACATTAGCAATAATAGCAACTCCTGTTTTACTCTGTGCCTGAGTCTGTGCTAGGCACTTAACGTATTTCACCTCATTTAAGCTGTACAACTGCCCTGCAAGGAAGGTATTATTTCTGTGCAGGAAGATAGAGTAGCTCAAAAAAACCCATTGCCACTGAGTCGATTCTGACTCGTGGCAAGCCCCATATGTCAGAGTAGAACCGTGCTCCCTAGGGTTTTCAATGGCTGATTTTTTGGAAGCAGATCACCAGGCCTTCCTTCCGAGGTGCCTCTGTGTGGACGTGAACCGCTGACCTTTTGGTTAGCAGTATAATGCATTAACTGTTTGCACCGCCTTTTAGTAGTTCAGGAAAAAACAAAAAAACAACCCGTTGCCGTTGAGTCGATTCTGACTCGTAGCAACCCTGTAGGACAGAGTAGAACGGCTCCATAGGGTTTCCAAGGAGGAGCTGGTGGATTCGAACTGCTGACCTTTTGGTTAGCAGCTGTGCTCATAACCACTGGGCCACCAGGGCTCCATTTTAGTAGCTCAGGAAGGTTAAATAGCTTGTCTCTGAGGTCATAGTTGGTAAGTGGCAATGCTGGGATTGGAACCCTGGTGTTGCAGATTTTGAAGCCTGGGCTTCTTAGCTGCCATGTCGCGTTGATGGGCTGGGTCATGGATACCCCAGGATTGTTGCCTGGACACTCAAGTAATGGGACATAGCTGGTGGCAGTCAGTGTTTGGGAAGCCGAATAATGTTTAGGGGCAGAGATGAGCTCCATTTGAACATGCTGAGTTTAAAGAAATTCACCAAAATCTTGTTGAAGACCTTACTGTATGTTGGGACCCGAGTTTGAGGTGGAATAGGGCAAAACTCCTAATGTTGACATTTTTAGAGCTTTATTCTGTGACCTAGAGTGAGCCTTTTAAACAACAGGTCTTAGAATTGCCTTCAAAATGACAATCATCTTTCTCATTTCTGTTGCCTCACTATGGAGCAATGGAGATAGAAGATAACCCCTGGAATTTATGGAAAGCGCTGGGAAAGTTACAGAGTGCACTTACGTGTGGTGAGCACATGTGCTGTTTAAAGCATCTCCTCTTCAGGCGTTTCTCTGTGATGTTTGTTTTCCACAGGATATTAGATGAGAGATAGAAGGTACATTCTTATTGTGGTGGACGTTGTTTCTCAAGCTTTTTTTTTTTTTCTTTCATTATCCCTCCCCTAAGGAGCCTTCTTAGATATTTTTTCTCCTAATCTCCGTCCCCATAAAATTAAATGGAATAAAAATTTGTTATATAAGGTTGAGCTTTGGAGGGCCACAAACCCTAAACATACAAAAATTTATATATAAATTACATAAATATTTTAAAATAATATAAATAAATATATATATCCAAACCAAACCAAACCCATTGCGGTTGAGTCAAATTCCGACTCATTGTGACCCTATAGGACAGAGTAGGGTTTCCAATGCTGTAATCTATATAGAAGCAGACTGCCACATATTGCTCCCATGGAATATGGTGTGTTCAAACCACTGACCTTTTGATTAGCAGCCAAGCACTTCATCACTGCACCACAGGGCTCTTTATATTTGTATATACCAAAAAAAAGAAAAAAGAAAAAAACCCATTACCATCGAGTCAATTCCAACTCATAGCGACCCTATAAGACAAAGTAGAACTGCCCCATAGGGTTTCCAAGGACTGACTGGTGGATTCCAACTGCCGACCTTTTGGTTAGCAGCCAAGCTCTTAACCACTCTGCCACCAGGGCTACTGTATTTATATATACCAAAAAACAAAACAAAACAAAAAAAACAACCTCAAACCTGTTCCTGTCAAGTTGATTCTGACTCATAGCAACCCTATAGGACAGAGTAGAACTACCCCGTAGAGTTTCCAGGGTGCACCTGGAAGATTCAAACTGCCGACGTTTTGGTTAGCAGCCATAGCACTTAACCACTACGCCACCAGGGTTTACCATATAAAGCTTAGTAAAGTCAAAGAATGGAGTATCCAAGTTGGGTTTCAGGGCAGGGTAGAAATCCTTGGTTTAATCTCAAAGGATTCTCAGCAAGGTTTCTAAAATCTATCTCTGGCTTGTCCCTTAGAAAAGCATGTGTTCTGAGGAGAGAGATTTGTCCCAACCAGGGTATCTTTTTCAAGGAGTTTCTATTATACCTACACTTGTGGGTTGTCTAACCTCACAGGGCCAGTTATCTGACCAAGGTCTTCACCAGTGATTTTGGAAGGAGAGGGGGCCTGATGTGGGGTCAGAGTAGGTGAGAGCTGTGAGGCCACTCTCTGTCCTCAGTCTCCATTGGCTGGTGGGCTGAATGACGAGAGGCAAGTGTTGACTACCACCCATGGGGACAGGGGATGTGTGAGTGAGTTGGGGGATGTATGTGTTTATGGGATGAGTAGTTTACCAGACCAACACAGTAGATTGTAGTAAGTACTGCTGGTTGGTTAAGGCCAAGGAAGCTGACATTTTGTCCCTGGTACTTTCCTCCTCCCACTCAGTTCCTCTTTCCCTCCAGATTTACTTTTCTTTTATTTTGTTCACTTTGTCCTTTTTCTTTCTATATTTTTTCCTCTTTTTTTTTTT
>NW_004443944.1:20884756-20891459 GCF_000243295.1 Trichechus manatus latirostris
CCATGGGGATATGAGCGGCTCGCTGTCAGTATTTGCCATACCTATACCCCGTTTCTCTTTTTCTATGACTTAACATCTTAACACCAAGAGGGAGCAAATATTTTGTTGGATTTATTGAAAAAAATGCTTGTCTCTCCTACTCCCAATGTAAAAATTAGGTCTGTTGAATATTTTATTTTCCAAAACTAGTTATACACATTTTAGAAATTGTCTGAGATCTCCCATGATGTGTGCGTGTATGTGTGTATATTTATGTGTATCAGTGATCTTCAGCATAAGTACATTAGATGTATAATCTGAGCTATTCAGCCACAATTTTGATATTTTTTCTTCAGAGAATTACCCCTACTTTCACGAGACTGACACGTTGTCAGGGGTTACCCAGTGTGGCCCCGTGTTGGCAGCCATATTGAATAATTCTGACCCAGAATTCTTAAGCCTTTTCCATATTGTACATTGTATCCTCCCCCTACTTCCAACACCTCGATATCTGTGAACCTGTAGATTATGAACTCAATTTTATGACTTTGGTTTTGAAGTTTCATTATTAGTTTGAAATATTACAAAATATTTAACAACAGTAACATAATACTAGTTATGCTTTATTGAAAACTTACTACCTACTGTGTAATGTGGTAAATGTTTCACCATATTCTCTTACTTATCATTTCATTGTATTTATCATTAGAATTATGAGGTAGGCATTAGAATCCACATTTTTTTTTTTTTTTTAACGGCTTGGGAGACTGAGGCTTTGAAATGCTACATAGTTTTGGCTGAGGTCACAGCCACTAAGAGGTGAAGTGCAAATCTGAACCCTCATCTGCAGACTCAAGTCAGTGTTCTCACCCACCATGTTATAGCGATTCCCAACATTTAAACGAAAAGTAATCAAGAGGCTGCTATGTGGTTTTCATTGCAAAGAGTGTTTTATATACATTAACTCATGCAGTCCCTCACCCCTCCCTCAGATTCTGAGAAGGTTTGTTCTGTTTGACTCAGGGACCTTTCTTGAGGTTGGTATGAATTCTGTGTACGCCAGAGTCCAGCCGAGCAAGAATACTGCAGGGCTGAATATTAAGCGATGGTAAGAAAACTACCTGTCAGAATAAACGTAGCTAGTTCACACTGCAGGCAGGCCACTGGGTAAGCAAGAGAAATCAAAATAGGAAACCACTTAAAGTTTGTGAAAGCTGGATATGCAATTACTGAGCATCTCATGTGCCGCTAAACCCATGGGCCCAGAGTGTGAAGACTTAAAACATGGCCTTTATAGACAGTCACTGTGCTTAGCATTTATCTTGGAAGTAATTTTTTTTCTTTTCTTTTTTTTTTGCTTGGTGGTTGTTTCAAACTACGGGGTCAAATTCCAGCAATGTTGAGTCAATTCTTCATCCTTGTAAGGACACATTCCATCCAGTTAGGGACAAGCACTGATCCTTCAGTGTGATCTTTGAAGACTGTTGCCCCACAGGGCAAGGAAGTCCTCAAAACAATGAGTCACCATTTTGAAGAGTGGGTTGGTAGATCCCAGAGAGCTTTCTAGATAACAGATGCTTACCTAGCACCTCCAGAGGACCATGCAATACTTTCTGTACCCTATAAAATAGGAGTACCTGTAGTCATTGGAATGACTCTGTGACTTAGGAACAAGTATAATCTCAGTGGTGCTTCGTTGGTAGAATTCCTGTCTTCTGTGCAGGAAACCTGGGTTCAATTCCCGGCCAATGTACCTCATTCACAACCACCAACCATCTGTCAGTGGTGACTTCAATGTTGCTATGATGATGACAGGTTTCAGTGAAACTTACAGACTAAGACAGACTAGGAAGAAAGGCCTGGTGATCTACTTCTGAAAGATCAGCCAGTGAAAACTCTGTGGATCACAACAGTCTGATTCTGTTATGCATGGGGTTGCCATGAGTTGGGGGCTGACTTGCCGGCAGCTAAAACAACAACAGTCTCCATTACAGATGAGGAAACTGAGACCCAGAGAGGCTGAGTAACTGGGTCAACATCTCCCAGCTGAGATGGAATCTCAGACAGTCTGACTCTACGGTGTGTGCTTTTGACCCTCATGCTACGCTGCCTCCCATGGCTTTAAGTAAACTGCCTCATAAGAGGCTCAACTGCAAATGAAATAATTACGTTTTGATAACCATGGGTCTGTGATCGTGTTCCAAATTTCACTTTGTCAGCAGGCTCCTTGGGTCTTCTTTCCATGCCTAGAGGTGAGTGTGTTGCTGGCTCTAGCCTCCCTGTCCCTGGATCCTGGAGGGACCCACACAGCTTCTGGATCCTAGGGAGCTCGGGGCAAGATGGAATGCTGGCGAGGGACCTGCGAGGCATAGCCTGGAGGTCCTCTTGTCTTTTGAAGTTGGGACACTGCGCTCATCTGCATCTTGTATGCATATTAATATGAGCTGATTTTCATGTAAGAAGAGGCATTTTGGGCTGTTAGAGCCACACAGAAGACACTTAGGATCACAAAGGGACCCGTGTTTCGTGCTCTAACGCGCCGCGGCCGAGGCTCAGCTGTCCTGTCACGGTCTGGTGGTGTGCCCCAGCTATGTTCCTTACCCCCGGGCTTAGGTGTCTCCCTCTTTGAAATGAACGCTGGAAAAATGATCCCCATGTCCTCAGATTCTGAGTGCCAGCCTAGTGTAGTGTTTATGCACACAGGAGGGCCTGGCTGTCGAGTTTGAAACTCAGCACCACAGGGGACACCCTGTGTGACTCTGGGCAAGTTACTCAGCCTCTCTGTGCCTCCGCTGCTTCAGCTGCAAACCAGGAACTGGGATGGATGGCATCTTGTCAGAGAATTGTCCTAAGAATTGGAAGAGTGTGCAGTGCCTGACCCAGAGTGAGTGCTTTGTGTTAGCGCTCATGAATGCTGTGTGGCCGTTAATTTACTTTCCTACATCATCATGAACTTTGCTGTCGACATGGCTACCATTTTTGAGTGGTGCTTGTGGGGCAGGCTCGCCCAATGTCTGAAAGTCCTTGCGATTTAACTCCTTTTTCTGAGTGAGGAAAGAGAGGGTTAGAGAGGTTAGGCCAGGCCGCTAGCCCATACACGGCAGAGCGGAGTTGGAGTCAGACTTATTCTGACGCCACAGCTCCTGCCCTCGTCACCATCACACACTTCCTTTCTCAAGGCACCACTCCCTGGCCCGCTGAGCCGGGGACCCCCAGGCCCGTGTGTGGCTGAATGATGCCCTTCCAGAGGCGAGCGCTCATCAGAGATTTAAATAAAACCGGCTTTACCTGGTTTTCTGTGTGCCCCTCCGCGCACGGATTTATGGTGGCTGAGGCCTCATCGTGTTTGGAAGCTTTGAGTTTTTAATTTAATCTCCCCCAGACTTACCTCGGGCCTTCATTCTGGCTGTTGCCTGCCTGTGTGGTGGGCCGCTGGGAGCTGCGAGGCCACACTGACTGATTTATGCTGTCTGGAAAGGGAGCCTGGTGCCTCCAGCCCCCTCTGCCGCCAGCCTCCTGTGTCCCGTGGGAGCTGGGGCCTCCTCTGGCCCCCTGCAGAAGGGCAGTGAGGATGCGCTGATTGCCTCCCCTCTAGCCAGCCCCTCGGGTGGTGTGAGGACTGTCTGGCCTCGCCCGTGCATCTGGAGGGGCCTGTTAGTATTCCGGGCAGGCACAGCACTGCTTCTGGCCTTACACAGGCAGAGCTGTGGCTTGGGGGCGGGGAGCTGGCCAGGAGCGCAGGAAGCCCCTCTGTCTGGAGCTCCTGGGAGGAGCGGGGCCCAGCTGCCAGAATGGGGAGTGGGGCTCCTGCCTGAGCATTAGGCCTCAGTTACCACGAGGCTGTCCCACGGGCCTTTCCTGTGCTGTCACTCTGGGGATCACCCGGCCCTTCCTCACATGAAGCTTAATGGCTTGCATCTCCTAGGGAAGGAGTTTACAGACCTTGCTGTTCTGATAGTGTCCAAAAGAGAAGGCAAGTGATGTGCTCCCTGCCTGAAGTCAGGTTGTGGAAAGTTTCCAATCTAAAGAGCCAGATAGCTTTGGAGAGAGAGAGAGAGGGAGATAGGAAGGGGAGGGGAGAGAGGGAGAGACATACACAGCTGGGAGGCTAGGAGAATTTCCTTGGGGAAGTAAACCACGCAGACACATCCAGACCCCACAGGGCCGTCTGGTCCTCGTGCCCCGGCCTTGCTCGCAACCACAGGTGCTGAATTCTAATCCCCATCCAGCCACTAACTGATGAGTCACTTAACCTCCATGCTCTTCGGTCCTCAGCTGTAAAGCCGAAAAATAATAATAGTGATTTACCTCTCAGAGCTGGTGGGAGAAATTACTAATGGCAGGTGACAGGGTAAAAGTACAAAGCATCACTGGGTGTGAAACTGCTTGATGACAGGCCAACCAGCATGCGGAGCTCAGGAGCCAGAGCTTATGGTGCGCAGGCCCGGCCCCTTGCGTGTGATGGGCTTCGTCCCTGACCAGGCAGAGGCAGCTGGCTGAACGCTCCCTCTCCAAGGCTCCTGCGTGGGAGCGGGGCGCAAGTTCTAAAATGCCCAGAGGGAGCGGGTATTTCTGGGCTTCCCGGCCCACCGAGCTCTCCACACACTGGCCCAGTTCCCACTCCTCAAGCTTTGCCAGACTGCAGGGGCTTTGCACATCCTTATTTCTTTGGCGTGTAATGCTTCAGATGCCTTGCTTCCTGATCCCCCTTTGAAACGCAGCTCAAGCATCTCCCTCCCCCTTGAAATCTCCCCTGATAACCTGCTCTCATCAGTCTGTGAACTTAGTATACACTTTTTATCAGTCCTTTTCACAGCCGGGTTCATTTGCCTGTCTCCGATCATTCATTTGACAATTACTAAGCACCTGTGATCAGGACTTCGAACCAGCTCGAACTAGTTCAGTCACCGCTGATGAAGCAAAACCAGAACAGACACAGTTTTTTTACAATTTGAGTGATCTGGAACAATAACTGGAATGGGAAAACTTACAGGTTGAAGCCCTGGAATGGGAGACTTGGAAGAGGTGTAATGAACCCTTTCAGGAGACTGATACATGAGATTGGACTATTGGCAGGACTGTGGAGAGCGACATATGTTCAAAGTGGCACACTTGGCTGCCATCTTTGAACGGGGCACGACTATTTCCGACTCAGCTCAAAATCCGACGAGCAAGAGATTTAGTTTATATGCCCGTGTATGGCCCCCTTGTTTTCTGAGAGGCGGGTTAGGTTTCTAGCAGGGATTCAACCTGTAATTTTACCCATTCCAGTTATCATTCCAGTTCACCCAAATATTAAAAATTTGGGTTTGTTCTGATTTCGCTTCCTTGACCATGACTGAACCGGGAAGAACCAGTTCAAAACCCTGCTTATTACACATATTATTATTACAAACACACACACACATATATACATGTACCCATGATACACAGATATATACATGTATTATTATTATTACACATATTATTAGCACATATAATACTGGGGAGTCCCCATGTGGTACAGATGGTTAATGTACTCGGCTGTTAACTGAAAGGTTGCAGGTTCGAGTCTACCCAGAGGTTCCTCGGAGGAAAGGCCTGGAGATCTACTTCCGAAAAATCAGCCATTGAAAACCCTGTGGAACACAGTTCTACCCTGACACACGTGGGGTTGCCATGAGTTGGAGTCAACTACAACTGGACTGGTATTACACACTGGACGGGGTTCTAGATGCTGGAGATACAACAATGAACTAAACAGACTGCGTCCTCTTGGAGCTTCTGTTGTAGCAGAAAAGATGGGCAATAAGAACCCAAACAGATAATAAACAAAAGAAATGGGATTGTGATGCCTTTTCTGAAGGAAAGGAACAGGATGATGGGAGGGAATAACGGTGATGGGGCTCATCTTGGATAGTGTTGGTTGGGGAAGGCTTCTCTGAGGAAGTAACATCTTGAAGGATGAGGAGGAGGAAACCTTGCAACAAGCCCAGAGAATAGCTTTGCTGAAAGAGGGAACAGCAAGCAGGGGGGCCCTGAGGTGGAAGAACAGCCTGATGATGTATGAGGATTGAGGGAAGCATCATCATGGCTAGCATATAATGGGCCAGGGAAAGAGTGGAACAGGGGCCAGATCACATGGGCATCACAGGCCAGGGGTAGGAGTTTAAATTTCAGTCCTGAGTGCAACGGGAGGCCACTGGGGCATTGGAACAGGGAAGTTACATGGCCCGATTTAACTGGCTGCTCTCTTTGGAAAATAGATTAGAGGGATGTGAAAGAAGTTGAGAAACTGATCCTAGAATTGACTTAGAGTAAAAAAAAAGGGCCTGGCCTGCTATGTGTGTGTGTGTATACCACTCTTCTTGTTGTTAAGTTCTAGAAATGAAATTTTATAGAATTATTCTCTTTTGGAAAAATAAGCTCTATTAGCAAAAGCCATACAATTTATTGGGAGACTTGGCAGTAGTGGGTAAAAACAGCCCATGGTCCCTGAAAACTTTTTGAAATTTTGAGAGATTCTTAAAATATGAAAATTGTAAACCTTTGGGTATTTAGGACCCACCTACCCTTGTATCTGCAAAAGGATTTGCATATTTTTGATGTGGAAAACGTACAGGAGTTTAGTCTTCATAATGAGCACAAAGGAAAAATGTGATACCCACCAGTCTTTTCTCCTAGATATGGCATCCTTCCTCAACTCGAGTTTTTCTTTTAACATTTAGTTTGATAAATAATACAT
>NW_004443944.1:20891673-20914913 GCF_000243295.1 Trichechus manatus latirostris
CCCCCATAACATTCTAAAGAATTTCCTCATTGTTTCAGTCAGGATAGGCCAGGTTAGTCTGCAGTAACAAGCAACTCCCAATTCTCACTGGCTTTAAACAACAAAGATTTATGTATTTTTCCTCTCATGTCTATTAGGGTGGACTGGCACCTCTTCTCTGGGTTCTCGTTACTCTGAGATCCATAATGATGGAGCAGCTATTATCTGTAATGTTGCTGCTTACTTATGGCAGAGGGAAAGAAAGCTCTGCAATGTCTTGTATCAGCATTGAAACATCCTAACATGGAAGTGAGATACCACTTTCACTTCGGTTTATTGGCCATAACTAGTTACATGGTCTTACCCAACTGCGAAAGGTCAATGGTTTGAACCTACAAGGCACTCTGCGGGAGAAAAGACCTGGCAATCTGCTCCCATGAAGATTACAGCCTAGGAAACCCTATGGGGCAGTTCTACTCTGTCATGTAGGGTCTTTAAGAGTCGGAATTGACTCAACGGCACACAACAACAACAACTCAACTATGAAAGAGCCAAAAGTGTGAGCTCGTGATGTAGTTGGAAAGCTGAGAGCCAAAATTATTTGGTGAGTAGCGCTAATGACTGCATAGTATTTGTGTCTATTATTTACACAGTTATATCATAAAATACTACATGCACATGGAAAATACAATTCTAAATAGTATACTGTGTATTTCTCATTTTCTATCTTGGGACTTCCCTGCTGCTGGCGCCTGGGAAGCCTCCTGCTAAGCCATTTTGATATATGCACACATTTGGAAATGCCAGGCCCATGGGGTAGCCCTTGATCAATGCGAGATGGAAGCCAATGAGTAAACATTCCTCTCTTCCATCCTCCAGGCAGATAAGATAATTCTCAGAGGGTCCCTGGTGGGATGGAGTCGCAGTTTCCCTGAGTGGTGATCAGCTCCATAGTGCATCCTTGGCTTGGCTTTTCCTCCTTCCTTGTTCTACTTTTCTCAGTCCACTACTCCTGTCAAGGAGCCCCGGTGGTGCAACGGTTAAATGCTTGGCTGCTGACTGAAAGGTTGAAGGTTCAGAACCACCCAGGACTTCCGTGGGACAGAGACCTGGAGATCTGCTGCCACAAAGATTACAGCCTAGGAAACCTATGGGGCAGTTCTACTCTTACACAGGGACACTATGAGTCAGAACTGACTTGATGGCACCTAACAACAACTTCTCCTCCTCCTCCTGTCACCTGGGATCTCTTCCCAAAATAAACTACCTTCCAACACGCCCTTGTCTTCCACTTTGCTTTTTGGGAGAACCTGGTCAAGACAGGCATGTAAGCCTCTGCTTTTAGAACTGTGCCACTCCAAAGTTCCAAGCACCAAGGTCAGATGAAATTGTTTTCTTTTCCATTCTGTCCATTCCTAGAATCATGGCGTGTTATATTTTGATTATGTTGGAATTTTACTTTCTTGTACAACTTTTTGTTTTCTAATTGTCTTTCATTTTTCCTGTTGGTGGAGGAAGCAGATGCTGTCTTTTTCGCATCACTGGTACCTCCCAGATGCTCAATGACTCTCTTCACAAAGTTCTCTAATATCTGCTACCTTCCTCCAGGGCCTGCTGCTCTGCCATCATCTTCCTAGGCGTTCTGTTTCTTGCTCTCCTCGATTCTTTCTTTTTCCAGACTCTGTTGTCGATTTTTTTCTTGGGTTCCCTTTTCATTTTGTTTCAGTGTATTCCTAACTAACTTTTAATGAAAGGATGGGTATGTGGCAAACTTTTTGTTTTCGAGGGTTGAAAAAAATTTTTTCATTAAAACTTTATATGTATGTGTGTGTGCATGATTCTAGAAATCTAGCTTCAAAATAGTTTTCTCTTTGATGTTTCAAAACATGTTCAGGTGTCTTCTAATAGTCAGTATTGATAAAATTCTCATTACTTTATAGATAATCTGTTTTGTTTTGTCCTATACCCTCCCCCCAACATACAACCTCCTGAGAGATTTCAGGATGTTCTCTTTATAGCATTTTCTAATAATCCTGTTTGGTACTTGGTGGGCTCTTTCAATATTATATCTTTCCTCAATTAAGTAAAATTTAGTTTAAAATATTTTCTGATTATTTCCTCCTCTTCACTTTCTCTGTTATTTCTTTTGGAATTCCTAATAGATGGATATTTCCTTCACGAATTGATCTTCCATATGTCTCTTACTTTTTCTTCCGTTCAATATTCTGAGAGATTTCCTTAAACCTTTTTCTTCCAGCTTTTCTATTGAATATTTTGTTTCAGCAGACATGTTCTTAATTTCTACAAACTCATTCCGTTTGATTCTCTGATTGATTTTAAAAAGATAACAGCCAGCTGCAACAATGGCCTCAAGCATAACAAGGATTGTGAGAATAGCACAGGACGAGGCAGTGTTTCGTTCTGTTGTACGTGGGGTCGCTATGAGTCGGAACCGACTCCACGGCCCCTAACGATAACAACAACAGTACATTTTCAAGGTATTATTAGGCATTCTTTGAAAGTTCTCATCTGTTTCTGGATTTCTCTATTTCCCCTGGGGTCAGTTCTATTGTTTTATATTGCTTTTCTCCCTCAAGTTTCTGATGATGTTGGTTGTTCATTCATTTTAGGCATATGGTACTGGGGTGATTGATACAGAGCACTGAAGTAGGGTTTGTTTCTCCATTACATGAATAACCACATAAGCAGGTGAGCTGATTGGTAGCCTTCGCTTGGACATGTATGGAAAAAATGCAGGCAAGTTATTACTCCACTCCTCTCATGTTCCAAAAAAACCCCAAACCCGTTGCCGTCAAGTCAATTCTGACTCATAGTGACCCTACAGGACTGAGTTGAACTGCCCCATAGGGTTTCCAAGGAGCAGCTGGTGGATTTGAACTGCTGACTTTTTGGTTAGCAGCTGAATGCTTAACCACTCTACCACCAGGGCTCCCCTCTCATGTTAGGCCAAAGAAAAATATATTCTGGGGTGATAATCTCTACTCTAGAAACTCAAGCTCCTTCTTAGAAGATTGTTAAGTATCTTTAAAAATGATTTCTTCTGTTTCAGCCATGGTACAAATTCATTTGCTGCTCTTGGGGCAGGAGATGAGGGGTGATGGGTGAGTTTTTTGTTTATCAGTTGAGTCCTTTCTAGTGTTGAGCATGGCACAGTCACACGGGGGATGCTCCATAAATATTTGTAGAATGAGCAGGTGCAGGAGTGAATGGGAGACGATGTTGGAAACGAAGGCTCTAGAATGAGATGTTCTGTTGGCTGGGTGGTGAGGGGAAGCTCTTGGCCACTGCTGCTATGAAGCCTCAGCCCCTCTCTCTGGTAACCTAGGAAAAAGCCACCAAAGAATGCATCTGAGCAGGCTGTCCTGACTGCCTTATCTATCAGAATACATGGTGCCCTTCAAAAGAGCTAACCTTAGGCTTTTAATCACTCATTCGAAAAACGCTGCCTTTGCCCAGAGCACTTGGAAAGTTCCGCTTTTGGAAATACTCTCAGAGCCAGTTTAAAACGCACACACACACACACACAAAACAAAGCAAAACTAAATAAAACTATCTGTCATTATGGGAGAAATTTGCCCAGTGGGATTGTTTTCTTTTTGACCTACAATGTTATGATCTAAGTTGACCTCTGGTCATATCACAGCTCAGGTGTGTTTAACAAACAGATTTTGTGCCCCTACCAAGAACCTTGCCCTGTGCTCAGTGCTGGGGTCACGAGTTCCACAGGCCAGAGTTTGTGTCCTTGAAGGGCTCATGGTTTAGAGACCTTTTGCTCTTTTGAAACATTGTACCTTTCTCAAAAGGTGAAGATTTGCCCACTTTTAACATGTGAGGAAGAAGGTATCAGATTGCTCCAAAGTCCCCCTGAAAAGGAGTTTCACTGTGTTCCGAACAATGGCAGAGAGCCTGAAGTGAGGCAAAACCAAAACCAAAAAAACACAAACAAAAAAACCAAACCAGCTGCGGTAGAGTTCCCTCTGACTCGCGGCGATCCCATGAGTAAAACTGTGCTCCATAGGGTTTTCAGTGACTAATGTTTCAGAAGCAGATCACCAGACCTTTCTTCTGAGGCATCTCTGGGTAGACCCGAACCTCCAAACTTCGGGTTAGCATCTGAGCACTTTAACCATTTGAACCACCCAGGGACTCTGACGCGAGGCAATAGGTGTCCATTCGTACGTCCAAGTTCTACTTTAGTTAAAAAAGAAAATTAATGCTACAACGTAGATAACTCTCAAAAGGTTGTATACTAAGTGAAAGAAGCCAGACTCAAAAGGTTACATGCTATGTGATATTTATATGACATTCTGGTAAAGGCAAAACTATAGGGACAGAAATTAGATCAGTGGTGGCCAAGAACGGAGGGAAGGGATGAGGGGTTAACTACAAAGAGGCATGGGAGAACCTTGGGCAGTGATGAAAATATTCTATATTTTGATTGCGGTGGTAGTTAAAAGAGTATACGTTTGTCAGAATTCATAAAGCCATATACCTATATAGGATGAATTTTATTTATTGTATGAAATAAACCTGGAAAAATTAAAATAAAGCCAGTCACATTCCTTAATAGGCACATCTCCTATGCCTAGCTCTGGCAGCATTTACCTACATTTAGTACTAGAAGAACAATTCTTTTTAGCTTAGACCAGTAGGATTAGTAAGCTCTAAGCCTGCTGCGTTTTATTGAATAACTTTGTATGGATGTGACAACCTAGAATCATGGTCCTTATTCACAAATTTAAAGTGTTTCCAGGCATTTCTGAATCCTCAAGGGAAGATTATGTTCAGAATGGTTTTAAGGTTGAATGTACTTTATTATTTTTTTGGTCTTTTGAAGATTAGTAATTCCTGCTTGGTGGCTTGGATGACTTCCTATTACTGAGTGGAAATTATTCATGAGGCCAAATAACACAGCTCCCTCTAGTTGGAGGTTTTGCTTTGGCTCTTGATGTGAAAGTAATTTCTGAAATAATTCAACGAAGTGTGATCTTTAGCATGAAATGATGGCGTATGATGTGCAGTTGAATGATTCTGTTATAAACCGTTGTGTCCTTAAAAGAATGTAGGACTTGCAAGTGCCAAGTCATGGGGTAGAATTAACAAAACTCTGGTTGCAATTGGTTTGTTCTCATTTTGGACAAGTTGAGATAGTGTACCCCTCCTGGTTCCATTTGGACTGATGGTTGCCTGAGGTATCCATTTAAAGCTGGGTAATTGGCCTTTGTATGGGGGCAGTGGTGGTTCCGTGGGAGAATTCTTCCCTTCCATGTGTGAGACCCAGGTTCAACTCCCACAAGTGCACCTTGAGTGCAGCCACCTTTTTTTTTTTTGGTAAGAAATTTATTTATTTTTGTATTGTGCTTTAAGTGAAATTCTACAGTTCAAGTTAGTTTCTCATACAGAAATTTATACACACATTGTTATGTGACCCTAGTTGCTCTCCCCATACTGTGACAGCACACTCCTCCTTTCCACCCCGGATTTCCCGTGTCCGTTCAATCAGCTCCTGACCCTCTCTGCCTTCCCATCTCACCTTCAGACAGCAGCTGTCCATTTAGTCTCATGTATCTACTTGAACTAAGAAGCACTCCCTTCACGAGTATCATTTTATGTCTTATCATCCAGTCTAATCTATGTCTGAAGAGTTGGCTTCGGGAATGGTTTCAGTTCTGGACTAACAGAGAGTCTAGGGGCCATGTCTTCTGGGGGCCCCTCCAGTCTCAGTCAGACCATGAAGTCTGGTCTTTTTACTAGAGTTTGAGTTCTGCACCCCACTTTTCTCTTGCTCCATCAGGGACTCTCTCTGTTGTATTCCCTGTCAGGGTGGTCATTGGTGGTAGCCGGGCACCATCTGGTTCTTCTGGTCTCAGGCTGATGGAGTCCCTGGTTTAGGTGGCCCTTTCTCTCTGTCGGTCTAATATTTTCCTTGTATCTTTGGTGTTCTTCATTCTCCTTTGCTCCAGGTGGGTTGGGACCAATCGATGCGTCTTAGATGGCCGCTCGCTAGCTTTTAAGACCCCGGATGCCACTCACCAAAGTGGGAGAGTGCAGCCATCTTTTGAGGCTTATGTGTTGCTTTAGACGCTGAACAGATTTCATTGTGGAGCTTCCAAAGTGAGATGGGCTAGGAAAAAAAGACCTGGTGATCTACCAATGAAAACTATGGATCACAACAGTCAGATCCACAACTGATCATGGGGTGGTGAGGGATAGGCATTGCTTTGTTCCGTTGTGCACAGGGTCACCATGAGTAATGGGTGACTCAATGGCAGCTAACAACCACCACAACAACTGACCTTTGTTGGGTACCTGGAGGGAGAAAGAGGAAGTTTGGTGGTGACCAAGAGGGAAAGGTGGGGGAGAAACATTTGAGAGGGAAACTGGGTACAGGGAAGGAAGAGCTCTTCCTTTGGGCTTGCCCCCTAGATACTTGTCTTTGGTGATAGCATAATCCCTGCTGGCAGAGTGGTTAAGGGCTATGGTGAGCTACGGCTGCTAACCAAAAGGTTGGCAGTTTGAGTCTACCAGCTGCTTCTTGGAAACTCTATAGGGCAGTTCTACTCTGGCCTATATAGGGTTGCTTTGAGTTAGAATTGACTTGATGGCAACGGGTTTAGTTTAGTTTTTTTTTTTTTTTTTTTAAGACCTCGGGGTTCTATATCGACATCCAATTGACATCTCAACTCTCACGTGACTTCTTCAAACTCTCAGATGACTTTTTTCTTAAAAGTCTTTGATCTCCCAGCTAGGAAAAAAAAAAAAATATTCCCTTTTCAAACTCCTACAGACCCCTCTGTGTGTTTTTAGGGCCATTAGCACCCTAAACTTTGGGTATGTGGTTTATTACTAGATTGTAGACTCGAGGGGACACAGCAAGGTGCGTTAAGTACAGTTGGTGCTCACGTAATACTTGCTGGATGAATGGAAAAGATCATTTTTTGCAAGATTCCCAGTTTAAGTGCTATCCAAATGGTGTTTACAGTTATGTATGACGAAGTGGCCTTTGGAATTGCTAGCTGAACACAAAACTACTTGAACACTATGAGCTTTGCAGAGTTTGGTGTAATAGCCAAATGTGGGGCTGGGAGATCCTGAACAATCACAGGGTGCTTGTAAAGGGACGAGATGTTTCTGAACTTTGGTATCTAGTTGTCACTGTTGGGGAATGTTAAGGTAGGTAAAATAAGGTTATATTAGCTGCAAAACATCTTGAACTATCATGTTATACTATTAAAGTTAATTTTTTTCCGTCGTAAAAGTAAATACCTGTTCCTTGTCAAAAAGAAAGATACAGAAAGGTAGAAAGAAGAAATATCCATAATTTTATCACCCAGAGGCAGCCATGTTTACTATTTTGGTATAATATTTTTTTGCTCCTTTTTTCCCTGAACTTAATATAGAGGGTATATACACAAATTTTATATGCTGATCTAAGTACCTATTTCCTTCTGATTATAAGAATAATAAATGTACCTACTAGAATGGATATGAAAAAAAAAGATTTATAATAAGTGTTGGCAAGGATGTGGAGAAACTGGAACCCTTGTACATGACTGGTGGGTATGTAAAATGGTGAAGCCACTTTGGAAAAGCAGTTTGGCAGTTTCTTAGGAAAATTAAACATAAATTTACCATATGACCCAACAGTTCTGCTCCTAGGTATCTACCTAAGAAAAATGAAAACCGATGTCCACAGAAAGACTTGTATGCAAAAGTAGAAACAATCCAAATGTTCATCAGTTGATAAATGGATAAACAAAATGTGATATAACCATACAATACAATATTATTCAGCAATAAAATGTACAGATACAAGTAACAACATCGATGACCCTCATAAAAGTTAAGTGAAAGAAGCCAGACAGAAAAGACCACATATTGTATGATTCCATTTATATGAAACGTCCAGAAAGGCAAATCTATAGAGGCATAAAGTAGATTAGTGGTTGTCTGAGGCTGGAGGTGGCAACAGGGGTTATTCCTGGGGTGATGAAAATGTTCTAAAACTGGATTGTGTTGATGGTTGCACAGCTCTGTAAATCTAATATTAATGATTGAATTGTACAATTAAAATGTGAATTTTGTGGTATATAACGTATAATTCAGGAAAGCAGTTAAAAATAATTTTCGCAGAGACACCAACCAAAAAATAATAATGAGGAGGAGGAGAATTCTGGTTCCAATCAGTGTGATTAAAGCATGGTCTGTTGGCCCCTTCCTCTGCTCAGGGTTTTGGATGCACCTGAAAACACAGGAGTGAGGGACTGATAACTAAGCTGGAACTAAATTTCTAGACAACACAGACTTGAAAAATGAATTGTGTGTGCGAATGTGTGAAAAATCAGAGGTAGGGGAAAGCAGTACAGGGGTCTTGTCTCATTGTGGGGAGGACTTCGTCATGGATGTTGTTGTTTTGTGTGCCATTGAGTCGATTCCAACTAATAGTGACCCTATATGACAGGTAAAACTGCCCCATAGTATCTTTTAGGTAGTAACCTTTATGGGAGCAGATTGCCACATTTTTTCTCCATGGAGTGGCTGGTTGGTGTGAACTACTGACCTTTTGGTTGGTAGTCAAGTGCTTAACCATTGCTCCACCAGGGCTTCCTTCGTCATGGATAAGCTTTAGATATTAATATGAAAAATAATTATAAATATGGGTCTTACTTAAATTAGGGACAACCGCAAAAATTATCAAAATATAATTTATAACTTTTAAACTAGCTCTAGGAAAAAAAGACATTTCAATCTCTTCAGGAAAAGATAGAAAAGTAGACAGAAAAAAAGCATGGTAAATAGAAAACACAAAATAGGATGAAAAACTCAGACCTACAATATCAGTGATTATAATGTAATAGGTTCAAATCACTAGTCAAGACACAGAGACACTTAGAGTGGATTTAAAAAATGATCCAGCAGTATGTGTTTTTAGGAAAGTCCTGTAAACGAAAGCACAGAATAAGTTTGGAAACAAAGGGATAAAAAATGGCATTCCAGGAAAATAATCAGAATAATACCAGGCTAGCAATTTCAATATCAGATGAAATAGAATTTAAGGTGAAAAGCATCAAAAGAGATAAAAAGGGTTGACACTGGAAATGCAATAATATTCCCAGAAAATATAATAGTCATGAACAAATATAACCAACAACACAGCCTCAAGCTATATAAAGAAATAATTGACAGAATTATAGTAATAAGTAGATAAATCTACCATTGTAGGTAACGTTTTTAATATAGTCTTCTTGGAAACAGATCAAACAGATAAAAATAAGCAAGAAGATAAAAGATTTGGAAAAGCATGACTAAATAAGCTTGTACCCAGAAAATATTAAATGTATATTATTTTTGAGAACACATGAAATTTTCACAAAAATTAATCTTGTTCTAGGACAGAAAGTCAGTTTCAGATTTTGAATAATTGGCATCATTCACGTCATATTCTCTGACCCAATGAAACAAGAAAGGTTGAGATAATTGAGACAGAGTAGAAATCAATAAAAGAATGAAAAAACAGCAATGATTAGAAAAATTGAATGTTCATTTTTTGAAAAGATTAGAAAAATGGACAAGCCCCTAATAAGACTGATCAAGGGAATAAGAAGAGAAAAGTCACATATAAAATAACTACAGATATAAAAGCAAATTAGCCATCAAAAGCAACTTGGATGAATCAGTGTGAATTAATTCACAAATTAATGTGAAAACCCATATGAAATGAATGATTTATGGAAAAAACAAGAAATTCCAATTCCAAAGTTGGTCAATTAATAAATGGAAAACTTGACTAGAACAGTTAATGCTGAAGAAATTGAAATAGTGGGAAAAACTTCCTCTTCCTCCAAAAATCATAAGGCCTAGAGGTTGAATTGATAATCCCTTCCTTGTACAAGTAGTTCCAGGGGTTTCTAAAATGGGGAAAGCCACTAGTGCTGTTTTATGAAACTTAATGCCAAATTTATATCCTCTGGATCAAACTGAATGAGGATAGTACCAGAGAAGAGCAATTTCAAGTCAGTTTCACTTAAAATTTTAAATAAAGTGTTACCATTCCAAATCCAATGTTATATTAAAAAAATCATGTATTATGACCAAATTGGATTTATCCCTGGAATACGAGGATGGTGTATTAGGGTAACATTAGTTGCTCTAACAAATAGTTACCAGTTGTAATGGAGTTGATTCTGACTCATGGCAACCCATGTGTGCTGCCCATGTTCCATTGGCCTAATCACATGGTCTCATTTGCATGCAAGAAAGACTCGTAATTGTAGTTCCAGGTTGGACAGTCATCTCCCAGCGACAACGCCACACTATGGAAGGAGGAGCATTAATTTTTTCTGATGAACAGCTAATGTCTGCTACAGATTTAACATCAGAAAACCTATGAAAGGAAAGTAACCATATAGTGATCTCAGACGCAGAACCAAGCCAAACCTATTGCTGTCCAGTAGATTCTTACTCCTGGCAACTCTGTGTGTGGGTTGTTGTTATTGTTGTTAGGTACTGTCGAGTCGATTCCAACTCATAGCGACCCCGTGCATGACAGAACGAAACAATCTGGTTTCAAAATGCCCGATCGTGTGCCATCCTCACAGTTGGTGCTATCTTTGAGCCCATTGTTGCAGCCACTGTGTCAGTCCATCTTGTTGAGGGTCTTCCTCTTTTTTGCTGACCTTCTACTTTACCTAGCATGATGACCTTTTCCGGGGACTGGTTTCTTCGGATAACATGTCCTCCTAAGCAAGTTAGATGAAGTCTCACCATCCTTTCTTCTAAGGAGCATTCTGGCTGTACTTCTTCAAGACAAATTTGTTCATTCTTCTGGCAGTCCATGGTATATTCAATATTCTTTGCCAACACCGTAATTCAAATGCATCAATTCTTCTTTGGTCTTCCTTATTCATTGTCCAGGTTTTGCACGAATATGAGGCGATTAAAAATACCACAGATCGGATCAGGTGCACCTTAGTCCTCAAGGTGACGTCTTTGCTTTTGAACACTTTAAGTAGGTCTTTTGCAGCAGATTTGCCCAGTGTAATGCATCGTTTAATTTCTTGGCTGCTGCTTCCATGGGCGTTGATTGTGGATCCAAGTAAAATGAAATCCTTGACAACTTCAATATTTTCTCCATTTATCATGATGTTGCATATTGATCCATTTGTGAGGATTTTTATTTTCTTTATGTTGAGATGTAATCCATACTGAAAGCTGCAGTCTTTGATCTTCATCAGTAAATGCTTCAAGTCTTTTTCACTTTCCACAAGCAAGTTTGTACCATCTGCATATTACAGGTTGTTAATTTGTCTTCCTCCAATCCTGACACCATGTTCTTTTTTATATATTCCAGCTTCTTGGATTATTTGCTCAGCATACAAATTGAATAAGCATGGTGAAAGGATACAACCCTGATGCACACCTTTTTGTTTAAAATTAGAAAAGTGTGCATATGTGGGTGCGGATTCTCTTTTCTCTCTCTTCTGCTGGTTGGAAGTACAGGGCTCTGAGGACTTAGTGAGCAGTTGAGGCACAAAATGGAATCCTTGAAATCACTACATGTGTCAGTTGGCAAACACTGGACTATTTCATGAACAAGATATAAGCTTCTGTGTGTAAAGCTAATACGTTTACCATGCTTGGCTAACCAAAGGTTGGAGGTTCAAGTCCACCCAGAGACACCTCTGAAGGAAGGCCTGGTGCTCTACTTCCAAAAAAATCAGCCATTGAAAACCTATGGAGCACAGTTCTACTCTGACACACATGGGGTCCCTCTGTCCTCTGGAACTCATATGACACCCATGGTTCATCTTTTAGCCGTAAGTAAGTAACCAGAGATGGAGGTTGAGCTTAAGAAACAACTCTTAATATCTAGGAGACGTCTGTGTTCAAAGTGCACAAAACTGGCACAGAGTAAAAAATGGGCCCAGAAGAGAACCACAGAGCACTCTGCAGTGATGGAAATATGATATGGGGGAAGCAGAGTGGCGGGTGTATTTATGTGTGTCTGGTGCTAGCAGCAGGATTGCGAGAGAACAGCCAGCGAGAAGAGCAGCTTCCCTTCTATCATTTGGAAGCATAGTTTATATCGTGATTGTTGGCTCTGCCTTTTCTCTGCCACTCAAACTTTATTGGGAAATGGATTCTCTTGCCAGAGGAGTGTGATTGATATTGCTACTGGTTGTGGGCTTAACAGATTGAGCATTATATTTTGAAAGGAGCAGCCTGTTTATGGTATATGTGTCCATGCCATGTGCATTTCTCCTCCCTAAGTGGAAGAGGTTTTGTTTAAGTTTAAACTTTTGTTTCTTTCCACATGACGTTTGTTGTTCACCAGGCCTCCTTGCCGCCTCACATTTGTTATTTGATCTTAGAGAGTGAGTGTGCATAGAATAGGAGCTGTCATATCAAACTTTGTGCGTATGTAGCAGTGTCTGCAAGGAACATGGTAGCCTCCACTAGACACAGTTTAGTGGTAGAATTCTCCCCTTTCATGTGGCCTGGGGATTTAGCCTGTGTTTTCCAAGCAGGGGCTTGTCTGATCCCATCTGTGATTTTGAACCATCACGCTGGAGAAACTTGGGAGGGAGAATGAGAAATCCCGTTGGGAGGCTGGTTGGAAATCCAGCAGAGGGCCTGAGTGAAAGCTGTGACTTGCCAAGGAGAGGAAGGAATGGTGTTTAGAAATGCTTCTGTAGTACGGTCATAGAGCCCCAGTGACCTCATGGTATGGGAGGTGAGGGTAAGAAAGGAATCAGAGCTGGTTCTAGGGCCTTTACCTCAGTTGACCAGGTGGACGGTGACACTGTTATGGAGTGAAGGACCAGAGGAGAGTGGATGGTGGTGGCAGTGAGTGCTGTGGTTTTTTGCCTCCTCTTTGCTCCCATTTCTAGCAGGCAGCTCCAGAGTTCTGTGGGATGAAAATGTGTCCCTTGGGATCTTTTGGGGGGAACTGAGAAACCTCTTGAGAGTATTTTTTTTCTCTCCAATTAAGAACCACATATCTACAATAAAAGGTCAACTGAAGACCATATCAAAGTAAAATGGAGGCTCATTAGTGTATTCTTTTGTACTTTTTGAGAATTTCTTGTTTAGTTTAATTTGTTAGCACTCAAAGTCAAGAATAAGAAGAGCAAATCCTATTACATATATTTCACGGTAACATTTTTAGTTTGATGCTGCGCATAGTCAAGGTGACTTATGGTGTCTCAGGAGAATTATAGAATTTAGTGGTAAACTCCAGAAATGCTAGTAATGGACCCAGGAAGCGTGAGGAAACTTGGAAGTAGGTAGGGATTTTCCTGGAAAATGAGGAGAGACACACACGAAAGAAAATGGCAGTATCTGCCCACCCACTAGGAGAAAGAATCTAGTTACTGTGTTCACTGTCGGGGGGGAAAAGCCCAGCTATTGTCTTTTTCCACTAACAGTAGGAGAAATGATTTTAAATAAGTTAGGAGCTTGAAAATTCCTGACAGACTTGTGTGTTCAGAAAACTTACCGAGGGCCAGATAAAAATTAGGGCTCTGACCAGAGATTCTTCAACCCTGTAACCCCTGGGCTTCTGAAATTCTGGAGAGTGAAAAAAGGTTTTTAATCCTTTGAAATATGGAAACTCACTTTTCTTGCTTGAAAGGGGCATACAGCTCTCATTGCTGCTTTGTGCAAAGGCTTGCAAAATCCTAACTGTGCACGCACCTGTGCTGTTAGCAGTTTAGGTTCTGTGCATTTTTTTTTCTTCCAAATTTTAAGACGTGCTTTTCATTTCCAATTTTACATGCTACCAGTTCTTTCTTGGGTCTGTGGAGATTTAGCCCACAATGTGGCTGTCAGTCAGTCAGGAGAATGGCCCAAGTTGTCTGGCCACAGTCAGGGAGGATTTATTCTGGTCTTACCTTTAAACTGGGGAGTTAAAGTTAAATGAAAATGATTTCCACTTTGGCAGCATATTTCACTCGGGAGGCTGCTGGGGCACCTCTGAGCAGGAACCCCAGCACCATCCTTGTGATGCAGTGACCTGCGGGGTGGAACCTGACAAATGTTTGTTAGAGCGTAGCCTGGCTGCATAATGAATCAGAATAGAAGACATGTGCCGTCCGTCTGGCTGGCCTTGGCCGAGTGCATGCTGCTTTCCAGCCTCTGCAGAGCTCCCAATATCTGGGCTTGTGTTTCAACAGGCAAGGACTCCTCGTGGGAAGATTTGTTGTTATTAGTTGCCGTCAAGTCAACTTTGACTCACAGTGACCCCCTGTACAACAGGGTGAAGCATTTTCTTGTCTTGCACCATCTTCGCAATCATTGGTGTGCTTGAGTACGTAGTTGTGACCACTGTGTATTTTGAGTGCTTTCCAACCCAAGGGCTCATCTTCTAGCACCGTATATGACAATGTTTTGTTGTGACCTATAGGGTTTTCATTGGCTAAATTTTGGAAATAGATAGCTAGGCTCTTTTGCCTAGTCTGTCTTAGTCTGGAAGCTCTGCTGGAAACTTTCCATCATGGGTGACATTGTTGGTATTTGAAGTACTATTGGCATATCTTCCAGCAGCATAGCAAAACACAAGCTACCACAGTAGGACAAACTGACAGATGGGTGGTGGCAGGGAAAGATAGAGTGGGCCATATGCACTTGAAACCATGCCACCCAACGGTACTTTCTAAAATACGTTGTGCTCTTTCAGCATGGAGATACTCACGCTTTAGTGAGAAATCTCATGAGGCCTGGTAGTTCTTGAAACTTTCTTTTAATTAGACAGTGGTCTTACGATGCTGATACATCTCTGCTGTTTAGTGCTACAAAGCAGGACAATGGCCTGAAGAAAAACAAAACACTCTTCATTAAGGGCTGGATGTTTATCTTCTCCATCCATGCAGAGCTCTCTCCAGAGGCTCAGCGTTGGGAACAAGCCTGAGAAAAAGCTCTGGGAAGGGGCAGAGTGAGATGTGTGCTTTCAAAGTCGAAGTCAGCACATCCTTTCTAGAAAGCTTTGCTTCTGTGGGCAGAACCTCAAGCACGAGAGTATATTTCCTCCAAAATGTGAAGGGAGAGTAGAAGGAGAACACTATTCTTCCATATTTTAGTGGTTTTGACAGCCTGGTGTTTGACCTATGAACCCAAATACTTAGCTACTTGATAATATGGAATCCTGGAATTGGAGACCCCAATTAGAAATCGAGTCCAAGCTTCTCAGTTTATGGATGGAGAAACTAAGTTCTAGAAAGTTCCAAGAGGACTTCCCGAAGGCCCTGTGGGAGTTTGGAAAGAGGACTGACTTGAGGGCCTAATCTAGGCTCTCTCTGAATATGCCCTAATGAGTTGCCCAAAGTCATTCAGCCTCTCAGAGCCTAAATGAATTTTTGAATAAATAAATACATGAGCAAACTTCACGATGTGCTGAGGATTAAATAAGGACTTCTTCAGTGTTACTTTCTTTCTTGCAGATTAGAGTTAAAAGATGGACATATGGAAGCTCGGGAAGTCCAGAACAGATTGCCAACAAGTGGATCAGTTTCATTTTCCCTGCTTTAATGACTCAGATTGTTGAAGATCCAAACCATAGGGAAACATATCTTTTACAACGAAAAAGAACATATGGTCATTAACAGGTGTTAACAAAATTTTGTTTAGTTTTTGCTTTTTTTTAACCATCTGATATCAAGCAATAGCTTAAGTGTGAGTTGGTCATTTTTTATTAAAAGGATTGTTTTAGCCAATTATAGTAGAGTCATCTACTGCGGTGTTTCTCAACCTTTTTTTTTTCTCGTTATTGCTCCCTCCCACCACGAACATTTTGATGAGTCCCTGGGTGGCGCAAATGGTTGAGTGCTCGACTACTAGCCAAAAGGTTGGCAGTTTGAACCCACCCAGAGGCGCCTTGGGAGACAGGCCTGGCGATCTGCTTCTGAAAGGTCACAGTCTTGAAAACACAATGGCGCAGTTCTACTCTGCACACATGGGGTCACTATGAGTCAACTTGACGGCAGCTAATAACTACAACCGTGAGCCTTTTAGATTTTTTTTTTTCCTAATCGCCATTCCCCACTCCTGAAATTTTAATACCACAGATATACTGTATGTTTATCTTTGATACATTTTATGTCATGTAAATATACACAGAGAATGATGTTCAATATAATACACCTAGTGTATATTCAATATTAAAAAAAATGAGGGGAGAGCCTGAAATGTCAGGAGTCATTATCCCTAGGTAGTTGATTTTTTTTCCTTTGTTTTTCTCAATTTTTCAACAATGAGCATGTATTCCTTTTGAGATAAGACAAGTATTATTTTGCGAAGTAAGCAAATGAATCTGTGCCTGTCCTTTTGTGGACTTGAAAGGGATGCTAGTTGGTGGCAAAAGGCTGCCAGGAATCCACGGCTACTGGCTGTTGCCTTTTTGAACACACAGATGGTCTTTCATTCCCCTTGACGTCTTCAGATCTGCTTCTGCCTTGATCTTATAGTAAGGGACCACACCTGGACCATTTTTTGAGCTTGGTGGAAACTTAAAAGGATGTGGGCTTAAGAAGATACAAATTCCAGAATTAAGTACTAATTAAGTTCTTGGACACAAATCACTTCACACACTCCACTTAGAAGATTTGTTTAATTGACTGAGGAAATAGTTTGAAGGGGAAGAGCATTTCTTTTCATTAGTGTTCAAATGAAGTGCAAATTATAGAACTTGGGCCCCATATTTCCTAAAGATAGAAGCTTTGCAGAAAGGAAGAAAAATTAGGAACGGAACTTAGTTCAAAATCAGAAACAAATGCAGTTTGGGTAGAAAAGTTTGGGCAATTTTCGACATGGATAATTTGAGAGCAGCCAGCCTAGCGCTAGGTTGGAAATGACTTTCTTTTTCCCCCTTCTTCTTTCCAGAGCTCAGGTTTGCAGCTGGATTTTATTATGTGTTTGTTTTATTTCACATTTAGCTTGATTCTTTAATAAAAAATGTCTCTCTGGGCTAAGGAGACAATGTGAATATTTAAACCAGGTGTCTGAGGCCTGCAAACCTGCTTTGAGGAATTATATGTTAAATGAGTAAAGATGGTACCTGCAATTACATGGACTGAGATGAAATTACACGGGTTATTAATCTGCAGGCTTCAGGGCTTCAGAGGACTATCAGGTGAATCAGCAACCAATTTCTCTTGTATATTAAATCCTTGAACAATTATAGCCAATGTATAACTATAATGTCTATAAGGTCATTATATTAATTTGTTGCAAGGAGTGTTTCTTGGGTTCTTAATTGCATGGATTTTGCCTCTGGGTCTCAGAAATGGTGGCCAGTTTCAACAGACAGGGTTTGTTCAGTTCAGCTTTACTCAGCAGACGTTGAAGAGTGCTAGCTATGTGCCAGGCTTTGAGGATACAGAGGTGAGAAAGGCAAACCCTGATCTCAAGGGCCTTATAGTTTAGAGAGCTGGGTCAGATGTCAAGACTGGCCCCCACACCTCAGTCAACGTGCATGAGATGGGTTGGTGTAAACTATTGGAGAACCCTGGAGACTGTTTAAATCGGACAATGGCTCTTCTGGGCCAAGCTGATTCCTTCCCTGTGGGACAGAAGCAATTTTCAAGAGAAGCTGGAAATAGCAGACTTTTTTTTTAATAACAACTTTTCCTGCCTTAGGTTGGGTTCCCTGGAAGCAGAGCCCATGATAGGGACCCATATGAGAGTAGTTGTATTCAGTGCTGCTCCAAGGCTATGGTTCTCAAACTCAAGCATCCATCTGGCTCACCTGGAGGGCTTGCTTAGGCATAGGTTGCTGGGCCCAGAGTTTCTGATTCAGAAAGTCTGGGGTGGGGCTTGAGATCTGCATTTCTAAGAAGTTCCCAGGTGATGCTGATGTTATTGGTCTGGAGACCCCACTTTGAAAGCTACTGCTCTGAGGAGAAGGAGCTAAGCAGGGATGTGGCCTTGGCTGGCTTCAGCCCAATCCCATGGTGAGCTCTGGAGCACAAACTGCTCTAAACTTGGCCCTACGTTGGGGCAAGGGTAAGGCCTTTTGTCCCTCCACACCAACAGGTCAGTCACTGGCCACTGCTCTGTGGTGGTGGTGGGTGGCCCCCATTTGGAGAAGGGGGTAGCGGTGAGCTATAAGCATCTGGAGAATGAGTGCACTTTTTGGTGAAGGGGATCCTGTGGGGCACCTATAGCACCCACTACATCTCTCAAATTTGAAGGGTTGGGAACAGATTCAGATATTTTAAAAAACAAAAGCCAAAAAAAACAAAACAAAAACAAAACCATGCATGGCTATTAAAACATATCCATAGGCCAGATTTGATTAGTTTAATACTGTGGGTATACTGTGTATCCGCTTATTATGTGTGTGTGTGTCTATCTGTCTGTCTGTCATCTGTCATTATTATTTTTTTGGATACAGAGATGAGAAAGGCAAACTCTGCTCTAAAGATGCTCACAGTTTAGAAAGCTGGGTCAAATGCTCAGACTGGCCTACACACACCAGGCCAGTGTGCATGGGCTAGTACATATGTACTTTGTACTTAAAGGGAATAAGATATTACCCCCCTCCCAAGATTTGAGAATACCCGGAGGGGTCTGAAGAGCTAAAAGAGATGGCATGTAAATAGTTTCGAACCATCAGGGCAAACATTATTATAGTAAGTAGGGGAGGGGAGAGAAGTGTGCACGAAATAAGATCTCCAATATGCACACCCAGTATAGTACAGATTTGGCTGTTGGTGACTTCTGGGCTAAAGTTTTTTCTAAAATCTTTTTCAAGAACCATATTCTGGGGCTGGTAGATTTCTTCTGCATAACTACCTGAAAGTTAGCTTGAAGTGTATCCTCCGAAGCCCGCAATGAACCTTGTTTCCCCAGAACACTTTCCCTGGTAAAATAGAATGCTTTTCCAAGTGATATTGTATAAATCATGGGAAGGCTGTCCAAAGTCTCCTAAACTGGAGTAACCATTATGCAAGCTGTCATACATGACTAACCCATTATTACAGCCCCAGAGAAGCTAAGGGACTCCCACTTTGTTTCTGGGGGAGCCCAGTTCAAACCAGAATAGCTATTATTTAAAAAAGAGCTCATTACAAACTTGCCTTTGCTAAAAGACATCCCACAGCTTCTCATTAAGCCCCTCCCTGCCTTAAGTCTCTCCCTTGTCATAGTAGAAATAATTCTCCCTTCTCCAGTTAATGTTCTAAAGGATAGTTAATGTTCTAAAGGATAGATCAAGGGTGAATAAATATAATGTGATTATATTATTTATTATAGCCTTTTGAATCCCCACTAAGGTAATAATGGCAAGTAAAATTCATTGTGTGTAAGGAATCAATTTGCTATTATACTCCAAATGTCATCATTTTGAAGTTAATGTAATATTGCAGAGGATTTGTTGCTACAAATAGAAACAGTTTTAGCACTGTCCCGTCAGTAGCCACTGGTGCCAGAAGGTTCTGGGTCATGCTAACATCAAGCCAGAAGCGAAGTACACCAACAGGGTTGACATATTCACCAAGGGGCCCCGGGGTGTGTGGAGTGTTAGAGATAGGAGGAACTCGATGCTTCAGAGAGGAGCTTAGCCTTGGACGTGGGGCCATGGTTTGAAGCAAGCATGTGTTGGGGGCCGTCCATGCCATCCTTCCAACCTTAAGGCTGAAGGCCAGGGAAGGTCAGGACTCACATCTTTGGGGTCTTAGTTCCCTTGGGGTGCTAACTGCATCCTCCACAGCAGGGTCTCACTTACCCAGAAACCTCAGCTTCTTGGAGGAGAAGACAAGTACCAGGAGGGAGATTTTGCGCTCTGCTGCTACCCTGTGACTTTATTACCTTTCACCTGTCTTCCTTGCCCTCCATGCCTTTGCAGCGTTTGGTGTCACCAACTATACCCTTTCCATGGCTCTCTTCTCACATGGCCGCCTCCTGATACTATGCCCACAACTTCTTTGATATTATTTCTGACTGTATTTTATCCCCCTGTTCTGTAAATATAGGGATTCTCCAACATTTGCCCCCAGTCCTTTCCTCTCTCTTCTCTTGTGGCACTGCCACCTCCCTGGGAATGACTCCGGCATCAGTGTTTCCAGCCTTGATCTTGCTTTTCAATCCCAATCCAGCATTGATAACTTCCTGTTATCATTCCCCTCACTAAGCCCACAGGTATCTCAGGCTCAACATGTCCCAAACCGAATTCTTCCTTTCCTAAACTTTTTCTCTTTCACTCCTAATTTCTGTTCATAGTACCACTCTCCTCCTTGTTATCCAGGGGTCAGCTAATGACTTCCCTACTGTAAGTGTTGCCAGGTTCTTGTCCTAAAGATGCACCTAAAGCACATCTCAGATTGTATCACTCCCCTGCTCCAGAATTCTCAGAGATTGACTCTTCACTGCTGTAAAACAGTCAGTAAACATTTTTGTAAAGGGTCAGATAGTACATATTTTAGGCTTTATGGGTCACACGGTCTCTGTTGTGACTACTCAGCTCTGCCGTTGTAGATATTGTACCATACAATATTGTAAATAAATGGGGTCGGCTATGTTCCAATAAAACTTTATTTACAAAAACAGATGTTGAGCCAGATTTGGCCCGTGGGCGGTAGTTTGCTGACTCCTGCTATAGAACAAAGATGAAAACCTGGAATTCAAGGTCCTTCCTGAGTATGCCACCATCTCTTACCTCCCATCACTTTTCACCACATTCCACAATTCAAAGGGAACAGGGTCAAGGTGACCAAAGAGGTGGTATGCATGGAGAAGAGAGACATTCAATCTGGTTGCCATACGAAGGAGTATAGCCAGCAGTAACCCTGGAAATGAAACTTTGGTCTCACTGCCCCTGAGGACTTGAATGCCAGGTTGAGAAATTGTTATGAATTGTGTTTCTCTGCAGTACTTCTTCGGAAGAATCTTGGGCTTTCTAAGCTTTCTCAGGTTTAGAAAACAGTGTAGAGATATTCCTGCATCAGTGTTAGGGACTCTGAGAAACACTTTGCATCGGGAGCCTTTCATGGTGCCTCTGCAATGTTCTCGGGTTAATCTCATTTTAAAAGATGGAAGGAGAGAAGTTCATTGTCTGGAGCATACCCTCTAAAAGAGTAGTAATTCACAGCGCTTGCAGAGAAGTGCTCCTGTAGGTGACAGGAAAGCCTCCGGCGACAGACAAAGAAACATTTATGGATGAGAACAGAGCTGAGCCCTTCTTGTATGAGCAGGAAGCCATCTGGGTGAGACAGGCAGTGGTCGGGGTGTGAGTGTCTTTGTCCTTGTACCTCATATAGGCACCTGCCACATGAACAATTGATGTAATTCTGGAAGGGTGGACTTGGGAAGAACAAAATGCCAGAATGGGAAACACTGTTTCCACAGATCTTTTGTCCAAAAGAATATGCTGGCTGGCGGCTTCTTTAGAGCCTAAACGTTTGCAGATATAGGGATATACAAGCAACTTACATGGTGGACTGGACGTGGTAGAGTCAGGGAGAAGACCTTCAGTCTTGGTTTTCCTGCTTGTTAAGCATGTGATTGCAAGCTGCTTTACTTCTCTGAGCACCTTTGTTTCCCCATCTGTAAAATGAGAGGGCCCCTACTCTGAGCTCTTTGGCTCATGACTCTGTCTGTCCCAACCAGCATGACTCTATGAGGCCACACAAGCTATCTTTCCTTATAGACCCTGTTATGGATTGAATTGTGGGCTGCCCCCGCCGCGAAAGTTTTGACTCCTATACCTGTGGATGTAATTCTGTTTGGGAATAGGGTTTTCTTTGTTAATGAGGCCATTAAGTACCTAAGGGTGTGTGCTAAACCTAGTCACTTCTGAATGATATAAGGAGCAGCATGGTGCAGTAGTTAAATGCTCAACTGCTAAGCAAAGGGTCAGAGGTTCTGAAAGGTCAGTAGTTGGAGCCCACCAGCCGCTCCACAGGAGAAAAAGATGTGGCAGTTGGCTTCTGTAAAGATTACAGCCTTGGACACCCTATGGGGGCAGTTCTGTTCGGTCCTATAGGGTCGCTATGAGTTGGAATCGACTCCAGGGCAACAGGTACAGGATAGATACAGAGACAAGCAAGCACAAATGGGGGAGATAGATTCCAAGTGAAGGTCACCAAGGAACTGAGGAATGCTGGCATTACAGATACCAGGGCTACAGATGCTGAAAGAAACAAGAATCTTCCCCCTAGAGGTGACAGAGAAAGCCTTCCTCTAGAGTTGGTGCCCTGAATTCGGACATCTAGCCTCCTAAACTGTGAGAAAATAATTGTCTGTTCTTTAAAGCCACCTGCATGCAGTATTTCTGTTACAGCCCACTTTGTGTACACCTGAGCCTCCCCTTTCTTATACCTCGCTCCCAGCTTATGTGAGGTCCCACTTCACATGAGCCTCTATCTGGCGTACATCATCCTGGTGAGAGTTCACTGTGCTAAGGTGGCACCTCTCTTTTGTGTAGCTCTGGAAATCACATTTTCCTGTCAAGAACTGTTTAGATCACGTCCTTAAAAGCTGGCTAACTGCCTTCTGGGAGACGTTTCCTTCCCCATTGGATCATAAACAACTATGTAGTCACCAAAATCCATTTCACTTTTCCTTTTGAGCCACGGCAAGATACATTTCTTAAAATCTCTCTTGTCTTTAGATGTGGCATGCTATTGAGTTCCGGCCAATAGGATGTGGATGAAAGTGATGTATGTATACCACTTTCAGGCCTGGTCCACAAATCCCTAGTTGATGTGATGTCCATTCTCTTCCCTTCTCAGAAGAAGACTCTGAGACCATAGGGTTTGGTGGAATCCTAAGAATGTAGGAGTTTGAGTTCCTGCATCTATGTTGGATTGTTGCATGAGTGCAAAGCAAATGTCCTTTATTTTAAGCCCCCAGAATGTTGAGGTTATTTGTTATAGTGGTTGCCAGTGCTAACTAGTACACCTACTAAGTGCTTGAAGTTGGGGATGCAGAAGGGAATGAGATGGTATCACCCTTTGGAGATGCCTCAAGTTTGGAGCATGATTTAGAGGAGAGGAAATCTTGGCCATGGGTGGAAGGGTCATCTTCAACAATGAGGACAAGCCATGTCAGCGTGAGAGGAAAGAGCCAATGTGAAGGTAGAAGGTGGTCAGGGTAATACAGGCTAGCTCCTGGAACCATGATTGAGTCTAGAAATAAACTCTTCTATTTTCTCAACAGAGGGCTGGAATTTCCTGCTTTTTGGATCCTGACACTTCACATTAACCTTTTCTTCGGCAGACAGTAGAAAAACTGTGCTGAGAACCTCA
>NW_004443944.1:20916351-20917719 GCF_000243295.1 Trichechus manatus latirostris
TTATGGAATATCATTGAGGGATTTCTGCTGAAAGGGAGACTGCTCATGACCTTGAGTTGATCTCTTCTAAAATAGAGCACACTGGGATGAAACCAACATGGCATTTTTGCCGTAGGAATTTGCTCTTCAGCTGGCTAAAAATGGGGCAAGAAAGTTTCTCAGATGAAGGGTGGTTATAGGCATTTACTGAAAGATAGGTTCACTAACACCTTTGCGACTTGGAGGCCATCTCAGCGTGGTTCCTTTCATTCATTTTCCATACGGAATCCCAATTGTTGCTCAGTCTTCTGCAGACTCACCTGAGAGTCTCAATTCTACCAAGAATCCGAAAAACTTTCTAATGCACCTTTGCTCCAGCTCCAGAGAAATTATTTGTAAGCCTAAATGTAACCCAACAGTTTTCTGCAAAGCAATTTTCTGAATATGGAGGGAGGTGACTGAAAAACCAGGAGATGAGCTCACAGATTTCTGTTTTAAAACCACCTAAACCAGATCGCTATACATTTGCAATTTGCTATGCTGACCTAGGTCTTATCCCTAGGGAAAGACACTCTTAGGAAAAAAACTAATACAAAGGGATTATCGAGTCCAGAATTCTTTTTTTTTTTTCCATAATGTGGTTATTAGAGAAATTATACCCTGGGTAAAATATAGTAGAAAACTCCCCATAGAGTCACTTAGATGGAAAAGCTGATTCTTTGGAAGGAAAATGGTGACTGTCAGCAGTGTTCAGATTAGAATTAATCCCAGACTCCATGGCCCATATTCATATATATACATGAATTCTTTAATCTATATACATTTGCTATTCATTCTTGATTATCTCTTCTAGCATGATATTAAAATGATTGCAGGCCACCAAAGAGTGTGTGTCGGTTTTCAGTGAGAGCTACTAGTAAGGAACATGTAGCAATTCGAGTTCTAGCCTCCAAAGTGAAGTAGAGAAATTGAGGCTGTTATTCAGATTATTGTTTCTCATTATTATTAATTAACGGTAATAATAGAAACTGCTATTTATTGAAGGCTGACTCTTACCAGGTGTTCGGCATGTATTATCTCCAACCTTCACAACAGCCTGGGATCAAGGCTCAGATGTGTTAAGTGGCTTGACCGAAGTCACCCACCCAGGGAGAGACAAAGCGAGATTCACAGCTTGGGCTGTTGGCTGCAAAGGCTTTTCATTGTTTTTGCATAAAAAAAACTTTATTGAGGCCTAATTCACATACAACGAAATGCACACTGTTAAAGTGTACAGTTTTGACAGACGTGCACACCTTTGTCACCACCACCCTGCTCAAGGTGTAGAGCATTTCCATCACCCAGAATATTCCCTCACAGCCCTTTGCAATCAGTCCTCTTGCACCTGGC
>NW_004443944.1:20919260-20920780 GCF_000243295.1 Trichechus manatus latirostris
TATAGTGTGCACTCTTTGGTTTCTACCTCCTGGGTGAGAACGTGGAATCCCTTGTTAAGTGCTGAATGCGTGCTGAGCACTGTGCTAGCCACATCTGTGTCAGTTATTTCATTGTCTCTTCACGATAATCCTAATGCTAGGTCTTATTGTTCCCGTATTGCAGATGAGGAAGCTGCAAGTCATCAATATGACTCGCCCACGGGAGTCATGTGGATGAAAGTGGCAGAGCCTAAATTCAAATTTGGATCTGTTGGCTACAAAACCTTTGCTCTTTCTGTAATACCGTCCAGTTTTTCTGAGTCTTGGAGTATCTCATTTTACATTATATTATGTCATACTGAAAACTCTAGCCTCTTTTCAAAAGATAAAAAGAACCAGTGATCACAGTCTGATAATTGGAGCATGGCCAGTTGTGGAGCACAATTTCCCTTGGTTATTCCTAATTTACATCTCACTGCTGACCGTTTTGTTGTTTTGCATGAAGTATTTATTGCTTAATGACAGATTGTTCACATTATAATACCATTTCAGAGCAAATGAGAGGGTTACAGAGGACTGGGTCTGTGGATTGTGGCCATGTTGAAATTTGGAACAGCTTTGTTCAATGTCACTCTCTACATTGAGGTAGATTTTCTCAGTGCTTCCCTCTCTCCCTCCTATCCTCCCTCTGTCTTTTCTTCTCTCTCCCCACCTCCTCCTCTTTTCTCTCTCCCAGCTCGTCTGTCTCTCTCTCTATCCCCTTTCCTCCTCCCTTCTTCTTTTTTGCTATCACTTGATCTCTCGTTCTCTCTTACTTTCTCTCTCTGTTTCTCTTGCCCTTGCTCCCACTCTTGCTCTTTTACTGTATTATTTTCTCTCTCATGCAACTGCTCTTTCTCTTGCCCTCTCCTATTCTTTCTATTTTATAAGATGAAGAAACTACCAGAAATCTAAGCTGTTGAGAGACATATGGTGTTATGAGAAGACCACAGGGTTCTTGAGGAGCCCTGACGTGTTTGCACTCACTCTGCAACTGTCCGAGGGTTAGTAAGGGCAGGGCATGTAATCTCTGTGCACCATTGCTTCTCTGCAAAGCATCCATAATAAATCCTTCTTTGCTTGTTCCTTCCTTCCTCTCATTTGTGTTTTCATTCAGCAAGTATTTACTGAGTACTTTCTGTGCACCTGGCACTAGATTAGGCATTGAGTGGGGGAACAAAGTAAACTTGGCCCATGACCTCTGGGCATTTATATTCTAGAAGGGAGACATAGATTGAACAAATTTACTCATGTGTTTAATGTGAAGGTCCCATAACTAGCTCCTAAACTCCTTTGTGTGGTTATCACACTCATACTGCTCAATCTGGAGGTACGAAGCAAATTTCCTGATGTAGAACTTGATGGTCCAGGGCCTCCGCTATCATTTTGGTTTTGAAAAATTGTAACTGTTTATTTTGAAATAAGTTAAGATGCACAAGAAGTTGCAAAAGTAGTGTGGAGAGTTCTTGTGTACCCTTTACCCAGCTTCCCCGAAAGATGTA
>NW_004443944.1:20922088-20923563 GCF_000243295.1 Trichechus manatus latirostris
GTGTTTCTAGCTAAAGCCCCTATTTCAGGTTAACAATATCAATGGTAGAGTTATGGATGGGGATCTAAGAGTTCAGCTTCTAGATGCGATTCTTCCTGGGTGACCAAGGCAACTCCTTTCTCCTCTCTGTGTCCCAGTTTTCTTATGAACAAACAGTGAGTTAGACTGGCTAATTCTAGAGGTTCCTCTCAACTCTAATAATGATTTTATATTATGCTGCATTTATTGGTAGCAGACACGTAGAAACATCTCTCTCTGAGATATTGGCTAAAGGTAGATTCAGTCAATCTGGGCTAGTCTGTTCAGCCAACCCGACTTTTATCATTCCCACTCATCTTTAACCTAGAGGCTGAGGGAAACATAAGTAACCCTGGAAGCACACAGCACAGCTGCTGTTGGCAATGGGAAGGTTTTGACAGTTTAGTCATGAGAGCTGTAAATTCAGCTGCTGATAAATAATTTACTTTGAGGACTGGGAAGCTGGTCTTACTGTTCTTCTTGCCTAGCTTGCTGCTGGAGGAATGCAGAAAATTCTGGTCATGCCAGGAAGGGAAAAAAAGATTATCTTTTTCTCTGACTGCCTATCCTTTGCGTTTCCACCATCATTTCAGAGAAAGCCACAGATTTCTGTTTGCCAGAGCAGTGAACGCCTCCTATTTCCAGTTTGCCTTGTCTCTGCCCAGCCGACGATGCTGATCCCGTAGCTCACAAGAACAAGTTGATATCGGTGAACAACTTGCTGATTGATGTCGTGTTTATACCCCTGGTGGAAGCGGAGGAGATAAAGCCCAAATGCCTCCTCAATCATATGTATTTCATTCCCCTGCCCCCTTTAATTGCCAGGACCTGATGGAGCCCTGGCCAAACCTGTGTGTCTCCAAGTCAGATTTCATTTTGAGTTTTACATTCCATTTCTTTCCTGTTTCTCCAGTTGCTTTTCTGCGTGTCTGGGGAGTAGGGCAGCTCAGCAACGAATTCAGTTCTTTGTTGTCTGGGTTTTCAGGGGTCGGTGAAACTTGGATGCTCATTAAGATTACTGAGCCTCATCATTTTTAATGTTAGGCCCAGGGTAATATTTAATGAGGCTGAAAAGTATATTAATAAAATTGCTTGTAGTAATTAGCAGGAAATTATAATGGTAGGGTGATGGGGAGATTTTAGAAATCAGGAGTGATCAAGACCAATCCTGAGTGTCACTACCTGTTATTTCTTGCCTTCAATCATCATGAACTACACCTTTGCATTTTTGTCTTTGAAAAGAAAGTCTTTGATTGCGCTCATACATAAATCGCTATTATTTCATGCTATTTTGTTCCCTATTGAGTATCATAGAGAGTTAGAGCTAGATGAGACTGCAGAATTATTTATAAACCTTCATATCACCCCCTATCTGTCATTCAGCCTTCAAGGTATCTTACCTGAGAAAGGGGCTATCACGGAGGGACAGAGTCTACATGGGCTTCTCCAAAGGTGAG
>NW_004443944.1:20925230-21015295 GCF_000243295.1 Trichechus manatus latirostris
GCTGTACAGATACACCATATTTTCTTTGTCCATTCATCCATTGGGGGACATTTGGGTTGTTTCTACATTTTGCTTATTGTGAGTAGTGCTGTTATGAACATTTGTGTACAAGCTTTTGTTTGAAACCTGTTTGTCAATTCTTTTGGGTACCAACTTAGGAGTGGAATTGCTGGGTCATATGTTAATGCTATGTTTAACTTATTGAGGAATGTCTAGAATAAGAAAATCTATAGAAGGAGAAAGTAGATTAGTGGTTGCTCAGGGCTGGGGTGTGGGGGAAGAGGAAGATGATAGCTAACAGGTCTGTGATAGCTCTTAGTGGTGATGAAAATGTCCTGAAATTAACTGTGGTGATCGTTGCATGTATCTGTGGATACACTAAAAACCATTGAATTGTATACTTTAAATTGGTGAAATTGTATGGTATGTGAATAAAAGCTCAATAAATCTGTTATAAAAGGAAAGAAATAAATGGACAGACATCAGTGTTCTCACACCCACCTACTCCATTCTGTCCCCAGGGCCACTGCTCTTGATGTCATCTCCATTGCTTACACCTGGATGGAGTTCCTTTTAGGACATTGTCTTATCTAGTGCTGCTGTAACAGAAATACCACAAGTGGATGGCTTTAACAAACAAATTTATTTTCTCTCTGTTTAGGAGGCTAGAAGTCCAAATTCAGGGTGCCAGCTGTAGGGGAAGGCTTTCTGTCTGTGTGGGCTCTGGAGGAAGGCCCTTGTCTCTCTGAGCTTCTGCTGCTGGGCGATCTTCATGTGGCTTGGCATCTATATTCCCCCAAGGAAACTCCCCTTTCAACTGATTGGCTGCTCACATCAGATTACAAAATGGAGGATGATTACATAATATCTACCAAACCACTGAGAATCATGGCCTGGCCAAGTTGACACATAACCTTAATCATCACAGACATTAATGAACTTACAGCTAGAAATGCAAACTCTCATTGCACGTTGAAATTATTCATTTGTTTCCATGCTTGTTTGTTGTATAAACAAGACTAGATGCTCCATGAAGGCATGGACCACACCAAGCTCTGTGCTGCATCCCCAGCACCTTGCATTGTATGTGACACACACTAAACACCCAATAAACTTATGTTGAGCAACTGAATGAACGGTTTTTGTAGTCCAGGGAACCAGTTTATTATGTACAGCACGTGGCACTTTATTTTACAGAACAGCCAGGTTCCCTGGGCTTTGGGCTCAGTAAATGTGTACCTTTGTTCATTTATGCTGCATTTTGGATCATTACCCCTGTTGTGTTCCTATGTCTCCTGCCAAGTCAACCACTATAAGGCCAATTGCTTTTACCTGGTGCCAAGGAATGGAGGCTGTGCTGCCAAGGACTGGGCTGGATGTGGGGGGACATTGGGAATGTGGAGATGGGAACCCAACACTCATGTGTTAAATATGCCGTGTTCAATACATTCTTATTATTTTGTTTCTTTTAGTCTGTTAGGCTATATTGTTTCAAACATCAAAAGTTAATTCCAAGAATTTTTCCTTTACTCATATTTTTTTTACAAAATATAAAATCAAAATTTCCTTTAGTTTTTTTAAAAAAGTTCTGTTTTCCAGTAAACTTAAAAAAATTTTTGTGTGTATATATATATATGCATATATATACACATGTATAGATCTCCCAAAATTTTATATATATATCTCCAAAAATTATACACGTACATACAAATTATTTTATATACACACACACACACACATATGTTGTTGTTAGGTGCCATTGAGTTGGTTCTGACTCACAGCAACTACATGTACAACAGAACCAAACGCTGCCCAGTCCTGTGCCATCCTCACAATTGTAGCTATCTTTGAGTCCATTGTTGCAGCCACTGGGTCAGTCCCCCTCATTGAAGGTCTTCCTCTTTTTCACTGACCCTCTACTTTACCAAGCATAATGTCCTTCTCCAAGGACTGGTCCTTCCTGATAACATGTCCAAAGTTCATGAGACAAAGTCTCACCATCCTTGCTTCTGAGGAGCGTTCTGGCTGTATTCTTCCGAGACAGATTTGTTCGTTCTTCTGTCAGTCCATGGTATATTCAGTATTCTTTGCCAACACCATAATTCAAAGGCATCAGTTCTTTCTGGTCTTCCTTATTCACCGTCCAGCTTTCGCATGCATATGAGGTGACTGAAAATACCATGGGTTGGAGTCAGGTGCATCTTAATCCTGAAAGCGACATCTTGCCTTTTAACACCCTAAGGAGCTCTTTTGCAGCAGATTTGCCCAGTGCGATACATTGTTTGATTTCTTGACTGCTGCTTCCACGGTCATTGATTGTGGATCCAAGTAAAATGAAGTCCTTGACAACTTCAGTCTTTTCTCTGTTTATCGTGATGTTGCCTATTGGTCCAGTTGTGAGGATTTTTGTTTCCTTTATGTAGAGTATAATCCATACTGAAGGCTGTAGTCTTTGATCATCATCAGTAAGTGCTTCAAGTCCTCTTCCCTTTCAGCAATCAAGGTTGTATCATCTGCATATCACAGGTTGTTAATGAGTCTTCCTCCAATCCTGATGCTGTGTTCTTCTTCATATAGTCTAGCTTCTCGGATTATTTGCTCAGTATACAGATTGAATAAGTATGCTGAAAGGATACAAGCCTGATACACACCTTCCATGATTTTAAACCAAGCAGTACCGCTTGGTTTAAATGACTTCAAATGACTGCCTCTTGATCTGTGTACAGGTTCCTCATGAGCACAATCAAGTGTTCTGGAATTCCCATTCTTTGCAATGTTATCCGTAATTTGTTATGATCCACACAGCTGAATGCTTTCGCAGAGTCAATAAAACACAGGTAAACATCTTTTCTGGTATTCTCTGCTTTCAGCCAAGCTCTGTCTGATATCAACAATGATATCCCTTGTTCCAAGTCCTGTTCTGAATCTGGCTTGACACACGTTTGTGTGTGTGTGTGTGTGTGATCCAAAGTAGTTCTAAAAATTTTACTTGAAAAAGAAAAAAAAAAATATATAATTATTTTGTTCCACTGAAGGCATCTTGTTCCAATTTGGTGAAAAAGTCATTAGTGAAATAGAATTAGATACATAAGAATTTGATTTAGATATAAAAAGTTTCTCTTAACTATTCAGTTTTTTTCTAAGTTTGCTGAACTTTAAAATATTGTCATTGGAAAAAAGTTCTTAAGGGTGATACAGCTGCAGTTTAATCAGAAATGTCTGGAAAATTACATTTGAAACACAGGAATTTGATTTATAAAAAATTTAACAGCTATTTTCTCTTTCACAGTTTGAGAGTGGCTGAAAGGACCCTAAGTGAGCAAGGCTGGGGCAGCTTCCTGGAGTGGATGGATTCAAGCAGATTTTTCAGATGTTAAGAGCGATAGATGATTTGGCTAAATATTTGTGTCTTAGTCTTGCAACTGAATGATTTAGTTTTTTCTGCTAAGAACATCTTGATGACAGTTTCAGTCTCTACAAATCATTTGTGTTTATTACAGATTCCCCAATGCCGTCTACATCTCCCCAGGACAAGAGACTTGCAACGGAAGGAAAGCAAGGAGCATTTATTAAAATGCATAGTATGCAATGGCCTCAGCACTTCACTAAATGGGATCTCATCTAATCCTTGTAAAAAACCTGCTTATCATCCTTTTGACATGACTCTTGGTTGCAAGTGTCATATACTCGATTCAAACTTGAGTCCGCAAAAGAGGGGCAATATTATTAGCTCATGTATCTAGAGAGTCTAAGGGATGGCCTGGATTTCAGGCATAGCTGAATTCAGGAGCTCAAGGAATGTCACTGGGACAGGCAAACATCCTTTCTGCCTCTCTCCACGTCTCTATCTCTTGGTTCTATTACACTTTCCTTTCTCTCTATTGAGCTAATTCTCTAGTAGCTTCCATATACAAAGTTGCTCCAGACTCATGTCACTTGTACAGATTGTCATCTCAGAGAAAAGAGAGCCACTTTTTCCTTATAGCTTAAAACAAAAAAATCATGGGGGGATTCAGATTGAGGGAGGCTGTATCATTTACTCATTCCTGAATCTATCAGTACAGCCAGGGGGTGGAATATGCTCTTACTGGTCAAGTTGGAGGACTGTGCTCATGCCAGTGGCAGGAATGGAGGGAAGGAGTCAGGGCTATCTGTATCCCATGGAATGGGTCCCCCACAGGAGAGAGGGGCTCTGTTACCAGAAGAAGGGGTGAATGGAAAGCTTGCTGCACAGACCCACATGACAGTTACAAGAGTCATATGATTTCCATGATTTCCATTTTACAGACGGGCCTCAGAGAAGCTAAGTGACCTCCCAAGGTTATTTAACCATAAAGAGATAGACCCAGGATCAAAGCTTCAGCCTATCCAGCATCAAAGGTCAAGCATACCACTGTTATTGAATTCCTATCATGGATTTGGAGTTAGTAGTATGACCAGGAATCCGCTAGCACAGGGCTGGGTCTGTCAGTGGGCAGAGATGCAGGCAGAGAGGGAGCTGGTGCCGTACAGCCTGGGAACACTCGGCCAGGCTGGCTGTGGCCTTGCTCAGCACGAGTCCAGGTCTTTAGCAGCTGGGTGGGACAGGCTTGTGCCCCCAGTACCTTCTGCCTGGGACTCCTTTCCCTCCCCTTCTCCAGCTGAAGTTCCACTTAACGTTGTGACTAGCTCAGTACCATCCATGCCAGTGGTCTGGCTCAGTACCACAGCCCTCCTCGAAGGCAGAGACCACGTGCTTTTCCTTTACCTGTTCTCCAGCGGAAGTCCTTGGGTCGTGCAAGTGGTTAACATGCTTGGCTGCCAACCAGAAGATTGAAGGTGCCTTGGAAGAAAGGCCTGACATTCTGCTCCCAAGAAATCAGCCACTGAAAACCTTATGTAGCAAAGTTCTACTCTGACACACATGGGGTCGCCAAGAGTCAGAATTGACTCGATGGCGACTGGTTATTGGTGGTTCTTCAACAGGCTGGACCCAGTGCCTGCCACCTGGTGAGGGCTGCATGACTCAACTTCATTGTGAGCTGTGTGCCCTCCTGTATGTTAACCTGTGCAGGCTGCATTGGAGCTCCGAGCTGCAGTAAGGATGTCTGGGCTCAGCTTCCCAGCTCTCCCACTTAACCAGACTTCCTCTCCTCACCTGTAAAATGGGAACAGTAAAATATTGGGAGGATTGGCTGAAATAAGCTGGATTAAATGCTTAGCATAAAGCCAGCAGCACAGCAATAACTTGATAAATATTAATCAGTAATTGTTACCCGTAGCCATTGGCTCAAGGAGATTCCGTGACTAGTCTAAGTTCATACGATCAGATAGTGTAAAGCAAGTCCTTGAACCCAGGTTTTCTAGTTTCTGCCTCATTTAGGAGGTATGAATGGTAGTTAACGAGCCTCATACTGCTACCCTAAGCATGGTTAAACCTGAAAGAAGGCGCCTGTTGCCCCCAGGAGTGTGAAGTTTTCTTGTCAGAGAGATTTTCCCAGTAAACACTTGGGCAGGAATATAGAGGATATGAGAACTGAAAGCCTCATGTCAGTGGTATTTCTTAGGGTTTAAACACAGAGCCAGTTGGCGCAGAACCCAAGGAATACATTCTCCAGAGCCTGAGGTTTACCTGTGCCCTAAGATGTTTGGATTCAAGATGATACTCAAGTTGCAAATTTTATATTGCTGTTTATACTTCTGTGCCAACTTCATATGTCTTGGGGAATACATTGTAATGATATTTTTAGACATAGAAGTAGAGAGATGGGTTTCTGTTTTGAACTTTTGAGGTTTTATTTTATTTGTTTATCTTTGATGTCTCTTATTTTTGCCTGACCTCATGAATTTCAGAGATTATAAAGTCAATATATAAATTGCATCTTCTTTTCCCAGAGAATACTAATCTTGTCACAAGACTGACAGAATTGTGTGACTTAGGAATTTGGGTGTTAATTCTTACAAACTGTTCTGCTACTGGGTCTATGATGGTGGGTGCTGAGAGGGGACTGACTGTCTTGCCCCGTGTTCCTGGGATTAAGGAGGAGACGGGGACAAGAATGGGTGATAGCCTCTGAGATGGAAGCGGTCGCTGAATATTCAAGCCTTGCTTCCTTTTCTTGTTTAGCCTTCACGTATCAGTGTTGATGGCTTCATCTGACACTCTTGCTGCTGTTTGGAGTCTTGCTGCAGGCATTGCAGGGGAGAAGTGAGGGGCAGAGGGGAGGGCGGCAGCTGCCAGAGGGTATGCAGGTACCTTCAGGAGGGCCACTTGCACAGTGACCGCTGGTGGTCGGCATGTCTCCTTGTGGGATCGAGGATGGCACAGGGCTTCTCTGCATGCCACAAACGTTACTCTGTTGATCATATTGGCTACTCAGTTGCAGAGCAGATGGCAAAAATACATTAGAAAGACACCAGTACCAGAAAAATAAAAGTAGAGACAGTTTTTTCCCAAAAGTTTTTGAAAAAATAATGGCTAATTTTTCTAGACTGGTCTATGCTTCTCTGAAGGAGCCCTGGTGGCACAGTGGTTAAGCGCTCAGCTGCTAACCAAAAGGTCAGCAGCTCGAACCCACCAGCTGCTCTGTGAGAAAAAGATGTGGCAGTCTGCTTCCGTAAGGATTACAGCCTTGGAAACCTTAGGGTGCAGCTCTACTCTGTCCTGTATGGTTGCTATGAGTTGGAATTGACTTGATGGCAATGCTTTTTTGTTTTTTTTTAAATGCTTCTCCGTGTGGCACGAACGGTTAAGTTCTTAACTAGTAACTGAAAGGCTGATGGTCTGAACTCACCCAGACGTGCCTCGGAAGAAGGGCCTGGTGATCTGCTTCTGAAAGGTCATAGCCATGAAGATCGTATAGAGTGCAGTTCTGTCCTGCACACATAGGTCACCATGAGTCAGACGACCCAGTGGCAGCTGGTTTGGTTTTGGTTTTGTATGCTTCTCTAGTGGATCATCAACACTTGCCATTCTCCCCCGTTAACATCTCTCAAAGCGGCCCTAGTGGCGCACTGTTTAAGTACTTGGCTGCTAACTGAAAGGTCGGTGGTTTGAACCCACAAGCTGATCCATGGGAGAAAGATGTGGCAATCTGCTTCTGTAAAGATTTACAGCCTTGGAAACCCCGTGGCACAATTCTACTCTGTCCTACGGGGTCTCTATGAGTCAGAATCAACTCAACAGCAATAGGTTTAATGTCTCTCAAATAACTACTATATCCTCCCACACGTCTGCCCAGACACCCATCATAACTGCTTCCTAATGGCCTCCTCCATCCTCTCTCTGCTTCCCCCATTCGGAGCTGGCGTCCCACAGCTGTATGGAGCAGTCTCCAGGGTTCCAAGACTGGCTGTGCCGCTCTGGTGCTCACCCCTTCCCTGGTTCTCCACAACCCGTAATTGGGTCTTCATCATTGACCTGGCCCCGGCCGGCTCCTCCAGCTGGGCTCCTGTGCCCTCTGCCCACACTTTGCCTCCATCAGCCTCGTCTGCATACTTGGCTTCCCCAGGCATGGACCATTCTCTCAAGCTACCCCCTTCCTACTTTCTTCCCTCTGTGTGGGACCCCTGTGCTCCCCCACCTCACCCCATCTGCCTAACCCATTCCCATGAGTTCTTACCTCCTCCTAGTGATCATCCTCATGCGCTCTCTGCTTCTGGGCTGAGTCCAGAAACAACCTTCCTGCTCCCAGCTTCTCTCTCATGTTGCTTTTTGCGGGTGATTTATGCAGTTGATGACTTGTCTGCTTTGCTCACTACATACTGTGAGTTCGTTGTGCGACGGGTCTATACCTCATTCATCTTTGTAACCCTGAAACATAGAGGCAGTGCGCTATGATGGGGATGACACAGTCCTGGGTTCAAATTCTGCTTACATCTGTGCAACTTTGGGTAATTTAACTTTTCTCAACTTGTTTCTGCAGTAGGAATGTACCAGCTAGTATTTCATGGAGTTACTATGAGGATGAATTAAAGTAATTCTTGTAGAACATTTATCATAGTGCCTGGCACGGAGTAACTGAGCTAGATAAATGTTAGTTGCTATTATTATTATTATTATTAGGTTCTGGAAAATGCTAGCTACTCAATAGCTTTTGTTGAATACAATGCCTCAATGGATGAGCGACGCAAATCATTTTGTTGAATTCCTACTTTATATGAGACAGAGTTAATAAAAGAACGTTAATTGTCTCATGTCTCTTTTCCCTGAACTTTTTATCCTCTCCCCCACCCTCGCCCCCAGAGTGAATGTCATCTCTCAGATGTTAGCAAAACGGGACTTGCTTGAGTGACCCAAGAATGCCTGGAAGAGAGCCATTTTGCCCAGTAAGCTAATAGCTAAAGCCAGGATTTACCTCCCCACTGGTTGAGTGACACCCCATTTTCCCCTCTTAAAAGAACGAAATGGCCTATATTTCTTTTTTAAATTAAAGTGAATGAAAATGAATTTCACAACTCCCCTGGAGATGACTGGAGACACACTGGGATGTCAAATAAAAAAGTTGGGAATCGCTGAGCTTGAGCACAGCCCTGATGAGTTCTCAAGGAAGATGAACCATGAGATGCATTCAGCGTGGAGGAAGAAGGCGGTGGGCGAGTATAGGAAAACAGATTGTGAGGCATTGCTATGGAGGGAAGAGGGATGGGGAGGGGGGAAGGCAGGGTTGTCTATTGAAAAGAAACTGTTGAGTGACTAATCCTTTAACGTCGATGAAAAGAAGCAAAACCAGTCCGAGACGTGCTGAATAATTGCGCAAGAATTATTCCTGGCCGCCCTATAAATGATTCCTCACTATGCAAAAATATTGAAAGCAGAGGGGAAATTATTGTTTTGCGTGCAGAAATTTCTCAGTTCTCTGACTTTGCTAACGAGGTTTGAGTCCATTAGCCTTGTCTCAGTGTGAGCCTTCGTCAATAACAGAACTTGTATCTCCTGCGGGATTGTCTACTGAGTTCATTTCAGTTTAACAAGTGTTTACTGAAACCCAGGATGTGTCTAGGGCAAGATCAGAACTGGGCGGGATGCTGGAGTTGTGGTGACTAGCGTCTTGGGCCTAAGGGACTCTGGCAAGATGAGAGGGACCACAGAGAATCATGTTAGTGTGCCCCCACCCGAGCTCCACTTCAGCCACCGTACCTGAGCCATCTTAGCCCAGGGAAGACATTTCTCAGTGGCCTTTTTAGGTCTTCTGGTGGGACGTGGCATCTCAAGTGGTCTGGACCCCTGAATGCCTCTTCCTGCGTTCCTACCCCCGCTAACCCAGCTGCCTTTGTTACCAACTACAGTGACTGTCTGAAATCATAATGCAGACCACGTCACCTTGTTGCTTCTCCATTGCACTTGTCTTCCTGTTGTATCTGGAATAAGATGCAAACTCATTAGCATGGCCCACAAGGCCCCACATGATTTGGTCTCTACCAATTTCTTCACTCTTACCACCTCTCGTGCGCCATTTCTGGGCCTTTGCACTTGCTCTCCCCTCTCTTTGGAATGCCCATCCCTAAACTCTGCTTGTCTTAGTCCTCCCCAACATCCAAGTTTTGGTTCAGAAGCCATCTCTTAGCTACAGAATCTAAATCCGCCTCCCCACTGCCTCCCACCTTCCCTTACTCTCTCTCTCTCATCATACTACCATTTGTAATTACCTTTTGTTTTCTTACTCTTGTCAGTCTTCTCCCTCTAGATTGTGAGCTCAAGAGGGCAAGGTCCTTGTCTGTCTGGTTTGCAGCTTTGTCCAGAGCCTGGCATTGGGTACTTGGTAAAGAATTGAAGATGGAGTTAGTGTACCTGACCTGCCCAAATAACTGTGTCAGTAATATCCAGTTTCCGTCGAGTTGACTTTGACTCGTGGCAACCCCATGTGTGTCTGAGAACTGTGCTCCACAGGGTTTTCCAATGGCTGATTTTTCAGGAGTAGATTGCCAGGTCTTTCTTCCGAGGTGCCTCAGTTAGCAGCCAAGTGTGTTAGCAGTTTGTATGACCCAGGGACTCCTCGGTAAGAAATGGCACTAATGAAACATGCTGAAGAAAGACATTTTAGGGACAAGAGGTATGACGGAAGGAGTGCCACTAACTCAGGGGACTGGACCAAATCCTCTGGCTCCTTGGGACCTGGATTGCCCTAAAAGAAATCCTCAAGGAGCCTCCCTTCTGGCTCTCAGAATTCTTTGAGTGTAAAAGCTCTGAGACAGAACAGCCTCTTGATTGACAGCTCTTTGGCCCAAACTTGCCCCAGAAATGTTTTCATGAAGAGATGTTTCTCACTGCCTGCCTGTCTCCTGGTGACGTTTTCAGGCTTAATTAGAGGCTGTTAGCCCTTCTTAAGCAGTCACATGCCAGACACGCCAAATAACCTTCGCGCTGAGTACTGGGTGAGGAGAGCAGAATAACAATCTGTTTTCAGATGGTTAAGAGCTGAAGGCCTCTTCCCCACAGTTATTCACGTCCTCGCTCTTAACTGGTCACATGAGGTCTGTATATGTTTTTTAATTTACTCAATAATGTTTTATGGAGTTGTCTACCCTGTACACTACCCTGGCTCAGAAGCTGCAGGAGGTGCTATTAAAAACAGTTCCCCCCTACTTAGGGTAGTAATTAAGAACGTTATGCTGAGCGTTTTCTACACCTTACCTCATTTAATTCTCCCAGCAACTTTTGAGGGAGGTGCTCTCAGTAGCCCCATTTTACAGATGAAGAAACACAGACGTAGGGACACACAGAGAGTGTCTGAAGTCCCAGGTCTTCTTCCCGCTTCCTCCTCTGCCTATCACAGCACCAACAACTGCTAGCCTTTTTATTATTATTATTTTTTATTGTGGTAAATATATATGTAACAAAGTATTTTCCATGTTAACACTTTTGACATGTACGATTCAGTGACATTAATTACAGGATTACTCATGGTGTTGCAGGGCTGAGGGGGTCCCAGGACCTTTCCTTCTGGCCCTAGTTCCTGACCTCCTGCCCTCTTCTTTCTCTGGACATGGAGCCTCTCGTGTTTTTAATTCCTCCCCTTTCTGCCTTGCGTATTGAAGTGAATCAACCCGTCAAACACCTCTCCCACACGTCTCCCCGAGAGCTGAAAGGAGGTGCCCAATGGTGGTCTCTGAGACCCCTGCCAGACACTGTGCACTAGCAATTGGCACCAACCCCAGAGGTGCCAGCGTTCCCGGCAGTTGGCAGGTCTGGCTCACCTGTCATTAGAACCGTAGTCCTGGAGATTGGAGGTACAATGAGTTTGCCTTTGTCCAACATGTAGGCTGTCTGTATTCCTTCACGATTCTGATGGGACACATGCCACCAAGGGCTGTTGCCTGGTGGACCTGTCTACAGGGCATTAGGCATGGACGATCAACGATTCCACATATGGATGGTAACATCGTTGGGGCCCAGGCAAAACGGGGAGACCAACAAAAACTAGGCACAAAGCACATCCCTGAGATGATCTGATACGGTAGAAGCTCAGCCTGGAGGGAGGAAGGGAGTTGTCTGGATTATGGAGTTTGGGATACAAGAAATATTAGAACAATGAGTGGATGGGAGGGTGGATGAAAACTTGAATGAAAAGGGGGATGGGTGGAAAGGTGGATCGGTTGGTGGGTGGGTGGATGAGTGCCCTTCCCACTACCTTGGCTCAAGGCAACTCCCCTTGCCTGGTCATTTTTTGTGCTTGACTGAGAAGAGAGAGATGTTTAGTTCTCTTTCAGAAGATGCTGGGGGTTGTAAAACCTCTGCTTGTGAAAGATTCAAAGGTCAGCAAGGGGGACCCTTCCTGCGGTGGAGATTTGTGGGAAGGAAGCACTTTGCAGTCCAGCTGCTTTGCCTTTGCTCCTGCAGCCAGGATCTGCAGTCTCTGGGGTCCCATTTTTCATTTCCAGGGCAGAGCCGACTGTTGGCTTTGAGTAGGAAAAATTTGGCTCTAGGAGATGATAGATTGTATCCATGTGCACTGCCTGGTTAGTAAATTATCCCCCTGACTCACCTGGACAATGAGACATTTCAAACCGCAGCTTCAGGCTTTGTGGAGTCTCCAGGCTCGATTTGCAAAGGTAATGGACCTCTGACAACAGACAGGGTGCCTACTATGTGCCAGAGATAAGATACTGCTCTTAATATTTCATCTAAAGAGGGCAAGAGAGGAATATAGCCCTTAATGAGCACTGGCTGTGTGCCAGACTGCTAACATCTACCGTCTATGAAACAACTATTATACCAGTGACGAACTGAGGCTCAGGGAGGTCAGGGGACTTGGAGGTCAGACCCTGGTACAAAATACACCTCAAAATTGAACTCAGGTGTGACGATCTGCAAAAATCTATTCTCTCTCCAACGCGTGGCAAACATTTAGACCAGGGGTCAGCAAATTTTTTCTGCAAAGGGTCAGGTAGTAAACATTTTAGGCTTTGTGGCCCATATGCTTTCTGTCACACATAACTCAACTTTGCTATGGTAGCACAATGGCAGCCATAGATAATACATAAATGAATAAGCACGGCTGTTGCAATAAAACTTTATTTACAAAAACAGTCAGTGGGCCTGATCTGGGCTGCAGGCTACAGTTTGCCAACCCTCGATTTAGAACGTTTAACCTGACAGTAAGCACTGCGTTGGCCCAAGTAAACATGAGCCAACCAGGTTTATTTTCCAGCTGAAAATGATTCTCTTAGAAGAGGTAGGTCCTGAAAGGCCAAGGGAGGCAGGTACCATGTCCTGCCATCCCTCCAGGCTGAACAGCAGGCTTGGGGAGTAAGCAAAAAAAAAAAACTCAGCTGCCGTTGAGTCAACTCTGAGTCATAGTGACTCCCACTCATGGCGACTCCATGTTTGTCAGAGTAAAACTGTGCTCCACAGGATTTTCAATGGCTAGTTTTTCAGAAGGAGATCACGAGGCCTTTCTTCTGAGGTGCCTCTCTGGGTAGACTTGACCCTTCAACCTTTTGGTTCACAGCAAAGGGTGTTAACCATCCCTGGGTGATGCTTGTGGTATAGATGGAGTTAAATGAGACAGAACAAAAATTAGCATAATTTTCTGCTCTGTTGTTGCTGTCATAAATTTTAGATAGTCAGTTCTCAAGCTAAACAGCAACATTTAAGGACATTATTTGTATTTTTCAAGGAAAATTTTTGTTTACTGAATTGATAATAAGCAATAAATAAGGAGGTAGTATAGCATAGTGTGTAAGAATATGGCTTTGTAATCAGAAAGACTTAGGTTGAAATCCTAGGCCAGCAACGCACTCCATGGCGCTGAGCAAGTCACTGAGCTCTCCAAGTCTTAGTTTCTGCAAGTGTTAAATGGTGTTATGGATTGAATTGTGTCCCCCAAAAATGTGTGTCAACTTGGCCTGCCATGATTCCCAGTATTGTGTGGTTGTCCTCCATTTTGTGATCTGATATAATTATCCTAGGTGTTGTAAATCCCAACCTCTGTGATGTTAAAGAGGTGGGATTAGAGGTAGTTATATTAATGAGGTGCAGGACTCAGTCTACAGGAGTAGTTTGTATCTTGAGTCAATCTCTTTTGAGATATAAAAGAGAGAAGTCAACAGAGAGAGAGAGGGGCCTTATTACCATCAAGAAAGAAGTGCTGGGAGTGGAATGCGTCCTTTGGACCCGGGTTCCCTGTGCTGAGGAATTCCTAGACCCAGGGGAAGATTGATGACAAGGACCTTCCCCCAGAGCCGACACAGAGAAAGCCTTCCCCTGGAGCTGGCGCCCTGAATTTGGACTTCTAGCCTCCTAAACTGTGAGAGAATAATGTTTGTTAAAGCCATCCACTTGTGTTATTTCTGTTATAACAGCCCTAGATAACGAAGACAAATGATTAGAGCAGTCGTCCTCAAACTTTCGCTTGCATTAGAATCACCTGGAGGACTTGTTAAAGCACAGATTGCTGGGCTCTATGCCCAGAGTTTCTGTTTCAGTAGGCTTGGGGTGGAGCCCAGAATTCGCATTTATAATAAGTTCCCAGGTGATGGCTGATGTTGCTGGACTGAGTCCACAATGGGCTGAGAACCACTGGGTTAGAGGGTACTAAGAGCCGCAGGTTGTAACTACTTCCCCAGCAGGCACAGGTTGTTGAATAAGGATCTGAGTGGAATCAGGAGTGATAGAAGTGCCCACTGCAACCCCAGGAAGCACAGGTAGGAGCATGGAGTCTTTTGGCCTCTGAAGCTAAGTAAAACCACTGGTGATTACCTGGAGATGGGACCGGGCAGGTCCAACTCTCAACAGTTAGATTAGGGAACTCTTCTGGGGAGGGTCAGGCAAGAGGTGGAGAGAGGAATGGGGGCTTCTTTGGTCTTTTCCTGAGAGGAGGAGGTATTGATAGGGTTTTCTTCTTTTGGGAGCTTCTTTGGAAACCAGAGTAACTCTCTTGACTTTATGTACTTGCATGGCAAAATCTGTGAGAAGAGTTGCCTCAGTCAAGGATTGGGCTGAGACCTTGACTGCCCTGGTTATACACGATGTACTTTGAAAACCAGGATAACTCTCTTGACTTCATGTACTTGAATGGGAAAATCTGTACAAAGATTTATTGTTCCCTGCAAAACTGGCCCCAGAAGGGATGTGAGAGGGTATAGGTGAGGCAGATATTATAGCACTGTGACTAGCATACAGTAAGCAGTAGCGCAGTGGTTAAACACTTGGCCGGTAACAGAGAGGTTGGTGGTTTGAACCCCCCAGCCACTCAGAGAGGGAAGATGTGGAAGTCTTCTTCAGTAAAGATTACAGCCTTGGAAACCTAATGGGACAGTTCTACCCTGTCCTATAGGGCTGCTAAGGGTCAGAATCAACTCTACAGCAACGGATTATCATAATTTTGTGTATTATGAAAAAAAATACCTAGTGTTTCAGAAACGGATATAGTGAAAAATGCTTCCTTCATCTTCCCCAGTTCTCCTCTCCACGGTGATAACCACCATTGACCATTTTGGGTGCATCCTTGATTAATAGTCAATCACACAGGCCCATGTGGTTTTCTTTATTTTATTCATAATTCTAAGGAATGACAAGCAGTGATCTAAAGGGTTGTAGTTTTCATGTTCCCTTTCCAGCACAGGTGATCATCAGTCTTTTTGATCTTTTTATTGGATGGATGGAAAAATTCTTTTCAATAGGTATTAATTCAGTTATTAGTGAGGTAGAAAAATATTCTCAAATGTTTATTGATTTTTTTTTTTCCTTCCTATAGCTTAGCTGCTTATATCTTTGCATGTTTTTCTTTTGGGTGGTTTTCATTTGTAAGTGCTCTTTGTATATCGGAAATACTAGTTCTTTCTCTTATTATATATGTTCCATTATTTTTTCCCTCAGGTTGTTTTCTTTTTACTTGGTTATGGGCTTTCTTTTTTTTTTTTAGTCAAAAAATTTTTTTTTTTTTTTTATGTGGTGAAGTTTGTCAGTATTTTGTTGCCTTTTTGGTTTCACATCATCACAATGAAAAAGACCTTCCTCACTCATATAGGAGATTTTCCCTTTTTTCTGGCACCTTTATAGTTACTTCTTCCCTGACTCCTTCCCTTACTCTTCTTTCATTTTTATTTAAATCTTTAATCCACAGAGCACTTATTTTGGCGTAAAGGGTGATGTGTAGGGACCTTGCTTTATTATCATTTTATTTTAACATGATAGCTAGTTGTCCCAGTATCTCTTTTTGATTAATCCATGTTTTCTACTTACAGGAAATGCAACCTGAATAATGTATTCCCATGTATTCTTGGGTCTACTTAGCTTCTATTTAATTTTCTTTTTAGCGATACAGAGATACCATCTTGTTTTCTACTGTAGCTGTGATATGTTTTAATACCGGAGAAGATTGTTCCCCTCCCACTCTAAAATTTCAAGTATCCTAGGTATTTTTGCAAGCTTATTTTGGAAAAAATTTTAGAATAATTTTGTGAAGTGCTCCCCCAAAAATGCTGTTTGTATTTTGGTTGGCACTGCTTAGGATTTATAGATTTAGAGACCATGGACATTTTTACACTGTTGAGTCCTCTTATCTAAGCGCAAGATATGTTTCGCCATTAACTCAAATCTCTTGTGTTATGTCCTTTGGTGCTGTTTTATAGTTCTCATCTTTTAAATCTTGCACATTTCTTGTTTATTCTTATCTCTGTTTTTCTTTTGTATATGGGATGGATGTTTCTATTATATTTTCTAACTGCTTATTGTTGGAATAAAAAGATTGGATTTTTAGCATATAGTTTAAATCTGATCCCCATACCAAAATCTCTTATCATTTCTAATAGTTTTCAGTTGTGCCCTTGGGTCTGTAGTTAGACGGTAATACCAAAAAATGATACCTTTATCTTCTCCCTTTTAATACTTACAGCACTTATTTCTTTTGCTTGTGCTGGAAATTCCAGAATGAGGTTGAATAATAATGATAATAGCAGTTATCCTTTTTCTTTTTTCCTGATTCAGTTAGAACACTTCTAAAGGTTTATTAAGTATGACAGTTGTGTTTTGAGATAGATACTCTTTAGCATCTTAAAAAATGAACATTCTATTACTAAGAGTTATTTTGTATACATATATATGAGAAATAAATGTTGAGACAATCACATGCTTTTACTCCATTGGCCTATTAGTATGAATGATATGACTAAATCTCTAAATATTAAACCCTTTTTGTAGTTAACTTTAATTGGTTATGGTTTATTATTCCTTGAATATAGTACTGGATTTGATTTGCCTAGTATTTTATACAGTTTCATAATCCTTTATCTGAAACCCTTTGGGTGAAGTGTGTTTGTAATTTGTATTTTATTAGATTTTAGAATGGTAATATGATGCATATATTGTGAGTGTTATGTAATAACCCCAGTGGAATCTGGGGAAGTACCTCTTAATCAAACATATTAACATTTATGCAGCCAAACATGAACGTGCACACTAAATCAGATAAATAAATGCTATAAATAGTCGCAGGTCAGGTGAGGCTGCAAACTAAATTTGGATCAGGTTTTCTTTTGTTTTAGGATGGGTTCCCTAGAAGCAGACTCTGAGACAAGGGTTCATGTGAGAATGACTGATTAGGAAGTGTTCCTGGGGAAAAAAGGGAAGAGTGGACAAGTGCAGCTAGAAAGGGAAGGAAGCCAGTAAGGTGAAGTAACAAGCAAAGTCCCACAGAGGGTGACTTGGGCTCAATCCCACAGGGGATTTCTCGAGACAGTGTAGGTGATACTACAGAGTTGTCCCCATTGGGGCAAGGGAGCTGAATATTTGTGCCCCTCTAACCCTCTGTCGTAGGTGTGCGCAACAATGGATGAAGGTTAGTGTGTGTGTGTGGGTGTGGGTGTGTGAGTGTGTGGATGGGGGTTGTTGACAACATACGCCACTGCCACGAAATGAGTTATGAGAAAGCCAGGTTTCAGAGCTTTCTTCAGTTTCAAATTTCTGGATAAGAGATTGTGGGATTTGTATTTGACTTGGGCCTCAATATTCGAAAGGGAAGCTGTTTAGAGTTTTCTTCTCACACTCTAGTCAAACTTGGCAAACCAGTTGCCCTTGAGTTGACTCTGATTCATGGCAACCCAATGTGTGTCAGAGTAGAACTGTGCTCCATAGGGTTTTCAATGGCTGATTTTTTAGAAGTAAATCACCAGGCCTTTCTTCCAAGGCCCCTCTGGGTGGCCTTGAACCTCCAACCTTTCAGTTAGCAACTGAGCCCGTTAACTATTTGCACCACCCAGGGGCACTCCATCCAAAACCTGTCGAGTCAATTCCAACTCATAGTGACCTATAGGACGGAGTAGAACTGCCCCATAGGGTTGCCAAGGAGTGGCTGGTGGATTTGAACTGCAGACCTTTTGGTTAGCACCTGAGTTCGTAACCACTGCACCACCAAAGCTCCATAGGTATCATAGAAATCTCAAAATAAAGCAGCCTGGCTTGAACTGTCTCAGATACCCCCTTCCCCTCCCCTGCACAACTCTAGAGACATTCAAGTTAATTCAAATTTAAAGTTGGCATGAATTTCATAGATGTGGAGATTTGGACCAGAGGATGTCTAAGGCACAATGAGTGGGCCACACTGGGTGACCTCTAAGGCCCTTCCAGCTCTGATGGGTTGGAGTTCGAAGTCAGGGTACTAGGTCCAGGGCTGCCTGTGTGCTGGAGAGAGGCTCAGTTCAGCAGAGGCACATCTAGAGATGAACGTGGCGGGCGTGGCCTTTTTGTACTCTGTGGTCTAGGGGAAGGGATTCACAAAACCTTTACCTTGAATCTCAGCTTTTCTCTTCTCAGGAGGTGAGGCTTGAGGCACTTGCCCTAACTCCTGTGAGCCTCAGTTTCATCCTTTGTAAAGTGGAGATAATAGAACACAGTCTTTCCTTTCCCTGAGCGTCTGCAGGTACATCCAGAGGTTAGTCCTTCACATACACACGGAGACCTGAATCCACCCTGCTGATTCTTAGAGTGGTGGGATGTGGCGAGTCTGGGGGGCTATCCTCAAATCCTGCCCAGGGACTAGCAGGCCAAGTGGTACCCTCTGTGGACTTGTTCCCAGACCTGCCCTCAACCACCAGCAGAAACTCCTGGAAACCGGGAGGGGACTTTAAATGTCCTCCCTCCTACCTGAAGACGTTAACATCTGGCTCCACCTTCCCTCCTTCAATGAGCAGCCTCTGCTCAGCTCCTTGTAGATTTGGGGCTAAAATTACCTTATTAATCTTTCTTTTGTAAATATCACTGTGAAAGAAGGGAATTTTGCATTCACTCATCTTTTCATTATTATGGTAATAGCTTTCAATTTATAACTAATTAACGTTCTCCTTCCTAACCTGGTCTTTATTATGAGAAGCCAGGGAGGGCTCAAGGAGTGGATGCACGGCAGGTGGGCGCTTGCAGGTTGATGGGGGAGCAGTTTCCTGCAGCAGCTTCTGAGGCCCTGATTCCCTGAATGCCTTCGTTTAAGGGTCCTGGTAATGTAGAGCCCCGTTCTACCTGGGCTGGGACTCAGGTCTGGCCATTCACTGGCAGGGAGCTGAGATAAGAGATGTGCAGCCAACATCAGGTGGAGGCAGCCAGGGCGGGCAGGCATCCAGAAGCCACACCTGGAGAGGGCCAGGAGAGACCTGCAGTTGATCCAAAGAGAAAAAGGAAGGCTCAAGGGGACGTGGCTTTTGTCTTCCAAATGATTGTCGTGTGGACCTGAACTTGTTCTCTGAGTCCCCAAGGACAGACCCAAGAGAAATCACATATGGTGGTCTGGTCACATGGAGACAAACTTGGGTACAAGGGAAGAACTGTCCCCACTGTTCTGACACCCAGAAAAATGCGAAACCAAACCCATTGCCATCGAGTCGATTCAACTCATAGCCACCCTACAGAACAGAGTACAACCGCCCCCATAGGGTTTCCAAGGCCATAATCTTTATGGAAGCCAACTGCCACATCTATGTCCCGGTATGGGTTCGAGCCACTGACCTTTCAGATAGCAGCCGAGCACTTAACCATGGCGCCACGAGGGTTCCTGCTAACCCTTAGAGGCATCTGCCAATACAGCATCCTTTCCTTGTTCCCCCTCCCCCACCACACACTGCTAAACACATTCAAGTTAAAGACACAATGACTTGGCAGGAATTTTACAGATGGTGAGATGGACCAGAGGACCCCCAAACAAAAAAGCAAACCAAACCCATTGCCACTGAGTCAATTCCAACTCATAGTGACCCTATAGGACAGAGTAGAATTGTCCCATAGAGTTTCCAAGGAGCGCCTGGTGGATTTGAACTGCCAACCTTTTGGTTAGCAGGCATAGCACTTAACCAGTATGCCACCAGGGTTTCCAACAAGGCCTTGCCATTCTCTTATCACACATTATGCCTTTGTGTTTGGGAGAAGATGACTAGAAAGGGGGTTGGACATCTGGCTGCTGTGATTTTGCCTTTATTTATTAGTATTATTCTGGAATGAAAGCCCCCACTCTTTGCTGGCAGCCTAATGTAGGCCAAGTCTCCTGAAATGGGAAGATGGAAGTGTAAAAGAGAAGGAGAGGCAGCTGGATAATGACATGCACGGATCCTCTTTGATCTCAGGCAGGATGCTGAGCATAGGCTTTCCCGCTTGGCAGGGGGCCAAGATAAGAGATTCCAATTCCCCTATGGACTTGACTGAAACTACAGAGTCATTAGCTTTCGACTGTTTATCGAGTGAACATAAACGGGTACAAAAATGGTTTCCCTTCTCCCTTCTGGATTAATTACGTATGTTTTCCCCCCTCAGATTAATTAAGCTTATTTGCCACTATTTTTTTATGCAAAGATTTGCGGCAGTGAGGGAGGGGCATGGAGAAAATTTGGATCATCATTCAGGCAGTGTTGTGCCCCATCAGGACCCCAAACACAGCCCTTTTCAGCACTGGCCAATAGAAATTTCTGTGCTGATACAAGTGTTCGATACCTGAGCTGCCTGGTATGGTAGACACGTTAGCCACTAGCCACATGACTGTGCAACTGAAGAACTGAATTTTTAGTTTTATTTAATTTTGGGCTGATGGGGGTGCAGGAGGAAAGAACAGAATTCTGGATCAGGCGCACCCAGGGTGTGTGATCTCGGCAAGAAACTGAACATTCCGAGCTTTAGTTTCTCAAGTGTAAAACAAGAGTAATAATGAGAGGTCTGCTTGTGATAGGGCCTGGCACATAGTCAGTACTCATGCATGGTGCCTGTGGTTATTTTTTGCCCACTCCTTCCCAGATCGAATCCCTGGGTGGTGTGAATGGTTAATGTGCTCTGCTGCTAACCAAAATGTTGGAGGTTTGAATCCACTCAGAGGTGCCTTGGAGGAAAGGCCTGGTGATATACTTCTGAAATCATAGCCATTTGAAAACCCTATGGAGCACAGTTTTACCCTGACACACGTGGGGTCTCCATGAGTCAGAAAATGACTCAACAGTAACTGGTAACCCCAAACCTCAGCTCACTTGTTGGCCAGTCTCTGAGTCCAACCTTTGCTCCCCTCCAAGCCAAGCTCAGCCTTGTCCAGGGCAGAGAAGAGGCTCAAGAAGGAGAGCTTGTGTGTGTGTGTAGGGGAGGGACATTGGGAGGGGAGTGGAGGTGCCTGATGTGGAGACTGTGACAGATTGATCAGGATTTCCAACTCCTGCTGCTCAGACCCCAGTGTGTTTGAGAACCCATGGAAGGGCATTAGAGGTCTTGGAGAGTCCCGTGATTGTTCCTTTGGTTGGTTTGCCCTGTGGTGCAGGCTTTGCATTGAGATATTCAGGCCTCAATGTAAAGATGAACATCCATGTGAACTGGGAAGAATGTAGACTTCTGAAGCAGACACAGCTGAAGTTGAATTTCAGTCCCATCCTGCAGCCACTTGGGCAGATAAGGTAACACCTGTGAGCCTCAATTTTCTTGTTAGTAATAACAGAATCTATGACGAAGGGTTGTATGAAGATCGGAAGACATAGCACAAGTTACATCACTTAGCACAATGCCTGGTCCATAATGCTTAATAGATGTTAGTTGTTGTTGTTCCCTAGGACGCTGTGTAGTGGATGCCATGGTGTGCCTCCCAGATTCCCCTTTCAGGACCAAGACACTCATTTCCAGCTGTTGAGAGGGTTTGCTGCTGAAGGCTCCCAGCTGAGATCTCTCCCAGAAGTTGCCCTCTGGAAGGGAGGTACCTTGCCCAAGATGACACCTTTTCCCTTGTTATTAGTTGCTATTGAGTCTGCTCCAACTCCTAGTGACCTTATGCTAACAGAACAAAACATTGTCCAGCCCTGCAGCATCTTCATCATCGTAGGTATGTTTGAGTTCATTGTTGCAGCTATTGTGTCAGTCCATCTCATTGAGGGTTTCCCTCGTTTTTGTTGGCCTTCTACTTTACCAAACATGATATCTAAGAAGAAAGGCCTGGTGATCTAGTTCTAAAAATTAGCCATTGAAAATCCTGTGGATCACAACAGAACCTTTCTTGAGCATGCCCATTTCCAATGACCGATTGATGTGAGTGTGCAATGGCCGGACCACCTTGCCTCATTTCTGGGCAACTCCAGTGGGCCATCCAAAGTTTGGCGTTCCCTGCACGATTGGCTGAGGCTTCTGACGTAGCTTCATGGAAGTTTGACTTCTCTCTCCGCCTTATCCTGCCTCCTTCACTTGTCTTCAGGTGATGTGTCCAGAAGCACTCCCCAGCAAACCTCCTCCAAGCAGATTTCATCTCCTTTTCAGAGTCTGTTTCATAGGGAAGCTGAGCTAAGAGGGGGCTTGTGCCTTCTCCCTTCCTCCTTTTGAGACTTGTCTGCTCTAAATGTTCTAGTCTCATTTTATCCGAGGTGAGTTCCATTCTTTCAGACACCAAAGCCCAGCCATGTCACCTGCCCCACCTCACCTTGGCAGGAAGACTGCTTAATGCCCCTACTTAGAAGCTTCCATTTGCTTCTCCAAGGTTAAGTCAAACCTCCTTGGCATGGCCTTTCAGGTTCTTTCCAACTTGATCCTCACCCACCTTTCTAGAATAATTTTTATTTAATTCCCAGTCTGTCCACTCTAAGCGCCAACTACTTGCTTTTTCTGAACAACAAAGATATTTTATCTCATTGCTTATGGCATATTTCCTTGCTTGAAATGTCCTTTTCCAATTTTTTTGCTACTGAAATGCCAATTCCTTTCTTCCTTGCCTGGAAAACTCCCACTGGTCCTCTCTAGTGTAGGGCCCATGTCAAAGTCTTCCAGTCAACCTTATTTATGGCACATTGCCTATACCAGGTTTCTCTAGCAAGTCCTTTCCTACTTCTGGGTAGAGCTAATGCCCTCCTCTGAGCTCTGCTGTACCTTTTTGTAACACCTGCCATAGTATATGAAAATATATGTGTGTCACATATTACCTTCCCGTTAGATTACGTACTTATTTGCCCTTTATGCCTAACCTAGTGCTTACTGCATAATAGGTGCTCAATCCATGCCAAGTCTTCAATTTATGGAAGGGCCTTAATTAATAGTAGGTGCTTGAGAAATATTAGTGGAGGAGAAAAGGGAAAAAGGTATTTTAGTTAGGATATGCTGGGTTATGCTTCAGTGACAAATGAACCTGAAGTATCAGTAAACTACAACCACAAAAATTTGTTTTTCATTCACACTGTATATTGCTGTTACGGATTGAGTTGTGTCCCCCCAAAATATCTGTCAACTTGGCTAGACCATGATTCCCATTATTGTGTGATTGTCCACCATTTTGTCATCTGATGTGATTCTCCTATGTGTTGTAAAGCCTATCTCTATGACGTTAATGAGGTGGGATTAGCGGCAGTTATGGTAAGGAGGCAGGACTTAAATGACAAGATTAGCTTGTGTCTTAAGCTGATCTCTTGAGATATAAAAAAGAGAAGCAAGCAGAGAGACATGGGGACCTCATACCAACAAGAATGTACAACCAGGAAAATAGCATGTCCTTTGGACACAGGGTCCCTGTGCTGAGAAGCTCTTAGAGCAGGGGAGATTGATGACAAGGACCAGAGCCAACAGAGAGAGAAGACCTTCCTCTGGAGCTGGTACCCTGAATTCAGACTTCTAGCCTCCTAGACTGTGAAAGGATAAATTTCTCTTTGTTAAAGCCATCTACCTGTGGTATTTTTATTATAGCAGCACCAGATAACTAAGACGATTGCCATGGGTTGACTATGGCCATACACTATGTGGCCTTTAATCTGGTACTTAGGCTGAAGGAACAGCCTGTATCTGGGACATAGGTAGTCTGTGGCACAGAGAAATGACTGACCTGGCAAACCGTGAGCGGGATTTTAAAGCTTTCACCTGGAAATGAGGCATGGCTGTCCGTATTTAATTGACTAAAACAAGTCACATAGCCACTCCTGAGTTCAGTAGGGTGGGGTTGTATGATCTGCCATTTAGGAAAGATGCCCAAAATCACATGACCAAACCTCCCACCACCAGGGCAAGGATGTCTAATCTTCTATGGCCTGAATAGCATGGCCAAGCCTAGTATCAGTGGGATTGGGAGGTATACCTCTACTGGTGAGTATTTTAGACAGTAGTACAAACTACCACAGAATGAAAGGCAGAACACAAGCGGTGTCCCAAGCTAACTACCCAGTGGTCTTTTGGAGCCAGTTTGCAGAATGCATGGCCATTGAAGGCAGGAGAGTGAAAGTGCTTCCCAATGCATCTGATTTGTTTCTGGAAGCTGTCATTCTTGGGTGTGATTCCAGTTTCTGCTGCTGATGCTAGTGATGAAAGCTGAAGCGTTTCCAATCACGGCCACCCATTGGTGGCCTGTATGCACTAACTCTATCTCACCAGCAGTTGGTGTACCATGGAGACAACCTGATGGACGGCTACCCCATGTAATTTCTGGGCCTGTAACTTGTTTGAAGCTGTCAGGGCCAGACAGCGTGACTACTGTACCATCATCACTTTGAAAAATGCCCTTTTAAATACTTGTTTCAATCAGTCACAAGACGGAATAAATTGTGGAAGGAGCAGAGAGTCCTGGCGACAAGATAGATCTCGTGGTTTGGTGATGGAATTCAAAGCTTGCACCTGGGTGCAGGCAGCTGCGAGGAGGTATTGATGAATGACTGCCCCACTCTCCTCCTCCTCTGCTTCGGTCTGAAAATGCACATATTCTTGGGTGGAGAATCCAAGGGTAATTTATAAAGAAATGACTATGAGAAGCCTGACCTTGTGTCTTCCTGACCCTGTCTTGCCTTGTCTCTCTGGACCCTCTGATACCATCCATTGCCTTTCTCTAATTCCTTTTCACTTTATTACCCCCAGCTTTGCCCCAGATTTGAGTTCTCTTCTTGCCCTAAGATTTGGCATTTATTGGAAGTTTTCTTAGGTTTACCTCTTGCTGCTCCTAAGGAATTTGGTTCAGATTTGCTTCACTCTACCTTTGACCCCTACAGTCCCTGGGTGGTGGAAACAGTTAATGCTCTTACTGCTAACCAAAAGGTTAGTGGTGCGTGTCCATCCAGAGAAAGAAAGGCCTGGCCATCTACTTCTGAAAATCAGCCATTGAAAACGCTATGGAGAACAGTTGTACTCTAACACACACGGTGTTGCCACGAGTCGGAGTTGACTCAAGGGCAACTGGTTTGTCTTAGGTGTCTAGGGATTTGTACCTTGCCTTTGGCTATAGGATGCTTTGGACCAAAGAAAGTAGCACCACAGGGTATCTTTGGTCCATTTCCTCTCACTGGCACTTCACCGTTAGGGATATTTTATGACCCCACTTATCCTCCCTGAAATGTCAGACTGCTGGAAAGCAAGTCCAAGGTACTAAAGTCATTTTAAAAGGGGATCTATTTTTCTAGCATTGAATTCCATCTTTCAGGATTAGGATAAACCATGGGTAAAGGCAGCACAAGATTTTGGAGGCTTCTAGAACTAAGGTGAATAAGAAAGGCTGTTTTACCTGTCGCCGTTTAGAGAAGTTTGGAGGTGGGGACCAAGTTTATTTCTAGGGAAATATTGCTGTGCATTGAGTTCAAAGGGCAAAGCAAGGACAAAAGGGAAGATACAAGAAGAAATGGCTGTGTCCTGCAGGATCTGAAGGAGCCTGAGGTCAGTCATGTGTGGAGGAGAGAGGATCATAACTAAGTCCATGCGTGATAAGTATGTGGTATGACCTCTTTTCTGTGAGGCTTAGTGGGTGGTGTAGGAGCAGGTATATAGTTCAAGGGAAATAAGAAGTGACTCTTACAGCATCAGGACATGATTGTTCTGCTTTCCTTATATGTTTCACTAAAAACAAAGATCTTAACTTGGAAAATTCTGACCTGTATCTTGTACAGGCCTTTCACTTCCTTTTAACAAAGCAGTCACTGTGGTTCTTAAACAGGTGGACTGTATTCGGATGGGAATGATGATGGGGCTGTGTGTCATTCCTTGGAAGCTCAAAAAGGGAACGTATCTGACTTGGAGATTTTTTCTAGAAAGTATTTTGTCATTCATCTCTTGACTAGAAATTGCCAACTTAAATGCTACCAGAACTGCGTGTAGATAATTGTTATGGATTGAATTGGGTCCCCCCAAAATGTATGTCAGCTTAGCCATGATTCCCAGTATTGTGTCATTGCCTGCTGTATTGTCACCTGATGTGATTATTCTATGTGTTATAAATCCTACCTCTATGATGTTAATGTAGCAGGATTAGAGGCAATTATGTTAATGAGGCAGAGCTCAATCTACAAGTTTAGGTTGTATCTTGAGTCAGTCTCTTTTGAGAGATAGAAGAGAGACGCAAGCAGAGAGACAGAGGGACCTCATACCACCAAGAAAGCAGTCTTGAGAGCAGAGCATGTCCTTTGGAGCAGGGGTCCCTGCACTAAGAAGCTCTTAGACCAGAGGAAGATTGATGGCAAGGACCTTTCCCCAGAACCAACAGAGAGAGAAAGTCTTCCCCTAAAGCTGGCACCCTGAATTTCCACTTCTAGCCTACTAGACTGCAAGAGAATAAGTTTCTCTTTGTTAAAGCCATCCACTTGTGATATTTCTGTTATGGCAGCACTAGATAACTAAGACAATAATGTAAGCAAGTTATGTATGTAGCTAGGTAGTATACAGCTGTACTCTGGCAAACTGAAACACCCAACTGGAGTGGGACCCATCCTTTTAAGCAGGCACCTGTTGTGTACAGTATTGTGCACAGTGACCTTGCAATTGTTGGCATCATTCATGGAAGGACTCCGTACTGACTTCCCAAGGAGGGTGCCCAGAGTGGTCCGAGCCCTGGGATCCAAGTCAGAGGAGGGGAAACTGAAGTATAGGTGTGGATCACCTCAAGGAGAGGACTGGAGAGGGCATGATAGTTGTCAATAGAATTTTGACAGGCTGCCATGAGACAGTTTGTGTATTCCTGAGAGAGATTCTAGGATCCATAGATGAAAGTTCCTGAAAGTAAATTTTAACTTAATACAAGAAGAGAATGGTTAGAGAGCGCTAAAAATATTGAAGACTGTTCTAGAAGATACGAAGTTCCTGGGCACAGGATGTATTTAGGAAAGAGTCTGGAGGACCCCATAGTGAAGATTTTGCATAAGAGATTCATGTCTCACCCTGGGAGTTAGACCAGATGTTGTAAAAGTGTCTTCCAACTCTGAGGGCCTCTCCATTTACAAGTGCTTTGTAAAATGTTCAGTACCACAGAAGCCAAAGTGTTGCTAAAATTTTCACCAACAGTGTAAAAGGATGGACTGCTTTCTGAAGATGAGGTTCCCTACGTCATGTGAATCTTCTGATATATTTGCATTTTCAAGTTTGAAAGTGCATTCAGATAAACATAGGAGATATCCTGTGTGTGTGTGTGAATAGATTTATCTCTAACTCTTCTTACTTTCACTCAGCAAACATTTATAAAGTATCTAATGAGTGTCAGACTTAGTGAGTGAATGCTATACTCCAAGAGAGGCCCACTCTCTAGTGGGAGATTAGGTCATAATGTAGATGATTTGTCTGCTGATACAGGTCAAAGGCTCTGGGACCACAGAAAGGGGATGGCTGTGCTTACGGAAGGTGTTGGAGAGGTGGTAGTATTTAAATGATCTTTAAAAAGCTTTTTAATTTTCAAGGTGGCAAAAGAAGAGTGAGGGAATAGCATACACAAAAGATAAGAATGGGAAAGTTTATGTCAAGTTCCTGGCACCAAAAGCAGTCTGGAGAATCAAGTTCCCCTGGGGGTGCATGGGGAACCAAAGCTGGAGGGGTTGGCAGGTGTGAGACTGTGAAGAGCCTTGTACGTGTTGGCCTGAGAAATGCAATGTGTGTGTGCTGCAAAGGGCCTTGTTCCCATCTCTTAGGATGTGGCACTGGACAACAGGCAGGCCCCAATGGTATAGCGTCCAAGACAGCATTTCTATCTATTAAAGTCAAGTTTATAATTTTATTATTAATACTATTCCACTTAAGCATTTTTAGTTGCATATTTGATTCACCTGGGAAAATTTTGAGACATTATTTATTACCTCTGATACTACAAATACTAATATTGCTGCAATTATGTGCCAGCCACCATGACAAGCAATACCCATGCACTATCTCATGTAATCCTCACAACAACCCTCTAAGGTAGACACTAATATTGCCCCCATCATATAGATGAAGACACCTTCAGAAAGGTTAGGTAACATGCCCAAGTTCTCACAGCCAGCCTGCAACAGAGCTGGGCTTTGTATTCAGGCACTGGGACCTGTACTCATAACCCTTGTTCTACTCACTGGCACTTCGATGCTGCAAAGACTGTGGCTTGGGGAATTTGCTGCCCACTGGAGCCTCATCCACTCACAGGCAGCAGATCTGAGATGACAAGTTAGCCAGGGTGTTACACATCCTTGGGGACACAATGTGAAGAAAAAACTATTTACCAGAATGTTTATCTCCAGGGAGAAGCTTTATGTGATTGAAAGGGACACTTTGATAAGATGTCTAGGGTAGAAAGTGAGGCCAAGAGGTAATCTCAAGTAACAAGAAGTGATCTTTAAAGTTGCCTTCTGAGGAGAATGGTCAGGGCAGCTGCAGGGCTCTGGTGTTGAGTGAGGGATGCGAGTTTGGGGCAGAGCTGAACTGCACTGGAGAAGAGAGGAGAGGTAGTTTGTGGCCACCAGAGGCTCTTGCTCAGGCAGCTCTCTGCCTTTCCTCTAAATGAACCTTGAACAAAGATTTAAAGAACATCAGTATAAAGAGGTGCCAAGTAACCTGTGGGCCTGGGGTGTACATCTGTTGTAGTTCCACCCAGGAAGGCAGGTAATGTAATTTGGAAGTAAAATGGACATTTGAGGGGTTTGTGTGAGCAGGAAAGCTTGCCAGTGTGGGCGGCATATTTGGCCCCCAACGGGAACATCCTTCTATGTTTGCCTGAAAGGGAGGAGCACTTGGTTTTCTTCCCATATCTGGGCTGTGGGCCTGGTGCTGCGTGCTGAAGCCACCCTTTGTGGGCTGATTACAGTTCTCCATCTGGAACACACAGCCAGCAAGCACTGGGGAGGACAATTCAGGTCACATCAAAGTCGTGATGTAAAATAGGTCAAAGTTATTCAAGTAACAGAAGCAAAGAAGTGGGCGCCATATGGAAGGCTGGCTCACATTGTAGGTGCAGGGCAATGTCCCGAGAGGGCCGAGATGGGTCCTGCAGACTGTACGTTGTGGAGATCTCTAACCATCATAATCATGAGGCACAGAAATAGTTCCCAGGGTAAAGTTCTTGACGCCGAAGTCAATGTATCTTCTCATCTTTGCTCCGAAGGGACAGACTACATGGTTGGAGGGGACATGCATTTTGCTGGGAAGGCCTTTTTCTCTGTACCTTCTTACTGTGGTGGATACAGTACTCTTGAGCATCAGACAGTTCTTGTTACATCCTGGTCTTTAAGTACATTTAAGTAACCTTTTGAAATAGCCACAATCACAGTAGCCAACATACCAACAATCACAAAGTTGGTGAAAGGACCAGGTAAAGTTTCGTTTTGTTATACGTCAAGTTGCTATGAATTGGAGCCAGCTCCATGGCAACTAGCAACGACAACAACAACAGGCCAGTGTAGCCAGATTCTCACTCTTCAAACACAGGCCCCAGCTAGACAGAAGTTAAATTCCGGGAATGCCGGAAATCTGGCATTGCACCCTCCCATGCCCATGTCTTTTCCTCCCTTTTATCACCCATCTCTGCTGTCTACCCTGTTTGGGGCTTGATGCCACATGACTTAATTTTTGCTCCTTCCATTCATCCTCCTGATGGAGCTGACCTCCCCCCAGGTCTCTGGCATGTCCGGCCTGGTGCAGGTCCTCTCCGCCTTGCCTCTGGACGAGGCCACCAGAAAAACTCTCTGACACCAAGACTCCCTCTTCCCATCATGCTCAGCTCTAGGAAGCAACTCCCTCTCCAGGCGTACAATAAGCAGTTTGACCTACACCATCATTTCTTAGGGTCCTCCTGCACCCTCACCTTAAGTGACCTTTGAACCTCAGCCAAAGGAAATAGAATTGTTTTAGACCCTATTAATACTTAGTATTGTCCTGCCTCAGTTTCTTCTCAGTATTTAGTCTTCAGGACAAAGACAAGACTGTTTGGGAAGACCACAGATAGCCATAAAGTATAAGGTTTGTTTGGCTTCTTTGTGTTGGAGGACTCTGGTGAAAATCTCCCTCCAATACAAATATTGGGGTCATTGCCTCCAATTGAGATACTTTCCCAGGTTATGTGGCACCCATTCCACAATTGGTACACCGAGGAATTCGCAAAGTTTATTCTCATAAGTTATCTGTCAAGACTGACTCTACTAATTGCTTACCAAAGAATCCAGACCCACTGCCGTCGAGTCAATTCCGACTCATAGAGTAGAACTGCCCCATAGGGTTCCCAAGGCTGTAAATCTTTACGGAAGCAGATTGCCACATCTTTCTCGAACGGAGTGGATGGTGGGTCTGAACCTCCGACTTTCCGGTTAGCTGCTGAGCATTTTAACCACTGTGTGACCAGGGCTCCTTACTAGTTGCTTATTCAATATCTGTTCTTCCTTTATTCTTTTGTTGGATAATGTGCCCAACTTAAAAGTGAAATTTCCCAGCCTTCTTTGCAGGAAGGAGTGACCTTGTGACATGGTTCTGTCCAGTGACATGAAAGGGAAAGTTGTTGGGTGAGGCTTTTGAGGAAGATCTTTAAAAGAGGGGCCAGGTCAGTTAACTTGAACCCCTTTGGTCTTTTGGCCTGTTCTTTCTTCCTGACTGGAACAGAGGCAGCAGGCTGAAGGTAAAGGTCTCAGCCTTACAATGCTAAGCCTTTGACTCCATGCCAGGGGCTTTTTTTCCATTGCATGAGAAAAAATAAAAGTCTAATTTATTTAAGTCACGTTAGTTTGGTTCCTGTTGCAGCTGAGCGCAATAGTTAAGATTTATACCTGCTTAAGATGCTTCTCTGATCTGAATCCCTTAACTGAATCTTCTTCACTAAGCCTAGGCTTAAAAGGACCGTGGCTAGGATTCACCCTGATGCTTCCCCAAACCTAACTGCCTTCTTGAATCCAGGGTGGTATTAAGGTAGAGCAGACCAGGGAACTTGCCCACCTGGCCCTGGTCTCTTGCCCTTCTGGAAGTACAACGTCCTCCATGCAACTGAATTTAAATCTATTCTTGGATTCCAAGTGCTGGATAGGCTTTAGTGTGAGCTTTGGGCCAAAGTGAGCAAGTTCTTGCCTTTGGGAGTGATCCTAACCTGAGCAGAAAGACACAGGCTCAGCTGTTACAGTTGTGGTTCCTTCTACAAATGAAGCTCACATACATTTATGGAGTGCCCTCCTTTAGGGCCTCTCTGCAGCCTTTCAGATTGCGGACTTTACAAAGGCGAGACTTGAAGAGAGAAGTGTTTCCTCTCTGTTGGCTTACTTCTTCAGCATCTTGCGTTTTCCTTTGAGTAGATACTTACTGTGTATTCTTGACTTCTGTAACAGTCAAAGTAAGTGGTTTCTGTTCAGTATCTTCACATGTGGTTCTGTCAGTGGCCTGGGTCATCATCAGTTATCTTCAGGGCTGGTGTTGGAATGGACATGGGCTTTATTGCCCAACAAACCTGGATTTGAATCCCAGCTCAGTCACTTAACCCTTAGGGGGTATCTAAGATTCTTCAGTAAAACAGACAACATCATCTGTCACAGGATTGTTGTGAAGATGGGAGAGGAAGAGGTTTAAAAACACAAAATGTGAAGTAGGCATTTGATATATAAATGGAAGTGCCCCTTGTAGCTTTGGTTCAAAGGGTCTTTGAAAATCTCCAAACATAAGTGAGTTTAATTTAATTAGAAATAAATGTATGCCACATGACTCCTCTATGAGGGAACAGTGCTCAGATTCCCAGCATGCTTGGGGCAGGCTGCTGGGAGGGGGTAGGGGGTCCTGGTGGGGTTGAGGTAGGAAAGGGTGTGTTCCTTTTTCAAAACTGTTCTATTTCAAATCCTGGTTGCTGAATACTTTTTATTATAGAAATGTCCTTTTTAGAATATAGGATCAACAAGTGCTCATTGTTCAGATGTAAACAGTAGGATAATGTCTCAAAAGAAAAGTGAGTCTTCCATAATCCCTCCTTCCCCAAATGCAAGCACTGTAGCTATTTGTGTCTTTGCTTCCAGTCCTCTTTCTGTACATATAAACACACACATACATGCAAATGCACGCGTGTATTCTTAAAAAGTGTAATAATATCTATATGGGTCTACATTGTTTTTCCTCCTGAATATACATCTACCTCATTCTTTTTATTGGCTATGTTGTATTCTGTTGCCTGAAGACACTGTAATTTACTTAATACCCAGTTGTAGGACTGTTTCTGCTCTTTGCTCTTTAAAATAATTCTGTGATGAATAACCGTGACCCATATCTATGTTCCCAAAAGTGGAAGTAATGGGTCAAAAAGAACACACATTGTAAATACTGATAAATATTGACAAATTTCTCAGTAGACAGTTGTGGCGATGTCAACTCTCACCAATTCTGTAAGAGTTCTCAGCTCCTTAAACTCTTGATAACAATGGGCGTTTGATCTTTGCTAATCCAGTGGTCGGAAAATGAAGTCTCATAGTTTTTAATTTAAAATTTTGGATACTTGTGAGTTTTTGGCATTTTTCTTACTTATTTGCCTGTGTGAATATTTCTATAAATTGCTGGTTCAAGTTTTTTGTGCATACTTTCTTTTGGTTTACTCAACTTTTTTTTATTCATAGGCACTCTTTGTATTTTAAGGACATTAACCTTTTGTCATATAGATTCCAGGTATTTTTCCCCATTTTCCATTTGTCTTTCAATCTGGTTTATTATAGTATCTTTCTCATAGAAAAACTTGAAAAATTTATTTTATTTGATGAAATCCCTCAACCTTTTCCTGTGTGAATTGCATGTCATAATCAGAATGGTTTTCCCATCCTTCAGATCATAAGACAAATTCCTGTATTCTCCCTAGAAGTTTAATAATTGTTTTTTTTTTTTGCATTTAATTATTTAATCCTTTTAGAATTTATTCTAAGTATGGTATGATCTGGGAATTTAACTGTGTTTTTTTTTTTTCTAAATCATTTAGCTAATCGTGAATGTTGTTTTCTGAAGAAGACTGATCACCGAATAGTTGAGTTACCTTTAGTTCTTACTCCTCTGTATATATGAGAGGAGGTTTGCTTTTCAAATACATGAGTCCAGGGCAAGGATGCTGGATTGGGAGTTAGATGTCTTAAGTTTGAATCAGGCTGGAGACAGTGGGCAAATCACTCAACCTCACTGAGCTACAGTTCCTTCAACTGCAAAATAGAAATAATCCATACCTAATGGGGGGTGAGTGGGGGTAGTGGTTGTTCAGTGGTAGAGTTCTCACCTTCCATGTGGGAGACCTGGGTTTGATTTCCCACCAGTGCGCAGCCATCACTCATCGGTTAGTGGAGGTTTGCATGTTCCTATGATGCTGAACAGATTTCAGCAGAGCTTTCAGACGAAGATGGACTGGGCAGAAAGGCCTGGTGATGTACTTCCAAATATCAGCCAGTGAAAACCCAAGGGGCACAGTGGTCTGATCTGCAACAGATCGTGGGAATGGCACGGGACAGGCAGTGTTTCATTCCATTGTGCATGGGGTCACCATGAGTCAGGGCTTGAGGGCAGCTAACGAACATGTTTGGTGATGTGTAGGATTACATTAAGTGACAGTATACGATAGCCCCTGGCACATCCAGAGATGTTAGGCAAATCCCTTCTGCTTCACTTTTTTTTTTTTTTTAATTGTTGTACAAATATATTTAACACAACATTTGTCAATTCAACATTTTTCAAGTGTTCAATTTTGTGATAAAATTACATTAATCACACGCACCCATTACCCATAATCTGATTCACTCTTCTAATTGCTTTCCTGAAAAGGCCATGTGGAGCGCGAATTGCCCTGTCCTGGGGAACCTGGGTTCTCCCCTGCCTCAGTGTCTTGAACTCCTGCTGACGGGCTTTCTTTGCTGAGGTCTGCCGAGTCTCCAACCTCCCGTCTTAACATCTATAGCGTGTGATTCCAGCATCAGCCGGCTGTCTACTCTCCTACCTCTGGGACCCAGGGCATTTATTGCTCAAGATGGGTTTGACGGGAGTGCTGGCAGATGGTGATAGATTTGGAGGTCTGAGGCAGGATGGAGCTTGGAGCTCTTCCCTCTGAGTCCTGCTTGCCTGCCAGGAGGAGGCCAGTCTGTCCTTCTTTTGTACTCTTGGCAGTGCTTGGGCTTGATGGGCTGGCCACAGGTGCAGGCGAGATGAGGGGACTTGGAGGGTGACATGGGGAGAGAGGCTCAGAGAGACATGGGGGGAGCGAGGGATGCAAAAACAAAGACCCAGAGAAGAAAGACAGAGAGACATGGAGCCTTGGCAGGGGGTGGTGTGCAAACACAGAGAGAGAGACAGAGACAGACAAGGAGAGAGGAAGACTGAGGTGAGCAGAAAGAGGAAGAAAGGCACAGTTTGGCAGAAACAGAGAAAGGATGAGCAGGGAGATGAGCGATAAGCACAAGGGGAAAGAGAGCAGCAGAGACTGGAAGGGAAACAGGGCGAAAGGGAACAGGCCAGAATTAGAGTGAGGCTCTCACCTTGAAAGGAACCCTGGGGATGCAGTGGTTAAAGCACTTGGCTGCTAACCGAAAGGTTGGCAGTTCAAACCCACCAGCCACTCCGCCGGGGAAAGATGTGACAGTCTGCTGTCGTAAAGATGACAGCCTTGGAAACCCTGTGAGGGCAGTTCTACTCTGTCCTATAGGGTTGCTCTGCGTCAGAATGACTTGACGGCAGTTGGGAGCCAAAAAACTCGGCCCTCAAGGTTAACAATATTTTAATGCAATATTTAAAACAATCGGATTGGCAAACTATGTTCTCTGGTCGTCTGCCTCCTCCTGTAAGTTTTAGAGCTGGGATGGATCAGGGTGAGGCAAGTGGGGGAGATGTGCAAGGGCAGGGCCAGGTCCTGTCTTTATTGAAATGATCGATACTTTGCTCATTGTGTATTTCTGACATCATTTAGATTTTTAAAATTATTACCTTAAGGATTATTTATCTTGATCACCGAGTTTTTTGGCGACCCCTTAAATTTTGCGCCTGAGGTGACTCCTTCACTTGCCTCACCCTAGTCCCGCCTGGAAAGGGAGAAACAGGGAGAGAGAACTGCACAGGGAGAGTGGGAGAGGGAGAGGCTGATGGAAAGAAAGGAGAGAAGTAGAAGAGGCTGTGAGGGAAAGCTGGTGGTGAGAGGAAATGAGGAAGGAGAATGAGAGAGGAGAGAGGGAAGCAGGATTAAAGCAGTTACGGAAGCCGGCAGACAGAGTGAGCTAGCAAGACAGAGGTGTGGAGAGAGCTGAGGCAGGAGAAAGGAGGGAAACTGATCCAGACAGAAGGGAAGAAGAGCCAGCAGGCCTGAGAGAAAGAACAAGGCAGACAGGACAGGACGGGAGCAGGAAGGAGAGGGAGAGAGGTCCCAGAAGCAAGTGAGGAAGAGGCTGATAGGAGTCAGTGAGAACTTGTTCTAATGGGAGCTGCTAATGGCAGAAAGAGGAGCAGTCCTCTTTGGCTGTGAAGCCTGTCAGCTCTGGCTCAGCGGTGCTTGAAGGTTTAGAGGAAACTCTCTGTGGGAGAGGGAGGCTGAGGGTGCAGCTGCCCCAGCGTGGCCTCAAGGGGGCTCCCCATGACCCGCAGACCCCTAAGGAAAGGAGTTGGCCTTGAGCTCAAGGAGGCAGAAGCTCCCAGCTCTGATGATTCTCAGATGGTAGGGAAAGGGACACTTTCAGCTAACGGATGGGCCAGCACCTTCTGGGATCCCTAAGGTCCAATTCTGGAAGAAGGAATTTTTCTTAGTGCTGGTGTGGGCTGACTTATTTTGTTATTGGGAATATTTAGTGTGTATTTATTTACTTTGTGAATCTTTCTGATGTGAAAGATAACCATTATAATTCCCTAGGCCTCCTCCCTTATCTTATATTTATGTGTCCAAAGGAATCTCCCCACAGGTAACTTACATGAGTTGAAAAGTGATTTAAAACAAGAGGATTCAGTACAGTCCAGGGATTCAGTAGAGAACACCAATCTTGGCGTTATTATTTTTAGTAAAACACTTGCTGAGATTTGCTGCGAGTGTGGGCTATACACCAGGCACCATGCGAACACTTTACATATCGCTTCCCGTCTTGCCTGTCATGGCCCTGTGAAGGTGGTGCAGTGGTTATCCCCATTTATAGGTACAAAAACCAACACCCGGAAGAGTAACATGACTTGCGCATAGTTGCACAGATCGTAAGTGGCCAAGTGGCATCTAGTCCAGAAAATTGGAATCCCGGGCCTTCACACTTGACTTTCATTCTGCCCTGGAGGTCAGCCAGCCTGGAGCACACACCGTATGCCAAGGAAGACATGCCAGAGAGCACCACCATGCAGGACACTCACGCTGTGTGCATCTCCATCTCGATACCCATCCCAGTCCCTGTACCTCCTTTGGTGTGTTTTTCATTTGTGCCTTTTCTGCACATTTAGACCACTGGAAATTGAGTATTGGCTACTGATTGAAACCAAAACCAAACCCATTGCCATAGAGTTGAGTCCAACTCATAGTGACCCTTTAGGACCGAGTAGAAGTGCCCTATAGGGTTTCCAAGGCTGTAATCTTTACGACAGCAGATTGCCACATCTTTCTCCCTTGGAACAGCTGGTAAGTTCAAACCACCATCCTTACGGTTAGCAGCCAAGTGCTTAACCACTGAGCGCTACCAGGTCTCCTCCCTGCTACCTTGTCATTGTTGTTAGGTGTCATAAAGTCGGCTCCGACTGATAGCAACTCTGTACAACAGAATGAAACACTGCCCGGTCCTGTACCATCCTCACAATCATTGCTATGCTTGAGCCCATCATTGCAGCCACTGTATCAGTCCATCTTGTTGAGGGTCTTCCTCTCTTTTGCTGACCCTCGACTTTACCAAGCATGATGTCCTTTTCCAGGGACTAGTCCCCGTTGATAAGATGTCCAGAGTATGTGAGACGAAGTCTTGCCAGCCTTGCTTCTAATGAATATTCTGGCTATACTTTTTCCAAGTCAGATTTGTTGGTTCTTCTGGCAGTCCACAGTATGTTCAGTATTCTTCGCCAACACTATGATTCACAGGCATCCATTCTTCTTTGGTTTTCCTTATTCATTGTCCAGATTTCACATGCATATGAGGCGATTGAAAACACCATGGCTTGGGTCAGGTGCACCTTAGTCCTTGAAGTGACATCTTTGCTTCTGAACACTTTAAAGAGGTCTTTTGTAGCAGATTTGCCAGTGCAGTACATCGTTTGATTTGTTAGTTGCTGCCAAGTCAATTCTGATGCATGGCGACCGCATGTATGTGGAGTAGAGCAGTTCCATAGGGTTTTCAAGGCTGCGACCTTTCAGAAACAGATCACAAGGCCTGTCTCACAAGGTACCTCCAGTTGGGTTCGAACCACCAAACTTTTGGCTAGTTGTCGAGCGCTGAACTGTTTGTGCCACCTAGAGACTACCCATTAAATTACAATGTGGACAAAATACTGCTTGTCCCTCCCTAGTTTATTACTGCTTCAAGGAGAAGGAAAGAGAATGGAGGCAATACTTTTGAACATCTACTGTGTGCTCCTACTTAAGTTTGATGTAAAAGATAACAATTATTACTCCGTTTTGCAGAGGTAGGAAGTGAGGGTAAGAGAGTTAACTTGCAGTCAATGACAGGTAGGGCTGGGATTTGAATTCGGGTCTGGCTGATTCTGAATCCAGTGCCAACCTCCCTCTATCCCTGTCAACTAAATAGCATCCCTAGGGCCATTGGGCAAATCTGCTGCAAAAGACCTCTTTAAAGTGTTAAAAAAACAAAGATGTTACCTTGAAGACTAAGGTGTGCCTGACCCAAGCCTTGGTGTTTTCAGTTGCCTCGCATGCATGCAAAAACTGGGTGATGAATAAGAAAGACTGAAGAAGAATTGATGCCTTTGAATTGTGGTGTTGGCACAGAATATTGAATATACCATGGACTGCCGGAAGAACGAAAAATCTGTCTTGGAAGGAGTGCAGCCAGAATGCTCCTTCGAAGCAAGGATGGTGAGACTATGTCTCAGATACTTTCGACATTATCAGGAGGGACCAGTCCCTGGAGAAGGATATCATGCTTGGCAGAGTAAAGGGTCAACAATAAAGAGGAATACCCTCAATTAGATGGATTGACCCAGTGACTGCAACAATGGGCTCAAGCGTAACACTGGTTGTGAGGATGGTGCAAGACCGGGCAGTGTTTTGTTCTGTTGTACATAGGGTCGCTGTGAGTTGGAGCCGATTCCGCGGTACCTGACGACAGCAGGTCCAAATGCCCTTGTGCCTTCATGTACAGGTTTGAAGACCACATCTCTTTTGGCATCCAGTGTTCTTGTGAATACTGTTACAACGAGCCCAGCCTAGCAAATGGTTACAAAGGTTACAGAAGGGAAGAGTTCCATGGTCACAGTAGAGACCCACCATTGTTCCCTTGCTGAGCAACACACAGGTAACTGTAGAGGGATGTATGCCATGCAACTCTTAGGTGCAACATGGAAAGTGGCCCTTTTCCTTTAAAAGATCTCATGTCCCATAACTTGCCTGAGATGCTTTAAAATGCCTCTTCAGGCCTCCATGTCCCCATCCCCTGTACTATTTGACATGCGAAGTGTCATATTCCAAAGCAAATTAGTCTGAAATGAATCTCCTTTTTTATTTCAAAAATCCAGATTTAGATTTTAGGTTCATTAATATGCACAAACACTGCTTGGTTAAGCCTGTTTTAATTTCGTTGTGTGCTTTGTAAACAGGGATTACAAAGACGTTTGCATTTTCATAGCACATTTTGGAGTAGTGTATACATTTGGGCCATTATCACATAATAAATAAATAACCCCCTGAAACTTGGTAATGTCATCCCCGGAATGTTGATTTTTATTCTCCTCCTTCATCATGTGGATGTGTGGCTGTGGCCTCAGGAGTCTGAATGTGGCCTAAAAGCAATGCCCTGTCCCTTGGTGCCCATTTGGTGGGCATGGGCCAGCTCTAATGCTGGGGGAATGAAGCCTCAGCTTGGCTCAGGGAGCTGGACTTGGAAACACACCCCATTTATTAAATCTTTCACTAAACGGTGACAGTTGTAGGCATTAGTTACTCATAGTGGCTGCCAAATGCACTGGAAGTGTAGGCTTCTCTTGTTATACACAGATAACAGAGTGATGGGACTGCTGGAGGAAGGTTCCGGCCATCCGAGGCAATGGCCAGGAGTCATGTCAGGGAAGTGCTACATGGAAACTGGGTCTTCCAGGAAGACTCCATCTTCAAAAGTGAGAGACAAGACAAACATTTCCTGTAATGCAATGCAACACGAGATTTTCATCATTATCTTTACACCAGGCACTGGAGGGCAGGTAACGGCATCTTGTCGGTAACAAAAGAGCAACAGTAATATAACCAGTATACATTGTGTCTTTTCTGTGGGTTAGACAGTGAACTGAGTTGTTTTATGTTTGTTATCTTATTTAATCCTCACAACAATCCTTTGAGATATTTGTCAGTATCGTCCTTATGCCACCGATAAGGAAAATAAGCGCTTAAGGAACTTGCCCAAGATCGTAACTCCACTGAGAACTCAAACCCAGGTCGTCTGCCTTGAGCTCATTCTTATAACCGTATTTCTTGCTGCACTTATGGTGTATCCCCAAGGCAGTGCAGGTTACTAAAGTAGGTTCTCAGCAATGTTTGCTGAATCAATTAATGAATGAACAAGTGAGTAAAAGCAGCAGCCTGCCCCTCCCCATTTCTCTTCTCAGCCCCAGCGATATCACAGGGAATTGCAGTTGTCTGTCTCTCCCTAGAGGGTGGATAGAGTCCAAAAAGACAGGGTCTCTGGGCAGGGTGGTCCACTCTGAGATGTCTGCCCCACCCACTTCTGCTTTACCTTAGTTGTCACAGCACCTGCTTGTTTACTTTTATCCCCCGTGCCAACAGGCTCAAGATACTAACTTATTTCTCTGTTTATCTCTAGGGTCTGGCATAGCCTCTGGGCACACAGACTGTGGTAGGTTTTATATTTTCTTGGACTAGCTGGTAAGAAGGTTGCTTGTTGTGAATAAAATGCATTAATGGCCGCAGAAATCATTTCAAAGCTCTCGATGCTGTGGGGGAGAATTCTATGTGGCAGTCATTTAGACCTTTCCCTACTTGTCTTATGTCAGATTTTCTAGGACATGCATTCTCAATGAGGATGCTATTGCCTCCAAGAGGGCGAAAATTGACTCTTGGGAAGTGAAAAAAATCTTAGTGTTTTTATATATAAAGCATAGATTTGCATTTAGTACATAAACAGATATATAGCCTATCTGTGGTATTAAAATTTCATGGAGGGGGTAGTTACGAAAAAGCATCCTTGTTGTTGTTGGGTGCTGTCGAGTCGATCCGACTCATAGTGACCCCATGTGAGAGCAGAACTGCCCCACAGGGTTTTCTAGGCTGTAATCTTTATGGCAGCAGATCGCCAGGTCTTTCTCCTGTAGAGCCACTGGATGGATTTGAACTGCCAGCCTTTCAGTCAGCAGCTGAGGGTTTACCCATTGCGCCACCAGGGCTCCTTAATACTTAAAAAAATGTTGAGAGACATTGCCGGAGATGCAGAGCCTGAGACAGAGATTCATGTGAAAATGATTTATTGGGGGAGTGCTATTAGCAGAGGTGGAGGGAGGGGAAATAGGTCGGGGCAGGGGAAGAAAGTTACGCAAGGATGTGGTCTCCACTGGAGTCTACTGTCAGCTTGATCCCTTGGGGAGCTCTGGAGTATGAATTGCACTGTAGAGTTGCCCCCACCTTGAGGCAAGAGGCCTTTTGTAGTTCTGTGTCAGTCAGTGATTGGCCCCTGACTGTCCAATGAGGGTAGGGGGGTTGGGGAATAACCCCTATGATGGCGCCTGTTGGCCAAGGACAGTTCTCTGGAGAAGGTGGCAGCTGTGAGGCTTTAGCAGCCAGCACCCACAGCAGCTGGGGGAGGCATGCACCAGCCCAGTGAAGGGGATCTGGGAGGACGGACACTCCTCCAGCACTACACCCTCCTCCTGTGGCTTTGGAGAAGTACCGTGATTGCTTCCTCTGCTTTTATGTTCAGATGCATTGTAGTCTGGGAAAGGGGGTGGGGCACAGATGGGAAACGGGAGGCTCTGATTCACGTGAGCATCCTCACTAGAGGCATCAGCCTCAGCCTCAGCATTGATGTCTTTGGTTATGGAGCATGAGGGCTTCCATGAAGATGGGAGGTATCTTGCATTTGGACAGGGAAACTCTCCTGTTTTGGGGGGTTACCATCTTTTGGAAATATTTCTAGAAATTGAGTTGAAGTTTTTTTCTTCAACTAAAAGGAAACAAGGGGAGAGAATTAAAATTAGCAAGATTTTAGAAGAATTCTTTCTTCTTATTCAGCAGACAGTACAGACTCTGGCCATTTGTTGCTTGAGGTGCTTTCTCAGGAGGCTACACTTGACTACTGGTCCTTCTCATTCTTCACTGTCTTCAGTGCCTAGTAGAATATGTGGGAGCATAGTTGGGCTCAGAAAATAGTTATGAATGAATGAATGAACAAGTGAATGGAATAAGTAAGTCCAAGAAGGTGATTCTGTACTGGATTTGAGCCAATAGTCTGCAGCACATTTATTTGCTTTCAGAGTAAGCAAAGGAATACGCAAAAAGGGTGGTCCATGTTTCCTTAATTCCCCAGGCCTAGGAGGAGGGCAGCTCCATTCCTTCTCTGCCTCTGCACACTTGAGGACAGTGGAAAAGCAATGCTTACCTGTTGCTTCTCTCTCAGGGGACTTTTGAAGCTGATTGGAATGAGATATTCATGGCTCTTTAATCTTGTAGGAAGAAAGGAATTTTATGAGGATAATAATATGCTGTCCTCGATACGTGAAGAACCTCCTCATACTCATGGTTAGTGGAGGCATTGATTTTGAAGAATTTTTTTTTTCTTGCAAGTGCTGAATTTATGCAACCCTGTGTTCCTAGCCTGTGCAAGATATTTGGAAACAAAGTTAGATGATGATGATGTTCCTGTTGTTGATAATGATACTGTCAACTAATATACATTGAGCGTTACCAAGTATCAGGCTCTGTGCTAAACGCTTTATCTGCATGATCTCATCCAACTCTTATGAGATTGTAGGAGGTCAGTGCTATAATTGACTCAATTTTATAGATGGAGAAACTGAGACCAAAAGAGGTTACTTGATTTGTTTAAGGTCACACAGCTGATAAGGGACAGAATTTTACAGACATGGTTGAGATGCAGCTCTGTGTTAGATGTGAACTGAGGGGATAAATGTCCAATAGCTTGTGGTGGAGAAAGATCTTGTGTATAGGGTAACATTTGAGCTGGACTAGAAGGATTTTAGAGGATGTAAAGGAAGGAGAGAGGAGCCCTGGTGGTGTAGTGGTTAAGCACTTGGCTGCTAACCAAAAGGTCGGAAGTTTGAACCCAGCAGCCACTCTGCGGGAGAAAGATGTGGCATTCTGCTTTTGTAAAGATTACAGCCTTGAAAACCCTATGGGACAGTTGCAGTTTGTCCTATAGGGTCACTATGAGTTAGAATTGACTCGATGGCAAAGGGTTAAAGGAAGGGGAAGACACTCCAGAACAGCTGTAGGTGGGGGGCACGCAGGATCTATTTGGTATCCAGATGTGGCTGGACCACAGCTTGTGTGAGGATGGGTGGACTGGTAGGGAGTGTGTGAAGGATGATAAACCTAGAAAGGAAGGTTGGAGTCATGTGACGGGGTTTTGAATGCTATGTCTTTGCCTGTACTGGGGACCAAAGGCACATATTCAGGAAATGGTGGCTGCAATTAGGAGGGAAACCTGTGACCATGAAGTAAGATGTTTGAGCTGGGCTTTTGGGGAAGGTCTGATTGGACAGGCATAGGCATATGGGTGGAGCACTCCAGGTGGTGGCACAAAGCACTGTGAGCAGAAGCCAGAGGTACCAAGTGCAAGATGGATTGGGTGATTTGCTCGACAGCGAGGACTCAGCAAGCTGGGTGTGAAGAAGGAGATTCTGTTGGAGAGCCTCTTTGGGACCCAAGCACCCCAGACCACTGAGTGTAAACTCTACGCTGCTCTGGCTCCAGCTTTGGCAGAGAGTGACTCTATAATGGAAATGGGCTGGTGAGGGGGAAGAGTGATGGCAGAGAGACCAAGCTGGTCATTGTGGTAAGATTTCATGGGTGAAGTCACTACAGTCTGAATTAGGGTGGGGAAGAAGGGCTGGGAAGGAAGGAGTGGGGTGGGGCCAGTTTTGAAGGTAGACAAAGCAGGCTTTGGTGAGAAATGGGGTGTGGAAGAAGTGAGAAGGAGCCTCTGCACCTGAGTGACAGAAATGCTAAGAAGAGCTGGTTTCATGGGAAAGATGATGTGGTTGGCCTCGGATGTTTGAGTTCACGCTGCTCTGCCAGGGCAGACTGGATCTATCTATTAGGCAGCTGGAACCCTGTGTCTGCGGCTGCCTGGGAGATACTTTTCCTTTCCGCTCTGCTTGAGTAAGCCTGAAGCAAGGGGCACTGAAGTGTGAGGAGCCCCCACTTTCCCTGAGGGACGTCAGATGATCAGAATGAATGTAAATGTAGCCACAGTCACAGATGCCGCATGAATGGAATAAGTCAAGAGTGCACGAGTAGTAAACGTGACAGATAATCTTCCAGAAATACAAACCTGAGCTTGTCACTCTTCTGCCTACCCGCCATTGCCCTCAGGGCGAAGTCCAGCTCCTTAGCATGTGTACAGGCTCCTTGAGGCTTGGTCCCTTCTGACCAGCCCTGAAGTCCCATCTTGCCCTCATCCCTTCCTCACCTTAGCCTCTCTGTCCCTTGTACAGTTTGAAGAACACATTGTATCACTCTTACTCTGTGATTTGGCACCTGCCACTCCCCTTTCCTGGAAACTTCTCTTTGTCTCTCTCGCTCTCTCCAGTTCTTCAACACTCGGCTCAGTATCTCATGGCCTGTGACATTCGAGATTGTATGTGTCTGTGGGCAGGCCTCTCCTCCAGTCACCTGTAGGCTCCCCAAGGTCAAGGGCTGCTTCTGTCCCCAGTCTCTCTCATAGGAATAGCACAGGGTATGCAAGAGTGAGTGAGTGAGTGAATGAATGAATAGATGGATAGGTGGAATGCCTTTTATATTTAGTCCTTTTGGGGAGGTAGCTTTTCTCAAGTTTTTAGAGGTTTTTTAAAATAATTTTTTGGAAGAAATATTGGAGCTGCTAGAATAGAAAAGATTCAATGAAGTAGTCTCCTGACACCCTCCTACCCCTTGCCTCAGTTTTCCTCTTTGCCCTGCCTTGGCCATAGGTGGCCCATAGCTCTCCTTGTTGCTTTGTCATTGCTCACCGAGGTATAAGGGCCATTAGCTCCACAATAAGATGCTCCTGGGCCTCTGCAGTCTGGTGAAGCGTGAGGAATGCCAGAATATTCTCAGAAAGACGATTTTGATTTGTGTGGTCAGCCTGAGTGCCCCAGACAGACACCTGAGGTGCCTGAGTGGAGGAGCTTCGTGATCACCCTGAGTGTCACAGAGCATAGGACATGGGGAGGAAGGGTAGCCTTTGTGGCCAGGAGAGACCTTAGGCTGTTTCTTTGACTTTAATGTCACGTTGACCTCCTTACCTCCTAAAAAAGTGCCATGATTCCTCAGTCTTTAAGAAGAGTAGTGATTCTTTAAATTTGTAACAAAGCCGGTACTGCAGCATTCTGCCTAAGGACAGTAATTTAGTAACTGACATTTATTGTGTACTTACCATGTGCCAAGCACTGGGCTAAGTCTGCCGTTTTAGTTGGATTATTTTACTTCATACTCATGGAAGGTTCTATTCTTCCATTTTACAGTTAAGGAAACCCGGGCAAAGACAGGTTATAACTTGGCCAAGGTCACACAGTTGGTAAGGGCTGGGATGAATATTAAACACAGACAATGCCTACAGTATTAACTGCTATGCTCAATACCTTTCAAAAGACTCAGCATTTTTCAAACTGGGTCAGGAAATGGTTCTGCTTGTATTTTAAACAAAAAGTTTCGTCATGATTCCAAAGTTGTTGGTTAAGTTTGAGGGCTGGGGCATGTAGGGTCAGTTTGGGATTCAGATGTGGCTGGACCCCAGCTTGTGTGAGGATGGATGAGGCTGGTTATCTGCTGTGATAACAGCTGAGAAGCACGTATGAGGGAAAATGTTTAGCTGGTGGAGTTGGATTCTAGGTTGTCTCAAAGTCTACAAAGTTCTGTCCAGACATTTTACCTACATGGTTAAAATTGGGCAATTCTGTTGGATTCAGTTGGATAAGCAAAATCTGTAATGAGAAATATTAGTGTTTCTAGATCTCTATCTAAATCATAACATTTGGTACAGTGACTTTAATTTACATATCAAAGTTATTGCAAGTGAAATGATAAATAACTCATGAAGCCAAAAATGGCTAAAGATAGCAGAATAATAAGATCTGATGCTGCATGCATTTAAAGTCAGACACCAATATTTCCATTCTGAGAACTGTTACAATCAAATATGTGTTTCTGTTTCCAAGTCTAAAATCAGAACCAAAAATACTTCTCCTCTTTGAGATTTTGCTGCTCCTTCTGAACTCTAAATTGTCAACAGAAAGGGCCAAACTGCTTGGCTAACAGACAGCTTTCACTTTGTCTCTGCTGGCTACGTGATTTTCTACTTCAGTGATGATGTTTCAAATCTTGTTTAACCTTCTGATTGACTTTGTGATCTCATGAGCTGTAATCTGCTTTCTCTCTCTCTCTCTGGACTTTTCTTGACTCTGCTCTTGATCTCAGATGGTCCTGATGGCTGTGGTTTTTCTGGACAGGAGTCATCTGGGTTCGGTTCATACTGATGTATGAAGGTCTTTCCTCCCTGAATTAAAATGAGATACTGTTTTTGTGACCCCTTCTCCTTAGGAGCTTCACACTCTCAGTAGTCTAGAAATTTCTGTGCAGACTCTAGACTGGGTAACCACACCTTGCCTCGCAGCTTATTTCATCAGATATGTTGTTTTCATCAGCTTAGCATGAATGTCTGCATAGGTGGGGAAGTGCTAGACTTCTCCGCAAGGGCATGTTTCTCCTGGGGGTCTCTACAGAAACAAAAATAATTTAGTTCTTTTCTATGAGGTAAACATCAATGATTTCACTCCTGTGATTTTATGTTCATGGGAAGAAACAAAGACAGTTCAATAAATGTTATACATATATTTTCATATTGTGGTCCATAAAGAAGACAAAGGGGACTCTGGGGAGAATAATGGTGACAAAGATGTCAAGTTCCAAGAGAAGTCTAGGAAGCTGAGCATGAAACATAATAGCAAAGAGATACAGATGGAGGAACCAGAGTGTGGCAAAGGGATCCTCCAGAGCAGATGGTGAAAGGGGTGGGCAGACACAGGACTGAGAATTTGAGGTTGTAGTGAGTTTCTGTGCATTTTGAGGTAAAAGAACCCATGTGAATGATTCTTTCCTTAGGTTTTGGGAATCAGAATAAATTATCATAAGCTACTACTGTGCTTCGCAGGCTGATAGAATCCCCCGTAATTTTAACTAGAACAATCTTTCTTGATTGGGTACAGCTATTCTGTTTTATTTTTGAAATATATTTGAAAATAAAAGTTTCTTTTCTCAAGGGACCTGAAGATTACACTCATGGGGTGGAGCGACCTACTTTGTTTTATTTTTTAAAATCGTGTTTATTTTACATTTCTGGGTTAAAAACGTATCGTCTTGCTTAAGGTTGAAAACTAGAAAATATGTAGATTGGGAAATGTAGAAAACATATGGAAGAAAAGAAAACTCATATATTGAATATTTTCCTCCTCTATTTTACAGACAGAATTGTATGCTCTGTTTTATAAATGTAGGTTCAAGCTAAGCCTTGTTTTTTATACCTCATTATCATATACTTTATAATTGACCATATATCCCGTTCTGTGTTAACTTATTTAACCTTTTCCCTGTTGTTGAGCATGAAGGTTGTGTCCAGTTTTTTCTGTTAGAAGACCGTTGCAATGAAAATCTTTGGATGTTCATCTTTGTGTACTTCTCTAATTATTTACTTAGGATTGAGTCCCAGAAATAGAAAAAGATGACCAAAGATATTTCTTTTAAACACGTTTAAAATTCTTGAAGCAGTATTCAAAACTCTGTTTACCTTCATGTATTCATTGAACAACATCCTTCCCTATAGGGTGATAAGTCAGATTCGACTAGAGAGCAGTGGGATTTTTTTTTTTTTTTGGTTGAATGAATGAAAGCGTCAACATAGTTATTGGTCATTTGCCTTTCTTTTGTGAATTGGTTAATATCCTTCATCAGTTATTCTAGTGGCTTGGTTGTCTTTTTCTTAGTAAGTTTTAGGAGCTCTTTACGCATCTTGGATATAAACTCCTTGTCAAGTTAGTCATTTTTCTTTAAATGCTGCCTGTCATGTATTTTTTGTAATACTATCTTAAAGAATTGGGACATTTCTTCATTTTTCTAGATTTTAACCAAGCTTCCCAAACTTACTCAGAAATCACCTGGGGAGCTTATTAAAATACTGATACTGATTCAGTAGATCTGGGGTGGGGCTTGAGAGTCAGAGTTTACAAAAGCTCCCAGGTGATGCCTGTGCTCCTGCTGGCCTGTGGACTATACTTTGAGTAGCATGAATCTTGTTGTTGTTAGGTGCCTGTCCAGTTGCTTCAGACCCGTAGCAACCCTATGTACAACAGAATGAAACACTGCCCGGTCCTGTGCCATCCTCACAATCATTGTTATGCTTGAGCCCATTGTTACAGCCACTGAGTCAATCCATCTTGTTGACGGTCTTCCTCTTTTTCCGTGACCCTCTACTTTATCAAGCATGATGTCCTTCTCCAGGGACTGGTCCCTCCTGATAACATGTCCAAAGTACATGAGATGAAGTCTCACCATCCTTGTTTCTAAGGAGGCTTCTGGCTGTACTTCTTCCAAGACAGATTTGTTTGTTCTTCTGGCAGTCCATGATGTATTCAGTATTCTTCACCAACACCATAACTCAAAGGCATCTTCTTTGGTCTTCCTTATTCATTGCCCGTATTTTGCAAGCATATGAGGTGATTGAAAACACCATGGCTTGGGTCAGGTGCACCTTAGTCCTTAAAATGACATCTTTGCTTTTTTTTGCAGGAGATTTGCCCAATGCAATGCATCGTTTGATTTCTTGTCTGCTGCTTCCATGGGCGTTTTTACAGGTTCAAGTAAAATGAAATCCTTGACAACTTTAATCTTTTCTCTGCTTATCATTATGTTGCTTATTAGTCCAGTTGTGAGGATTTTTATTTTCTTTATGTTGAGGTGTAATCCATACTGCAGGCTGTATGATCTTTATCAGTAAGCGCTTCAAGTCCTCTTCACTTTCCAAATGAATCTAGGGGACCGAAAAGGCACATGAGTTGCCCTGTTTCCCTGAACACTGGTTAGATCCAGTGCTCTTTTGAGAGGTGCATATTTACATATATATGTATTATATATTTTATTTTATTCATATTGTCAAGTTTATTGGCAGAGATAATATTTTCTAATGAGTCTTTGATTTTTTTCCCTTTAACTGTATCTTCTTCACATTTCTACTGTTTCTTATGTTCTATTTTTTATTAGACTAATTTGTGGCTGATCTACTTTATTGTCTTTTTACTCAAAGAATCAGCTCTTGCATTTATTTATTCTGATATTTTTCTATTTTTTAATGAACTGATTTCTGCTTTTGTCTTTATTAAACTCTCCTTCCTGCTTCAGTCAAGTTTTTATTTTCTAACTTCTTGAGTTGGCTTCTTAAACCCATTGATTTATCTTATTTCTTGCTCAGTTATTAAAGTATTTAAGGCTACAAAATTTATTCTTAGTATTCTTTGGTCACTTTCCAAGTATTTTGATATGTGGTGGTTTCATTTTTGCTATTCACTAAAATTCTGTAATTGCTATTTTGGTTTTATTTTTGACCCAAGAATTATTTCCAAGCTGTTGGAATAATTATTTTGTTCTACTTCTGAAATTAATTTCTAGTTTATTGTAGTGTGTGTGTAGAATATAATCTATATTATTAATTTCTTTTTTGGTAAATTAATAGGGTTTTCTTGATTGTTTAATATTGGTTGATTTTTAAAACTGTTTAGTGTGCGTTAGAAACTGAACTAAATTATTTGCAGTGTACAATGTATGAATGTAGGCTTTAATCATATTAATCAAGTCCCCTACTTTAATACTATCTTCCTGATTAGCCACTGCTACTATTATCTCCTAACTTGTATTTTCAACAGTTTTTTCTTTATAATGTTTGATGATGTGTCAGTCAGATGTCTTTATTGGGGACTGTGACATTTGTCAATTTAAAAGTGAATTTTTTTTGGTAAAACTATCATTTTATTTTCAATCTTTCAGATACACCTTTAGTCTTCCTGGTGGACATGTACTTGTTTATATTGTTTTTAGATTCAATGCAAGAATCTCTTACTGTTGAGTTCATCCCATTTATGCTTTTGGTTTTAATTGACATCTTTTCTTTAAATCTGTTTTCTTTTTGTTATAGGGAAGACCTAGAATGTACTTTTATTTCTAACTGAAGGTTATTTTTATAGTTTAAAAATTATAAGATTTTATGACTTAAAAGTTTTTTTTGACTTTACAACAGTTATTTAGACTCAATTCTATTTTTTAATTTCATCAAGGATTTCAAATACTTTCATATTCCTAGTTACTCATTTTTGAGATCTATATTTTGATCAAGGTTTTGTGTTTTTTAGAGAATATCTTCAACTGTTTGAAGCAGTGGTGCCTGAATGTCAGCCTTTTTTGAGTCCTTGTATATTTAAGAATATTATCACCTTCGTTTTTATCTTTGTCTCCAATTTTTCCTCTGCTTTTCCTCTTTTCTTTCTTCAAGACCATCTTCCTCCCTTTCCTTCGGCACCTCCTCCTCCTTTTTCTCTTACACGTGTATCATTTATTGGCTGAATGTAGAATACTACTTTCTCCCTCAAATCTCCATGGAGCCCTGGTGGCACAGTGGTTAAGAGCTTGGCTGTTAACCAAAAGGTTGGCAGTTCAAATCCACCAGCTGTTCCTTGGAAACCCGGTAGGGCAGTTCTGTGCTATCCTATAGGACAATTTCTATGGATATTGCTCCATTGTCTCCTGGAGTCTAGTGATGGTAAGGTGGAGCTTAGGGACTTTATATGTCTTTTTTCTTCGTAGGTCACCCACTTTTTGGTCTACAATCTTCATCCTTGATAATCTAGGATTTCATCAGGATTTTTCCCCATGTTGTTTGCTTTTTAGTAATTTTGCTTGATAGCTTGTGAGTTTAGTCAGTAGTCATAGTCAGATTTTCTTTTGTTGTATCATTTAATATAGTTTCTATTTTGCTTTCAGTTTTTTTTGTTTTTTGGGGGGGAAGGCCCACCCATTCTAGACTTCTATTGTTTATCTTTCACATCTAACATCATCTCTCTGATTGCCTTTATTAATTTACCATGTACTTCTGCATTCTGCTTGTTGATCTCAAGTCTGTTTTTTGCATTATTGACTTGGTTCATTATCCTGCTTTGATTTCTGCAATGGACTTACTTGTTTCTTGACTTATTTTCTTAGCTCTGTCATCTCAGTTTGTTGTCTTAAAATTTCATACATTAGATTTTGATTTATTGTTTCTGTGACTGTTTCAGTTTATTTGTGAATGTAAACCACTGCTGTCAATATATATGTATTTTGTCTGTCTTCTGGAGTAAATCTTCATAAGACATATACACTCTTCTAGAAGCATACTTATAATACATTTTTAAAATATTCTTTTTTTTAAATTTGATTTAAGTTTTTAATTCTGCAGAATTATTGCATAAGCCCCCTGCCCCTTTCCTCCTATTTAACTCATTTTTAAAATAGAAACATTTCTTTTCAGGCCTTCTACTTGACCAAAAATAGTCTGGTAGATTTCCTTGTATGTGAAACTTGTTTTCCTGGGCACCATTACATCCTTCCTATAGAATCAGGGAGGAAGTTTGTCTCTGAGGCTTACATTCTGCTTTCAATTATTTAACAGTTTGAGAGATTGGAGAAATACAAAGAGCTGGGTCTATGGTTTATTGACACTAAGAGCTATTTCTTGTAGGATTTTCTTTTCTTTTCCCTCCCTCTCTCCTTCCCTCCTGTCTTAGTTATCTAGTGCTGCCATAACAGAAATACCACAAGTGAATGGCTTTAACAGTGAGAAATTTATTCTCTCACAGTCTAGGAGACTAGAAGTCCGAATTCAGGGTGCCAGCTCCAGGGGAAGACTTGTTGTCTCTGTGGGCTCTGGAGGAACGTCTTTGTCATCAATCTTCCCCAGCTGAGGAGCTTTTCAGCACAGGGACTCCGGGTCCGAAGGATGCTCTATTCTCCTGGCTCTTGTTTCTTGGTGGTGTGAGATCCCCCCCATCTCTCTGCTTGCTTCTCTCTTTTATATCTCAAAAGAGATTGACTTAAGACACAGCCTAATCTTGTTGAGTGAGTCCTGGCTCATTAACATAACTGCTTCTAATCCCACCTCATTAGCATCATAGGGTTAGGATTTACAACCTTTAGGAAAATGACATCAGATGACAAAATGGTGGACAATCACACAATACTGGGAATCCTGGACTAGCCAAGTTGACACACATTTTTGGGGGACACAATTCAATCTATAACACCTCCCTTCTACAGTTATTTCATGATGTCTCAGAGCCAATGATTTGAGGGCATATACTGTCTGATCAAGAGATAAGGTTCCAGTTGCTCTCCATTCTATACCTCTTCAAAATTTAGCCAAGTTAGTAATTAACCCTCTTTAAACAAAGCAAAACAAAACCCAATACTGAAATATGTATAACTTCTATTAGGTGTGGGGTCAGAAGTGTTTTCATCCTCCACTCTCCACTACAATTTGGCTTAGTTTTACGTATAATGATCTCAATTATAAAAGTAATTCATTCTCATTGTATGAATCTCAGAAAATATTTAGAAATGCCCAAGAGAGAAACAAGACCCCCTTATAATCCCACCATGTGGAAATAACTACTTTTTGATACATGCTTTTAGTCTTCTTGTCTACGTGCGCACATGTATGTATATTAATATAATGTGGATAATACACATGCTGTTTTGAAACCTTTTTCTTTTTGCTTAGCAATATATTGTGGAAATTCTCTCATGTGGCTAAATATTCTTCATCATTAATTTTAATGACTGCACAGTAGTTTTATTTTCCCTGTGTTTACCTGTGTTTCCTAGTTGCCTGTAAGGAGATGCTGTGTGTAGTAACTAAACAAAAGGCACAAAGGTAGGGGGAGGAACAAAATGTATTCAGGTATGAATTTGAAATAAATCTATTAAAGTATTACGGGAAACGGTTGGGGAAGCAGTGGGTGCCTATTGCGTCTCTTCCTACAACTCAACTCACGTAGGCACAAATATTCACATCAGTGGAGTGCAGAGGGCAGGTAATACGCCAGGTGTCAGGAGTCCCACGTTTAGTCTAGGCTCCTTTCATCTTAGCCATGTGATCCGGGTAAGTCACTTAGCCTCTTGGCTTTATTTTTCTCAACTAAAATGAGGGATAGTAATACCTGCCCTTGCCTACTCTATTAGTTATCTAGGGCTGCTGTAACAAAATAACCACAAACTGAGTGGTTTATAAGAACAAAACTTTCTTGTCTTACAGTTCTGGAGGCTGGGAGTTTGACGTCAGGGTGTCAGTTTTGATGATTCCTTCTGAAACTTTGAGGGAGAGTCTGTTCTGCGCCTCTCTCCTGGTTTCTGGTAGCTTCAGGTGTCCTTGGCTTGCAGCTGCAGCATCACGTGTCCTTTCTCTGCCTCCCTGTCTCTGTGTATCTTCTCCTCCTTTATAAGGGCACCAGTCATAGAGGATTAGGACCCACCCTACTCCAGTATGACTTCATGTTAACTGATAACATCTTCAAAGACCTGTTTACAAGCAGGGTCACATTCACAGGTTTAGAGGTTAGGACTTTAACCTATCTTTCTGGGGGACGCAATTCCTCCATAACACCTACCTTACAGAGCTATTTTATTCCTAAATAATCTGAAATGAGAAATTGAATGTGCAGTTGCTTACTGAATGAAGGATAAATCCATATTCTTTAAAGGGATGATCTCGGTGGCAAAAGTCCATTTGATTCCATTAGCATTCAGTGAGCTCCTACTCTGTTTCCAGTCCAGCGCAGGTAATTGTTACAGGCGGCACCACCCTATGCTGAAATGGCCTTGCCATGAATGTTTCATTTTCCTCAAATCGATGATCTTCTGGGTGACAGTGCCGGCTTCTTCTCATCACTCCGATATGATTAACTCATTCATCATGTTAGACTGATTTAATTATTTATTATGTCGTTTTGTTTATTTAATTTGCATATCAATTGCCTGGGTGCTGCGTATCTCAGAATCATATTAAGAAAGGTTTTGATGCTTATGCAGGTTCCAGTGGCCTCCCCGGGGGCAACAACTTTTCAGTAATTGAATACTTAGGTACCAGGATGCAACAGCTAGAATTTTTTTTCCCTGACCTGAAGTTCAACCAACTCCTTCCTGCTTTGGTCCAGGGAGACAGCCAGTTGTGAATTATGCATTCCCATATATCCTGTGGTCATAGTTTGCATATTTTACTTTTCCATAGAGGGGGCAGCTTTTCCCTTGAGAGACAAGTGTCTCAGACTCTTGGTACTTGGCTTAAAGCAAAGGAAAGAAGGCTAGCCACTGTTCCCTCATCCACTGTCCTCATTCTCTTTTCTAATCCAAACTCTCGTGTAGGGGAGAGGCTCCAAACAGGCACTGCCCACGTTCTCATGGTCTTATTACTTACTCCAGCCTCTCAGCTGGGGGCAGTGGGAGAAAAAGAAGTACTTGAACCCTTGGACATTGGATTTGCTTATCTTCCTGATCATCAGTGTGATGTGAGGTGAGACTGAGGGCCTGGGATTGAATCCTGGTGGTGGTTAGGTGTCATCAAGTCGGCTCTGACTCACTGACTCTGTGTATAACAGAAAGCAAGTGTTGCCTGGTTCTGCACCATCTTCACAAGCGTTGCTATGTTTGAGCCCATTGTTGCAGTTACTGTGTCAATCCATCTAATTGAGGGTCTCCCTTCTGTGTCTTCGAGAAGTTACTGAACAATACCAGCAATGATCATAGCTAAAAAGCACTTAACTATATCCCAGACACTAAACTAAGTACTTAAAAAAAATTATTTAATAATTTTCTTAGTGTTCTTTTTCTAGTTACTGTCGCTGCCTAAGAAGCTACTCAAAAACCTAGTGGCTCAAAACAATTACAGTCATTTTTTTTGCTCATGAATGTGCCTTTTAGACAGGACTCAGAGGAAGACCTTGTGTTGGTTGTTCCACGTAGCATGAGCTGGAGCAGTTCAACTGGGAACTAGACAACGGCTCACTTACTGACTGGCAGGCGAGTGCCTGGAGCTTTGTCAGGCTGTGGACTGGGGGCCTTGGGTCTTCTCCATGTGAGCCTCTTCATGGACTGCTTGGGCTTCCTCACAGCATGGAATCTGACTTTCACGAGTGAGGGTCCCAGGAGAACAAGGCAGAAGTTGCGTGGCCTTTTCTAACCTATTCTAGAAAGTTACACAGCATACCTTCTGTTACATCCTCTTTGCGGAAGGGTTCGCAGGTCTACCCAGATACAAGGGGAGGAATTAACCTCACGTATTGATGGGGCAGTGGCAGAGTTACAATTCAGAAGAGTATGTGGTTGGGAGCCATTGTTGCAGCCGTCTTTGGAAAATACAGTCTGTCTTTGGAAAATACAGTCCGTCACAACTCCTCAGAGATGGGATATTTTCCCTCCTCTTATGGATGAGAAAATTGAGGTCTAGAAAGATTAGTTAAATTCTCCGTGGTCACAAGTTTGTGGAACGGTTGAAAGGAATTTGAATCCTGGCAATCTGGCTCTCAAGTACTCTTCTTCACCACTAATTGGCGTAGTAGCAAACATTCATGAAGCTTTTACTGTGTGCCAGCTAAAAGCACTTTACGTGTATTGACGCATTTAACCCTTCTAACAAACTTACACAGAATGGGGTACTACCATGAACCCCATTTTATAGATGGTGACACTGAGGCACATAGCTGTTGTAAGCCTTGTTCAAGATCACACAGATAAATGTCACTGCTGGCATTCAAACTTAGGCTTCAGAGCCAGGCACTTAACAATATATTGCTGTGGTTCTCACATAACTTGGCAATTTGGTTTTGATGACCATTCTATCCTCTCCCTCCTTCTCTCTACACTAAAGATACAGGAGATTTTTTTCTAACAGCTCTTTTACTGCCCCCTCCCACCACACACACACACCTTGAGTGTTGACTAGGATCATGAAATCTCTTTAATAGCAGGAGAATCTGGTGTATGCAGAGGGTACCCGACCAAGCACACTATTGATACATCCCTTCTAGAAGAACTGGATTCTTTCCTGCATCAGCCTTGAAGGAAACAGTCATGGATACGGTTTCCCTGTTTCTTTCCCTCTTTCTTTCCTTTTCTTCTTTGCCTCAGCCAGGATTCGAGGCTTTGGGCTCACATATGCTGCTCAAATCCCACCTCCCACATTCTCCCCGTGTCGTATTGGCCAAGGTGGTTCAGAGCGAGCCTCGCTTTTCTCCCCTTGTAACATGCGGGAAATAATGTTGTTGTGTGCTGTCTAGTCGATTCCAACTCATAGCGACCCTATGGATCAGAGTAGAACTGCCCCACAGGGTTTCCAAGGCTGTCATCTTTACAGAAGCAGGTTGCCACATCTTTCTCCTGTGGAGCAGCTGATGGGTTCAAACCGCCAACTTTCTGGTTAGCAGTTGAGTGCTTAACCACTATGCTATGAGGGGTCCTCGTGGGAAATAATAGCACCCACTTTATAGGGTTGCAGTGAGGATTAAAGATTGCACAAAAAAGGAGCCAGACATATAGAAGTTGCACGCATATGCGCAAGCTTTCCTCTTTCCTCCTTCCTCCCTTTCTTCCTAATATTGCTGGAGGTACACTCCATGCTAGAAGCTCTGCTCTTGTTCTCTGTCATCTGGCAGTCACATCACTGCCTTTCCTGCGTGGAAGTGAAGAGGGGTCAAGCCATGTCAAGTCGGTGGCAATGAGTTAGATTGGTATTATGACAGAAACAGACTTTTCTAAGGAAAAAACAAAAACAAAACAAAAAATACGAGGCCCTTGCTTTGAGAAATGAGATTTCTGCTCGTGTGGAAATGCAATGAGTTAGATGATATGGTCTGTTGCGAGTGTGGGAAGAAGAATCAGACAGTCCTTCCTGGGGAGTCTGTCATCTCTCATCTCTCACGGCCAGCTCCTTGGGTTGGCCAGTTGGGCCTGAGGACCCCAGTGTTTCAGAGCTAGAAGGGGCTTTAAGGATGACCTGACTCCTCAGGTGGACGCCTAAAGAGGGTCAGCCACTCAGGTTCACACAGGTGTGAAAGGCGGAGGCAGGACTTGAACCAGGACCTCCAATTCCCCCTGCTCTGATTCTCTTCCCTCTTCTAGAACACTTTCAACATGGAGTGGACTGAAAGCAGAATCAGTGGGTTGTTTCTAATTCTAATTATTTGTTCATTCATCTTGACTGCAACCTCACAAGGGACCCTACTAGAACCACCCAGCGAAGCTGCTCCTGAATTCCTGATCCACAGAAAATGTGAGATAGTTAAGTGTTTTTTAAGCTGCTAAAATTGGGGGTAATTTGTTATTCAGCAATAGATAGCTAATACAGCGTGGAATTCTCATTGGCCCTTTGTGGGCCTTGGCCTTGCACCATATTGCTGTGCTCCCTTTCTCAGCCTTTTCTCTGTTTGTCTTTTAAGGGCCCACCCCAAAAAAAACAAAAACAAAAAACCCAAACCTGTTGCTGTGGAGTTGATTCCGATTTATAGCGACCCTACAGGACAGAGTCAAACTGCCCCATAGGGTTTCCAAGATCCTAACTGCCCAGCTCTTAACTACTGTGCCACCAGTGTTCCATCAAAGGCCCAGCCCCTTTTTCAAAGATTGCTGGGCCCTCCCAGAGGAGCAATTGGCTGCTCGTCTAAAGATCAGCAGTCTGAACCCACCAGGTACGTTGCAGAAGAAAGATGTGGCAGTCTGCTTCCAAAAAGATTTATAGGCTTAGAAACCCTATGGGGCAGTTCTCCTCTGTCATATAGAGTCACTAAAAGTGGAAATCGATTCGATAGCAACAGATTTAGTTTTTGGTTTGGGCACTCCCAAATTCATATGATTTATCATAATGAACAACTCCTTTATTTTTAATTTAAGTATCTTTCATCCTGGCCATGTCCTGGTGGGCCTCACCTTTTATACACACGTTAAAATGTTTTCTTTAACAAAGGGTTGTTGCAGCTCTATGACAAATTCTGCTGTTTTTCTCAGCCAGCTGGCCCAAATGGTAACCAATTTATACAGTAAGTTATTCCCCCATTACATAATCAGAGGCTCAGAGAAGGAGAGCAGCTGGCTCAGTGATTCAGAGTTAGGAAGTAACAGAGCTCAGTTTTTCATCTGGCTCCAGAGACTGCCTTTGCCAAATGCCTTAGGACACCTCTTCTCTGACATTTTCATTGAAGTTTTCCTAATAGCAGAAGCGAGTGAGTGTGTGCGCCTTAGGAGCCTGGGACATTGCCAGGGTGGTCTGCCTCCAGCGAGACATTTCTTTAAACTTTCAGGTTTCGACTTAAAAATTCATGTGAATTTTTCACTCTGCTCATTAATATATTCATGTTTGTTTTAACATAATATTGTGTTAGTCAGGCCAGTCTCAGCTGTACTGCAATAACAAATAAACCCCACAATCTCACTTGCTTCCGTGAATGCTCTTGACATCTAGCAGTCTTCCAAGGTATGAGACAGGCTGCATAACAAAAATTGTATTGCCCCAGATTATAATAGCACTGGGTTTTGGATTTCTTAATTTGGCTTTCTCCTTTGGGGCATGAGAGTAAAAAATCTCCATGAATTAATAGACACACAAAGGTTATTTCTGATTGATGTCATATTTCATTGTGGGCTCTATGGCTCCATCAAGCCTTGACTCTGGGATTCTCCTATGTTGTGACACTGACATGTGGCCTCTGGGCTAGCATGGAAGGGAAAAGAGAGAAAGTGTGGAGCATTTTACAGGCGTCTTATGGTTGCGGGTGCCTGGTAGCACAGTGGTTAAGCGTTCGACTGTTAACTGAAAGGTTGGTGGTTCAATCCTACCCAGCAGCTCTGTGGGAGAAATACCTGGAGATCTGCTCCTGTAAAGATTACAGCCTAGAAAACCCTATGGGGTAGTTCTACTGTGTCACATGGGGTCACTGTGAGTTGAAATCGACTTGGTGGCACCTAACAACAACCGTAAGAATGATCAAGTTTGGAAGTGGTCTGTAACCTACCCAACAGACCAGAACCGAGTCACACGGCCCTGATAGAATTGCAGAGAGGCAGGGGAATGAGGTGGTCCTGTATGCCCAGGAGGAGATAAATGAAACAGGATTTGACAAATACATAGCATTCCCTCTGCCATGAATATTTTAAATTACAATCAAAAGGATAACATCAAAAATGGTTTTTTATTCCTATTATTTAATGGGTGCGATCGTGTTGGGTTGAGTCTGTCACTTGGAAGATTGCATTGGGTTGAAGAGAGCTGACAGTGCATTTGGAATTTTGTGTCCAGACAGTTTCTCTTCTGTTTGTGTCACATATCTTAGCAGGCTGTACTCACATAAACGGGTTATTTCACTGTGTTACAGGTGATGTTATAGCTGATGTCAGATCAGTCACTAAGCAGAGAGGTTCGGAAAGGCAGGTGGCATGATGCAGTATTTTAGGCTGATTTTGGAGGTTTCTTGGGTGAGAAGTCAGGTTGATTATGTCATATGGTCTCAGTCTTAGTTCCCTAGTGCTGCTGTAACAGGAATACCACAAGTGGGTGGCTTTAATGAACAGACATTGATTTTCTCACAGTGTAGGAGGCTAGAAGTCCAAATTGAGGGCACCAGCTATAGGGGAAGGCTTTATCTCTGTCTGTGCTAGGGGAGGAGCCTTGTCTCTTTTAGCTTCTGCAGCCCCAGCATTCTTTGGTTCCTTGGTGATCTTCACATGACATCTGTCTCCCCCCATGCCCCCTTTGCGCTTCCTCCTGTGTCTGATCTGCTCTTTTTATAACAACTCAGAAGTGATTAGGTTTAGGACACACTCTACACGGATAATGGCATCATTAACATAACAAAGGAAGCCCTACTCCCAAATGGGATCACATCCACAGGTACAGGGGTTTGGCTTCCCACACATGTTTTTGGGGGACACAATTCAATCCATAATAGTCTCTTTTACTGTCTTTGGGAAATGCTGGTCGAAGGAGTTTGTGAGCAAAGGAAAAGGACTGAGACTATTTCTTTATCCCTAATACTTTAATTTTACTCATATATGTTGTTTTGTTGTTGTTAGGTGCCGTTGAGTCGGTTCCAACTCATAGCGACCCTATGTACAACAGAATGAAACACTGCCCGGTCCTGTGCCATCCTCACAATCATTGTTATGCTTGAGCCCATCATTGCAGCTACCGTATCAATCCATCTTGCTGATGGTCTTCCTCTTTTTCGCTGACCCTCTACTTTACCTCCCCTACGCGTCTGTCAGTTTGTCGTACTGTGGGGGCTTGCCACCGGTATTCAAATACCAGCAAGGTCACCCATGGTGGACAAGTTTCAGCTGAGCTTCCAGACTACAACAGACTAGGAAGAAGGACCCAACGGTCTACTTTTGAAACAATTAGCCAATGAAAACCTTATGAATACTCATATGTAAGTAAACCAAAAGTCCCAAATAATTTTTAGTTCCTATGGCAGAGCATATATTTAAAAAATGGCCACAGTAGTATTTCCTGTCACATGGCAAGGTTTTCTAGAACCTTGACATGCTGCCATCAAGTGGTAGTGTCTATGTCCCCTCCTGTTGAACCTTGTGAATACATTGAGGAATAGAACATGGTAAAAGTGATCTGTGTGGCTTCCAAAGCTAGGTTAGAAAATATCACATGGCTTTTGCTGGCCTTTATCTGGGGAGACTCATCTTTGGAGTCTTGAGCCAAATCCAAGGCCACCATACTATGAGGAAGCCCAAACAAACTTACATGGAAAGGCTATGTGGAGAAGTCATGAGACTGCATGGAGAGAGAGAGAGAGAGAGAGAGATGCCCTGACAACCACCAGATGCAATTATACAAGACTCTAAGCCAGAACTGCCCAGTCAAGCTGTCCCCAATTCCTGCTGCATAGAGATCATGAGATATAATACATAATTGTTGTTTTAAACTACTAGTTGTGGGGGTTATTTGTTACACAACAGTATATAACTCAATTGCCTCTCACCATTCAATCTTCAGACTTCATTTTTGCATAGCCATCTTCATACTTGCCATTAAAATACTAAGAGTTTTACCTCGAGTGCTAGACAAAGATGCCAACTCCCTTTTCTGTTCCCCGTCCTCCTGGGTGGCAGGAAGAGGACACACAGTGTGGCTAGGATCCTAGCATCTGAGGGTCCTAGGCCAACTTACATCGAGCACCAGAAGACGGAGTTCCCTCCTTTCCTCATCTTTCCAGGGCGAGGCATTGATGAGTGGAATAATCAAAGCAACATGGACGTGCATCCACACCATGTATAACCTGCAGCAAGTTGGCTAGCATCAGTGGGGGAGGCCGTTTTATTGTACAGGCTCCATTTCATCCTTTTATCCAGACCTCAGGGTCCCTGGGTGGTGCAAATAGTTTGTGTTTTGACTACTAACCTAAAGGTTGATGGTGCAGACTCACTCAGCGAATCTGTGAAAGAAAGGCCTGGCGGTCTGCTGCTGTAAAGATCACAGCCAAGAAAACCCTCTGGAGCATGTTCTACTCTGTAACACATGGGGCTGACATGAGTTGAAATCAACTCTGTAGCAATGGGTATGGGTACAGTGCCGCATCCAGACCTCAAATTCTTTCCCTCATGCACTCATTCTTGCTGTGCCACACAAACCCAGCTCTAGACTTTCTTCCAAGTGTTAACCAGATCAGGGGATACAAGCTATGGCCTTGGGAGGCAAATAGCCTTTTTTTGTTTTTATAAATAAAGTTTTATTGGAACAGCAGCCGTGTGCATTCATTTATGTATTGTCTGTGGGCTGCTTTTTCACTGCCGTAGCAGAGGTGAGTAGGTGAGACAGATACTGTATGGCTTGCAGAGCCAAAAATATTTACTCTCTGGCCCTTTACAGGAAAAAAAAAAAAATTGCAGACCCCTGAACTAGATTGGGAGTGGCCTAAACTCTATGATTATTAGCATAGGAAAGGAGCCTTGTTTCTAGCCCACTGGGAGCAGATTTTTCACTCTGTGGATGTAACTAAGATCTTTACTTGGTCAAATTCCTATGCTGTTTTCAGCCTCCCTCATTTTTGTAGTTAAAGAATGCAAACCATTTCAGAGTTCTGTCTGTTTTCTCTCCTTGGTTTGTTTCTCTTCACAAGACTTGTCTGACCTGTAAAGCTTTCCTTCCATCCCTGAATTTACTAAATGAATGCCCTTTATTTCTACCAGCTCATCTTTGTTTCCCTTCTGTGTGACAGAAACCACATCTGATCGAGAATGGCCCACGCCACACAGTTGTTACCCGGTTATGAAACAACATCTGCTAAATAATTTAACTTTGCAAGCTCCCCTTTTCACTAAGGTGGATAATGAATTTATTCTCCTTGTTTAGATTTTGACCTTTCTTTGTGTCATCTTTTTATCCTCCCCGTGAAGAAAATAAGACTTTGAGCTAGAGTTTTAAAACCGTGACCCTTACCTAAATTTTTAAAGTCATTTCTCGTTTCACTGTGTGTTTGTTAAAAAATACAATAAAGGTGAGCATTTTCCTTTGTGTTTTCTAAGATTTATAATTTTTACCATCCTCTCGAACGTACAGTTTGACAAGAAGGGTGTCAGTGAATGACACAGAAGTTTCTAGGACATCAGAAACTTGATTCACACTATGACTGTCTGCAGTTTAGCCCTGTATTGATTTGGGTCCATTTATGTATAAGTTCCTACTTTTTAAAAAATCAAACACTTTGCTCCCCCAAACCAGAATAAGCCAAAATCCCATATATCTTATTAGAAATCTTACTACCATAGGAGATTTTACTATCAGTCACTTACCAAATTAACATCTTAGAAAATCTCAGGGGTCAGCAGAAATATCTGTAAAGGGCCAGATAGTAAATATTTTTCCAATAAAACTATTTGGGTGGTGAGCCATACTTTGGGACCCCTTTTCTAAATCATTCAGTTGTGCTTTATTCCAACCTATAAAATGTGTTTTTAAAAGAGCATAGTATTTTTAAAATACCGTTGAAAGAGTGATGGTTTCATAAGGTGATATTTTATAGGGGGCAGTGGTGGTCCAGTGGTAGAGTTCTTGTCTTCCTTGTGGGAGACGCGGATTTGATTTCCAGCCAGTGCACCTCATGCGCAGCCACCACTTGCCTGTCAGTGGGGGCTTGTGTGTTGCTATAATGCCGAACAGGTTTCAGCAGAGCCTCCAGACTAAGACAGCTAGGAAGAAAGGCCTGGTGATCCACTTAAGAAAATCAGCCAATGAAAACACAAGGGAGCACAATCGTCTGATCTGCAGACGATCGTGGGGATGGTACAGGACCGAGCATCATTTTGTTGTTTTGTGCATGAGCTCACCATGAGTCAGGGCCTGTCTCACTGGCAGCTAACAACAACAACAAATGTTTTGTACATGAGTGTCACTAGGGCAAATTTTCTGTTTCTATAATAACCAGTTGCATATTTTAAATAAGCACCTAGTGCCTCTTTGTACCTTGTACCCTCTGTGTCTTGATTGCTGCCGTTCACGGTTGAGTCAGCAGCTCCATGAAGGGCCATGTTATTGTGGTAAACCTAAGAGACGTTACTCTAGTTTGAGCTTCTATGATTTGAGGTTTTTCTGTGTTTTTATCCTTAACTTTCAAAGTTTTGGTGGTTTCAAGCTTCACTCTCAAAATTCCAGTTATTAGTCACCAGTTTTCCCGGTTGAAGATACAGTTAAGGAAGGTAGGTGAAGAGTGAGAGCAAAATCACAAAATGCAGACACCTGTATACTCTTTGGCTGTTTATGAAGGAAGACGGGTGGTTAGCGAAGTATAACCAAGTTTATCTGTAAATGAGATAATGGATGGACTACTGTTGTGGTAAGAAGTTGAGTTGATTTTTTGGAGGCTGGTGGAGTTTTGTATAATAATAAACTAATACTCATTTCTAGGGTGACACATTTTCCACAAAATTCTAGCCGGGCAGGCCTTACCAGCTTCACTGGGAGAGCCCACCATTCTCCCATCTGCGGTGACTCTGAAGGGCACTCGCCAAGTGGCCCCAGGTCTACCCCTTTTACTCTGACAAACTGCTGAGCTGCTCCCCCTGGGTTCTCCCAGTCCACGGAAGTACCAAGTTTTCTAATCTCTCACTGCCCACAAATGTTTCCTGGTCTCTGTTTTCATGAAGAACCATGTGATATGGAAATTGGCAGATTTCTTCCAATTATGCTTGCATCCATGTGCAAAGTATTTAAGGGTTTCATTTAATGTGAAGAGGATTTAATGTGAAAAGGGTCTTAGACTTGGAATGGGACAGTTCAGGGGGTGGTGTACCCAATATAACCTGCATGACTTTGAGCAAATATGTAAACCTAAGTTTTTCTTTTCTGTAAAATGGGCATAATAATACCTATTTCATGGTGTCCACCCATTCATGCACTAATTTATTTACATAATGGTTATTGGGTACCTACTATGTGCTTGAAACTGTGTGATAATGTCCTGAGACCACAGTGTTTAATAAGATAGCCGTAGACACTGTCCAGTAGATGTTGCGAGGATTAGGGATAACGTATGTAATGTTCCTGGGCTATAGTAGGTGCTCCATACATGGTAGCTGTTACCATCCTGTCATCATTATGTTTCCCGGGGTTCGGAATCCCAGGTCACGAGGTACATTGTTACCTTGTCAGATGGTGGCCCTCGTTCCTAGCATGTCCCACCAATAACCCTTTGACCCTCGGGTCAAGAGTCGTGTTCATCTGTGTTGCAAGTGGTTGACCCAGTTACAGGTTCTGACCACGGGCCCTCTCTTTCCCTGCAGCCAGTCTGTCTCATGGTTTGTTGTCAGAGAGAAGCATCTAATACAAAGGCAGTGGCTCTGTTGGTCCTGCAAAGTGTGTGCCTCCCTGCTGCATGGGGCATATAATTTCACTGACCACCATAAACCTGTCCTTTCCCAAGTGATGGATAGCAGAGCTGCTTGCAGCAGGTGGGCGCCGGGAACCTCTACTAGACTGAAGTCAGAGTGAGGGAAGGCTCATCCACCTCCCCTAATACCCTATCACCAGGAGAGCAGTCTCATGGGCCACAAATGTACACCCCTTTATTTAAATTGTCACTAGGTGACAAGCAGAAAGATTGTACCATCAGAACGGACCAAAGGGCCCTTTAAATGGAAAGGAGCTTTAAATGCTTTTGAGTCTGGCTCCCTGCTTTTATACATGAGGAATCTGAGACCCATCAGGTGCGAAGGGCACTTAATTATCCTTCGTTTCAATAATATTTAGGGAGCACATCTTCTGTGCTCAACACTCTGGGGGACACAGTGACAAACAGTCTGTGCTAGCCAGTCTCCAAGACAGTCCCCAAAGATCCCTGCTTCCTGGGGTTCACACACCCTTGTGTAGCCCCTCCCACGTTGTTCCAGGGGTTTCATGTGTGACCAGTAGAATTTGGCAGAAGTGGTGATGTGTCACTTCCAAGATTAGAAACCAATTGCCGTGGAGTCGACTCCAGCTCATGGTGACCCCCTATGTGTCAGAGTAGAACTGTGCTCCACAGGGTTTTCAGTAGCTGATTTTTGGAGTCGATCACCAGGCTTTTCTTTCAGGGTGCTTCTGGGTGAACTCAAACCTCCAGCCCGTTGGTCTGCAGTCAAGTGCTTTAACCATTTGCATTGTCCAGGGACTGCAAGATTAGGTTATAATAAGACACTGCGGTTTCCATCTTGGTTGCCCTCCCCCCACCCCATCCCTTGCTCTGAGGGAAGCCAACTGCCGCATTGTGAGCAGCCCTGAGAAGAGGCCCTGGTGACGTCTGCCCGACAGCCACGTGAGTGAGCTTGGAAGTGGGTCCTCCAGCACTAGTCAGACTTTCAGATGACTGCCGCCTTCAGACGTTACAAACTTAATAAGCACCACAAAGGGAAAGACAGGTAATAATGAGAGATTATAATAATTACTGTAATTATTGTGTGTATATATATATATATGTGTATGTATATATATATGAATTTAATCTTGAGAGAAACTTCATTGAGGAAGTGAATTTGAAGTGGCTCCTGAGGAACACGGAGGAGCTAGCTGAGGAGACAGGGAGAGGCGCAGACTGTTTGAGGTGGTCCCAAGATGAGGAAGAGCTTGGTCTGCTTGAGGAACTGAAGAAAGGACAGGTAGCTGGGGTGTGGCAACTGTGACAGAGCGTTCCACAAGAGGAGGCTGGAGAGGTGAGCAGGGGCAGACCACGCAGGGCTCTGTAGGCCATGGGGAGGAGTTGGGGTCTTACCTAGGCCAGTGCTGTCCAGTATGGTAGCCACTAGCCACTTGTGGCTTGCACACTTGAATTGTGGCTATTGAACTGGGCTACTGGATTTTTACTTTTATTTAATAATAAACCAGAAACCAGTTGCTGTCAGTCAATTCTGACTGATGGAGAGTAGTACTGCTCTATAGGGTTATCAAGGCTGTGACCTTTTGAAAGCAGATTGCCAGGACTTTCTTCCTAGGTACCTCTCGGGTTTGATCCGTCAACCTTTTGGTTAAAAGTTGAGCACTTAACTAATTGTGCCACTCTAGGGACTCCTTTATTTAATAATAGCGGATCTAAATTTAAGTAGCCACATGGGGCTAGTGGATCCTATATTGGACAGTATAGAAAGTTGGAAGGGAGGATGTGGGAGGTTCCTAGCTGGGCAGTGACGTGATTTGATATGAGTTTGTAGGAAGATCTTGCTGGCTGCCATTTGGAGAATGGATGGGGTGCAGGGGGAGGTTGATGCAATAGTTCAGGTGAGAAATGATGGCTGCCACTCCAGTTCTTCCAGGTCTGTAGCCCCTGGTGGCCTTAGAACCACACGAGGACCGGGGAGGCTGAAGCTGGGTGTCAGTGTGGGCTCAGTACCCCCTTGTCTGGACTGACACAGGGAAGTGTCCTCCAAGACAACCATGCCACAGGTGGTTCAAAGGGCCGATGGGTTCACCCTCTCACGGAAGAGTGTTCCCAGCCCCGGACCCTCACAGAAGTCCCCATTGTACAACTCCATGTCCAAATCCCAAGTGTAGTTAGGTATCTGCACAGTCATATGTTATAGGCTACTTACTGCCTATGTCTTTGTTTCTTTGTCTGCAAAATGGGGTGATTAATAGCATCATCTCATAGAGTTGTTATTAGCCTCAAATGGGATAAACCCGTGTAAACCACTTACCACAATGCATGGCACATGGAAGAATTGGTAAATATTTGCTTTTTTTTTTTTTTTAATCAAATTAATCTACATCATCTCCGATCTCTAGCTCTCTGTGTTGACCTTATCTAACCTCACGTGGGCCCTGGGCTAGACAGGACCTGATCCAGAAACTGTTTTAAGAACTGTTACTAAGGGGAATGCCTGGTCGGGAGAGGGACTCAAAGGGATGCTAAAGTGAAGACCAATGATCGGGTCCTCTGGACAAGCTTAGGTGGAGGGAAGTGCCAGAACATTCTGGTTCATTTTCATCAAATGCCAGTTGTCCTGACAATGGGCAGGTGGAAGTCTCAGGAAGCTGGCTGACTTTGGGGATAGTGAGTACCCCTCAGTGAATCACAGCGGAGCTGGGAACACCCCCAACGGCACCTTGGCAATGCTTCCATCAGAATTAAAAACAACTGGCTTGAGGGTCTTCTCTCCTCCTGTGGCCTCAGGGAGGGAGCATATGTACTATGAAATACTGGTTGGCAAAGTGTCAGATCTTCACATTAATGTCAGGTATTAGTTGAATAGCATATTAATCTATTTTTTTTTTTTGGCTGCTCAGCTCATGGCATGAATGATTTATAGAGATGCATGAAATAATCACCAGGGAGCTTGGCCTTACTACTCCGTTGTCCTACGTTTCTTTCTCTGTTGTCTCACCTTTTGAGGCACCTGTGGTTCACAGGGTGAATTTAGACCTCATCTCCCACTTCTCTCACCCTCGTTCACTGGGTTTCAGTCACGCTGGCTGCCTTGCTTTTCCTGGAACAGCAGACACTCCCTGCCTTAGGCCCTTCGCACTGACTGTTCCTAATACCTACGGCAGTGTCCCCGAGAGATCTGTGGGGCTCACTCCCTCACCCCTTCAAGTCTCCACATGTCACCTTCTCAATGAGGCTGCCTCTGACCACTTTATTTAAAATTATGCCCCCCCTTGCCCTGATCTTCTTTTGCTTCTGCTTAAAGTATTGACCACCTTTTTATGATATAATTATTTATCATATTTATTGTTTAAGATCTCTTCCTTCCCCACAAAAGCTCCACAGGGGTAGTGTACTGGGTTGAATAGGGTCCCCCCCCCCCCAAATTCATGTCCACTGAAACCTGTGAATGAATGTGGCCTTATTTGGAAACAGGGTCTTGGCATATGTCATCAAGTGAAGATGAGGTGATGGTGGATTAGGGTGGGTCCTAAAGCCAATATGACTCGTGCCCTTAACTGAAGGGGGAAGTTTGGAGACAGTCACAGAGACACAGAGGGAACAAGGTCATGTGAAGACAGTGGCAGAGATTGGAATTATGCTGCCCCCAGCCAAGGAACCACAAGAAACTAGAAGGCACGAGGAAGGATTCTTCTCTAGAGTCACTGGAGGGAGCATGGCCCTTCCCACATGTTGATTTCTGACTTCTAGCCTTCAGAATTGTGAGACAATGAATTTCTGTTGTTTTAAGCACCCAGTGTGCTAATTTGTTACGGTAGCCCTGGGGAACTATACAGGTAAGATCTTGGTTTTCTTCTGTTCTCTTCACTGCTGTGTCTCCATGGTCTAGAACTGGGCCTGGCATAGGTAGCTGGGTTGCTATAATATGTTGAATGAGTAAGTGGTCAGCCTCTTTAGCCTGCTACTCAAGGCCCTGACCTTGAATCTCAACTTTCATTCCTCTTTGAAGATCTCTCCTGCTTTGGCTCCCAATAGGGCCATATGCACTCGACTTTCATGTCTTCGCATCCCTCATTCCTCCTCCTTGGATTGCCTTCTGTCTCACTTTTTTCTCTTCCACCCAACTAATATACATGCCCTCAGGTCTCCTAAGGCCCCCTAAGCCAACTTGCCAGTCTCTGTCATTACCACTGATTGGCTCTGCCTGCCACACATCTCCTTTACTCATGGATGATTCTTACATCTTGAGTCGGTCTTTAACTTTTTATGCTTATGCTTGGCATCCAGAACCAAAAAACAAACCCACTGCCGTAGAGTCGATTCTGACTAATCGCCACTCCATAGGGTTTCCAAGGCCATAAATGTCTGTGGAAGCAGACTACCACATCTTTCTCCCACGGAGCCACCGGTGGTTTCGAACCGCCAACGTTTTGGTTAGCAGTTGATTGCTTTAACCACTGTGCCACCAGGGCTCCTGTGCTATGCTTGGCATAGTACAAGGAAAATGGACTTTGGTGTCACACAAACCTGGGTTCTTGTTCCACTACCTGTGAGACCTTGGTCAAGTTAAAGAACTTCTCTGAGCTTGTTTAAACCAAACCAGTTCCTGTTGAGTTGATTCAGACTTACGACAACATCATGTGTGTCAAAGGACAACTGTGCTCAGTAGGATTTTCAATGGCTGATTTTTTTTTTTTCTGAAAGTAGATCACCAGGCCTTTCTTCCAGGACACCTCTGGGTGGACTCCAATCTCCAACCTTTTGGTTAGCAGCCAAGTATGTTGACCATTTCTGCCATCCAGGGACTCCTGAGTCTATTTACTTATCTCTAAAAATATGAATGATGATAAGTTATTGTGAGAACCAAATAAGATAATGTGCATGAAAGCATATTGTAGGTGCTCAGGAAAATTTATTGAGTGAGCTTGGAGTCATGGGGTGGGGGTGGGGCGCTACGGTGTTAATTAAAGATATTTTATTTCCTCGTGCTGATTTGGGAGTGGAAGATTGTTTTTGTTCCACATTAGAATAATGAGAAAGCTCTTATCTTTATTGGAATCCTTCTGTAGAAAGGGGAGAGCTGTATTTCTGTCAGAGATAATGCAGCTTTTTACAAGCTTCTGTGTGATGGACAATCGCAGGGGCCTTTTAACGGGTGTGTTCAGGGCTTTTTCTGTCTGTCTCTTTACACGGTCTGTCAGTTCCAATCTTTGCTTGGCTTCTGGATGACTTTTGTGACATTTGAGTGGTTACTTCTTTGTGACTTGAGGAGACGTGTGTATGTATGTGACCGTGCACTTGCATATACACACGCTTGTACACACACATGCATGTGTGAACATATCTTCTTGTGTGCTTGTATACATGCAGAGAAATGCATGTCTGTTAACGTGCGTGTATATGCTGTGGGTGAGTACATGTCTCTATTTGCGTGCATGTAATTGTGAGGACACAGGTGCTTTCTTGCAGACAGACCCCAGTGAGTGTTGCAGATCCACTCAGCTGGTCCAGGCCTGGGGGCTGAGATCAAAGTGGAGCTGTCTGATTGGGAGAATGGGGTGAGAGCAGTGAAAAAGAGCAGAATGGGGATGGCGAGAGCTGGAGGCAAGGCCAGGGAAAATGGGAATAAGGCCCAGGCACCAAAAATTAGGCTTCTAGGAGTGAGACAGGAAACGGGACGGGGCTATAGCACTTAGGTGGAGCGGGGAGGGCCCTGGGCAACAGCTCCAGGGTGCTTGGAACCTCTGTCCTCCTTTCTAGCCTGGTAGGGACTCTGGCCACACCACCCAGTGGACTGCATTTGTCCTGAGTGTGTGATGTGGACATCCTTGTGTCCTTGGATGGGACCAGGACTGGACAAGGGGTGCTGATATGCTGACATCATGGGCACAGCTTGGAGAAGCTTCTCTAACCTTGGACTTGGCAGGCTGGGAGCTTCATGTGGGAGGCAGGAGCTCCTGGTGGGTGCCTGGACTCCATTGTGGCTCTGTCCTTGGAAGCTCTGTGGCCTTGGGAAGTTGCTCAGCTTCCTGGGACTGATTAGGGATAAATAGCATGATGATAGAACAGGGTGCTTCACTCTGTGACTGGCAGAGAACAATCACGTGGGCAGCACTGGATCTTGTGTCTCTACTTCTTCATTGTCATTTCCAACTCTGAAATTCTCGGGCTTTTTGGCATCTAACTTGGTTTTGACAGGGTATAAAGTGGCCTAAATTTAACCCAGTGAAACAGAAGAGGGAGATGTGTAAGGGCTTTCTTCTGGACACCATGAAATGACCAACAGTGCACGCACAGGGCGGGGGAGCTCGAGATAAACAAGAAGAGTCAGAGCCCTTGGGGGGACTAAGTGACCACAGCCATGAAGTCACCAAGGCCAGCCTGCAGTCTGAGCCTCTGTAGACAGAAGGTTGATGTCCAAACCCCAACACTGACTGCTGCTTTCTGACCCTGGCTGGCTCTGTGGGCTTGGGGTAGTAATTGCATCTACCTCACTAGTTATGAGAAAAAAAACAAAACAAAAAAACCTCAAACCAAACCCATTGCCATCGAGTCGATTCTGACTCATAGCGACCTTATAGGATAAAGTATAATGGTCCCATAGGGTTTCTGAGGAGCGGCTGATGGATTTGAATTGCCGACCTTTTGGTTAGCAGCGGAGCTCTTAACCACTGTGCCACTGGTTATGAGAAGTTAGAGTAAATCCACACAGTGCCGGGTACAGAGGAAATGGGACCTTTGGTCATCAGATCCCCCGACCGTTGACCTCCACACACTAAGAGCAGGGATGACACCCAGAGCGTGTCACCAGGAGAGTGTGTCCTCAGGGGTGAGAGGGTGGAAGGGATGAGCTTGTTCATGTGGGAAGCCGAGCAGGGTAGAGGCAGCTCTGTCCCCCTCTGCAGCCTTGTCTTACACCACTCTTTCCCTTGCTCAGGGAATTCCGTCTACACTGGCCACCTTCTGACTTCTCCAAGGCCCTCACTGCCCCAGGGCCTTTACAGATCTTTTTGTCCGGAACAATGTTTGTTTGTCTATTTATTTACTGGTTTTCGAATGACTGGTTTCTTCACACCCTTTGATCTCATTTCAAACCTCACCTCCTCAGAGAAGCTTTCCCTGACCATCCTGGTTAAGTGAATGCTCGTGGTCCCTGGCTCTATCACCCTCCGTCACACAATTGTGTTTATTTATTTTACAACATCTATCCCCTGATATAAGGAGCTATGATGGTACAGTGGTTAAGAGCTTGGCTGCTAACTGAGAGGCCAGCGGTTTGAACCTACCACCTGCTCCGTGGGAGAAAGATGTGGCAGTCTGCTTCTGTAAAGATTTACAGCCTTGGAAACCCTATGGGGCCATTCTACTCTGTCCTATAGGGTCGCTATGAGTTGGAAAAGACTCAACGGCAGTGGGTTTGTTTGTTTTGGTATCCCCTGATATAATTCTGCTGCTCATTTGGTGGTTTAATCTTTTATGGTCTACCTCCCACCCTGGACGGGGGGCTCTGTGAGGACAGGTTGGTGGCTTCTTAGTCAGTGATGGCTCTCTGTCCATCATTGAGCCTGATGCCCACCTCTTTTAGTTTTCTAGTGCTGTGGTAACAGAAATACAAGTGGGGGGCCTTTTCTCACTGTTTGTAGGCTCAGCTGTGCTGATTCCTTCCTTGTAGGCAGTACTGGTGTTCCTTGGTTCCTTGGCCTGCAGATGTTCCTCACGTGGCATCTGCCTTCCTCTGCATATGTGCGTATCTCTGGGTCTAACCTGCTGTTATTACAACTCACAAAAGGTTAGGTTTAGGGTCCACCCTACTCATTAACGCACCAAAGAAAACCCTATTTCCAAACAGGATTACACAGATTCAGGTGTTAGGATTCCAGCACATGTTTTCAAGGACACAATTCAGTCTAAAACACTGCCCCATAGTGATGGCTTTTTTTTTTTTTTAATCTTTTTTTTTTTATTGTTGTACTTTAAGTGAAAGTTTATAATTCAAGTTAGTCTCTCATACAAAAATTTATACATACATTGTTTTGTGACCCTAGTTACTCTCCCTATGCTGTGACAGCACACTCCTCCTTTCCATCCCGGATTTCCTGTGTCCATTCAACCAGCTCCTGATCCTCTCTGCCTTCTCATCTCGCCTCTGGACAGGAGCTGCCCATTTAGTCTCATGTATCTACTTGAGATAACAAGCACACTCTTCACGAGTATCATTTTATGTCCCACAGTCCAGTCTAATCTTTGTCTGAAGAGTTGGCCTCGGGAATGGTTTTAGTTTTGGGCTAACAGTCTGGGGGCCATGTCTTCTGGGGTCCCTCCAGTCTCAATCAAACCATTATGTCTGATCTTTTTACTAGAATTAGTGATAGCTTTTATGCTGATTGTCCATAGTAGTTCACTCAGATAGAAACTCCTGGCTGGCGTCTCTGAGCTAGTCAAAGGAAGGTATTTCATTTCTCCAGGGACTGAGTGCCCCTTTGCCAGGGGTGCCAGAGCAGGAAGTTCACATACGGCAGTGCTATATAAGGCTGCTAGGAAATTCCCATCTCCTTTCAGGGGAGTTCAAGGGCTTCGTGACACTTGCCTGCCTATAGCTTCTTCCTGTTAGTCTAAGGCTGCCTGCTGGAGCCTGGAGGAAGCTGGTAAGCGCACCAGCTGCTGATAGCACTGTCCATTCTAATTGGACAGGTAACAATTTTGTTGGCTAGTGCTCAGCCCTCCTAGCCATTGCCAGAAGCATCCTCAAGAAAAGGGAAAAAGAAGGAAATGAACATGAATCACTATAGTAGTATTAGTTTTGCTGTATAACACGTGATCCCATGATTTTGTGGCTTCAAAGAGCATTTTATTTAGCTTATGATTCTCTGGGTCAGCTAGGTGGTTATTCTGGTCTGGCCAACTTATCTGGTCTCTGCTGGACTCTCTCATATGGCTGAAATGCCCCACCCACATGTCTGGTATCTGGCAGGCTGTCATTGGGGGTGCCTTTGTTCTCCCTCATGTAGGTTCATATAATGCTCTCAGGGTTCCAAGTACAACAGCAGGGCAAGCCCCAATGCACAAGCAGTTTTTTAAAAAGCCTATGCTTGTGGCTTGTTTGCTAATGTCTTAATGAATGGCCAAAGCAATTCACATGGTCTAGCCCAGATTCATGGGAACTCAGGTTCGATTCCCACCCAATGCACCTCATGTGCAGCTACCACCTCTCTGTTATTGGAGGCTTGTGTGTTGCTATGATGCTGAGCAAGTTTCAGTGAAGCTTCTAGACTAAAATAGACTAGGAAGAAAGGCCCAGTAATCTAATTATGAAAATTAGCCAGTGAAAACCCTATGGATCACAGTGGTCCCATCTGCAACCGTGCAGAACCAGGTAGCGTTTCATTCTGTTGTGTGTAGGGTCTACATGATTCAGGAGCTGACTCTTTGGCAGCCAACGACAACCACCCAGATTAAATGTGGGAGGGGCTACACTTAGAACATGGCTACTAGAAGGTGGATTTTACACCACTCTGCTTTCTGGCAGGTGCATACATGCATGCTGTCATTATTTGTAAGCCTACCTGGGTTGCATTTCATGGGTATGGACACTGAGGTTCTGAGAAGCTAAAGTAGGTGCATTTATGCATCTGGAACTGAAATTTGGATCCAGGACCATCTGATTCCAACGCTCATGTGCTCCTTCCCCACAATTCAGAGTGACCACACACAGGCAGGCTGCAGTGGTGGGAAATGTATCACCACTTAGGGGCAGCTTGGACAGCTTCTGAAGAATGGGTCTTCTCATTTAAATAAGAGAATACATTTAGCACGTCCCCGGATCCTGTGAAATTGCAGATGCAGCATATAGAAAAAGTAGATCTTAATAAGTCACAGAATTCTAGAACCACAATGTCAGAGCCAGAAGGGCTCATGAATACAAGTTAATCTATTCCCCTGGCTGCACAGGTGGGAAACCAGGTCTTGCCCAAGGTCACAGAGTGAGCGTGCTTCAGATCTGGGGCTGCGCCCAGGGCTCCTAGCTCCCAATTCCCAGTGCAGAGTTCCTTCTACCCCATGCTGCAAGGCTTTCTACCAGTGGCTTCTCCCGTTCTGTTTTCTTTTTTCCTTTCTTTCTTTTTAAAGGCTCACTAGCAGCTACTGCTCCGAGGCAGAAAATATATTCATTTAAATGACTTCGTTTGGAAATAGAAGCTTGAATAATGATGTTACCATTTATAATTGCTCTGATTAACCACACCACGTTTTGCAGTTTAGAATAAAAAAAGCCTCATTCCTTTTGTGATGTGAATTTTAAGTGCTTTCTTTCACAAAGACCCCTCAGGCATTCCTGCTTTTTCCCTGGCTTCTGGGACCTCAGGAAGACCCCTCTGGCCATCTTGTGTGCGTGCTCCTTGGTTCTCTGGCTGAGATTTGGGGCTGGGCACAGGGCAGATGTTCTGGGAATACCTGGCTGATTTGAGATTTTGGGACAGATGCTACCTGTTTCCACAGTCGCTCACCATTGGCTAAAGTTTATTGCTCCCTTGGGGGTCCACAGCATTAGGGGCTCCCCAAGACCCAGACTGAAGACCTGGAGTAAGCGGATTTAGAACTTTTCTAAGCATATTTGATGCTCACTGTAATTATCATGGACACTCTGGCGGCAAGTGGTTAAGAGCTACAGCTGCTAACCAAAAGATCGGCAGTTTGAATCCACCAGCCACTCCTTGGTGGAAAGCTTATGGGGCAGTTCTACTCTGTCTTACAGGGTCACTGTGAGTAATTGTCATGGAGCCCTGGTGGCACAGTCATTAAGAGCTTGGCTGCTAACCCAAAGGTCTGCAGTTCAAATCCACCAGCTGCTCCTCGGAAACCCTACAAGGCAGTTCTGTTCTTTCCTACAGGGTCACTATGACTCAGAATTGACTTGACAGCAACAGGTTTGGTTTTTTGGGGGAGTTGTCATCCCTCAGATTACAAAGGGGGCAGAATCATCTATGATTTATCTGCCAGTAAAAGTCTCTTCTCAGATGGATTTTCCTTTTATTTAATCTTAAGGGTATTTTTAGCTCTTTTTCTATTCTTGTTCGACATTTCACCCATCTGAATTAGCAATCAGCACAGTACGGTGGGAAAGGCAAGAGTTTAAGAGAATACAGGTGAATATCCATTTTCTCTCAGGGTGGGGCAAGGGCTTCCCAAGTATAAAAGCCAAGAAACAAACTATAAGAGGAAAGAATGATGGATTTGGTTACCTAAAAATCATAAACAGTTGTATATAAAAATAAAATCACAAAGACATTAAAAGGAGAACAACCTGGGGAAAATATTTATAACATATATTACTCCCAATGGTCGATGGTCTTTGCTATATAAAGAACAATGATAAACACCAAAAGATCAGTATCTTGATAGAAAAATGAGAAAAGGATATGAAGACAATTCATGTAAGAAAAGTTGCCACGGTCAATAAAAATCTGAAAAAACAACCAGCTTCAATTGTAGTTACTGAAATGTAAAAGAATCCCGTTTCTGTAGAGACGGTTCGACTCAGGCAATCTCACGTGTTACAGAGTGGAACTGTGCTACATAGAATTTTCTTAGCTGTAATCTTTGCAGAAGCAGATCACCAGGTCTTTCTTCTGTGGCACTGCTGGGTGGGTTTGTACCGCCAGCCTTTAGGTTAGTAGTTGAGCACAAACTGCTTGTGCCCCCCAGGGACCTCTATAAAAGAATAGACTTACCGGTTTTCTCCATTTACATCGATAAAAATTTAAACAATGATATTGGCGAGGATGAGGTAATCAAGAGTGTATATTCCTGCAATGTTTCTCTGGACAATTTGATACATAGTTTAAGAACCTTAAAATGTGCATACCCTTTGACCCTGTAGTTCTATTTCCAGGAATTTATTAATTAAAGATGCACATTAAAGATACTATAGAAGAGTTGTTACCACCGTATTATCTGGGATGGAAGAAAAATGAGGAAAACAAATGTAAATGTCTGGCAATACAGAGTGACTAAAAGAATTATGTGGCATATGATGGAGTTAATCTGCAGGCATAAAAATATTTCCAAACTATATTGAATGCCATGGGAAAAGTCTCACACTGTATTTAGTTTAAAATGTAATCTATTATTGACTTTTAAAAAATTACTGTATTTTTACACAAATAACGCACAACTTCTGCATTTGTTTGCTGGCTGTGCTCTCCCCCTGTGAAGTGTTTTTGTAAGTGCGGCATGCTAATTTTTTATCCCCATGTAGAAGAGAATTGGCATGGCGGGGCTCTGCTTGTGAGGGTGCCTTTTGGGGGAAGGGTGTGACCTGCAAACACATGCAAAATGCATGTGTTATTTGTGTAAAAATACAGTATGTATATACATATAAGGCCTCCTGGTGGTGTAGTGGTTAAGCACTTGGCTGCTAACTGAAAGATTAGTGGTATGAACCCACCACCGTCTCCACAGGAAAAAGATGTGGGAGTGTGCTTCTGTAAAGATTACAGCCGTGGAAACTCTATGGGGCAGTTCTACCCTGTACCATAGGGTCACTATCGTCGGAATCAATTCAGTCGGGCAGTTTTACCCTGTACCGTAGGGTGACTATGAGTCAGAATCAATTCAACAGCAGTGGGTTTTATTTCTTTAGGTACATATAAAAATGAATGGATGAAAATGAACCAGTGCCAACGGTTCTTTTCTGTGAGTGGTAAATTATAGGTGATTCCTAATTTCTTCTTTAAAGAAACTTCCCAACTATTTTTCACATTAACCATATAAGCATATTTACTTATCAGGTCTCTATGAGTCAGAATTGACTTGACGGCAGTGGGTTTGGTTTTTTGGTATAATAAGCAAGTATTTCTTTTTAAATCAGAGAGCCCCATTAATGTTATGGAGATAAAATACTAAAATAAAAACAAAAAGAGAAAGAATCAAGGAGTTTGGGGTAGAGTGGTCTAGGTTTAAATCTGGGCTTTGTATTTACTAGCTGGTTGACCTTAATGACGTCTTTGAACGTCTTTACACCGTCTGTAAAATGAGGGTAAATGTACTTCTCACAAAGTTGTTTTAAGGGTTAATTCAGAATATAAGTAAAAAACGTGGCGCTGAGTAAACTCTCAGTAAAAGTTAGCTCAGGTCGTTTATTCTCTCTGTTGGTCTCTGGCATTTTGGAGTTGGAACCCAGGGCTTGTTTCACTCTGGATTGGTCTTTGAATTCTCTGCTATGATTTTGTGTTTGTTTTGGATTTTTCCTGATTTTTAATTTCTTTGGGGTCCATTTTCCCCAAAGAGGATGAAATCAGGCTGTGTATCTAGTCCTGAAATAACTGTGGCTGAAAATTTCAACTGGTATGTTCAAGTTTCATGCAAGACCTCTTCAAAAGCTAGGATACGAACTCTTCTGTTTCTTCTCTCTTGTCAATTTCACAAAGTTTTCAAAAATTGTAATTCCCAGGGGTGACAAAGATGCAACGAAATGGTTATTCCTGTACCATAGTCGTGGAAGTATAAATTCATGCAACTTTTAGGTAGGAAAGTTTGGAGAGATACATCAAGAGCCTTAAATATCTTCATACCTTTTGACTCAGTAATCACATACTTAGGAAACATTATAAGATAATAAACAGATGTTCACCATAATTAATTCCAACCTTGTGTCCATTCTATGACCTGAGGGATAAAGTAGGAATCCAATTGCTTGTGTTCATGAAAACCCACAAAGTTAGTACTCCTTTGGCAGGAGGCCCCATGCAGATCTTTCCAGGTGACAGTGATATGCAGGGCTCCGTATCAGACAGAGTTTTCAGTCATTGTGATCTAGATGAGAGAGAAGCCATATGGTGTAATGCAAAGAGCCTGGTCATTGGCATTAACAGACACGGGTTTGCATCTGAGCATTGGCAAGAGGCTGATTTGTGACTTTGAGCAAGGTACCTCCTTTCTCTATACCTCCCATTTCCTCATTTGTAAAATGGGGATGATGCTAGTCTTGCAGGCATTTTGTGTATAGGGGAGGAGAGAACGCAGGTAATAAGGCCCAGTGCTTCATGATCATATCTAAGTCTTTATCTTTTTTTTTGTGATTTGAACTGACAGTTGTGGATGCTTTAACCTTCCATGTTGATTTTTCCTGGGCTTCCTGGGGAATGGCCAGACTGCCTAACTTGCCACCCAGCTGTAGACCTTACCCAGCCCCCTCATAATTAGGGCTGGGTGTGGGTATCTGAGCAATCCTGTCTTGCTTCCTCAAGCATTATAATGGCACGAGGGTGGTTGAAGATAGGCACTTTGGCAGAAAATGTTCTCACAAAGTGAAAACAGTTTAAAAATTGAATTAAATAAACTTTATTTAAAATAAAAACTTACTGAATGCAAAGGTTTTGTTAAAAGTTAATATGTACCTTCTACACAAATTTTGGAAAATATAGGAAAGTAGAAAGAATAGGACAACAAAGGCTCATGTATTTTCTGACTACCCAGAGGTATCCATTGTTAATATTTTCATGTATTTCCTTTTATGGTTGTCTGTGCCTTTTCACATAATTGAAATCATACTGTATAAACTGTCTTGCATCTTGCTTTTTTCAAACTTAGCTATATAATAATGTGTGTTTCTCATGTTATTGAAAACTTTGTGAAAATAGCTTTGAATAGCTGCATGATATCCCATTCAGTGGATATTATTTAGACAATTATTCACCTCAATTATTCTCAAATCAATGGAAAACAGTATTGTTTCTCAACTCAGATGCTTTCTGTCTCTTATCCTTGATGTCTATACCAAACATTCCTCAAATTATTTCCTTGTTTGGAACATCTATATATTAGGCTCAGGGCTGGCAGAATTACACCTTCCCTCTGTAATCACTCATGGTTAAATCTTTAATACGTTCTAATTATTATTTTTTTAACGTTATGTTGTCTACAATTTCCATTGGAAATCAAGATGGCACGACAATCCTGACGAGGAATCATGCTTCAGAAAGCGAAGAGAAGGGTACCCTCCCAATTGGGAGCGAAGCTGATGGCAAATAGAAGACTGATCATTCAGGGTGGTGCTAACAGTAGCTTTTGTTTTAATTTTTGTTGAGAATTGGGATTGGTGAGAAGGTGAGGAGCGTGTTCCATTTGGTGGATAATGTGAATGCCATTGGAGTTGCACAGATTTTTCTCCTCTCTGTCTCTAGCCTTAGTGGAACTTGTATTAATTTTCTGGAGTTGTTCACCCAGTGCTTACAATTGCTTTTAGCAGACGCCATCTCATTTCAGGAGTCTGTGAAGAGGAAAAGGAAATGTGTTCTCGCGACTGTGAGGCAGTGTAGGGTGAAAGAAGCTGCAGAGAGCTCTGCATGTGTCTGTGGGTGTGGAATCGTGTGCGAGCGGGGTGTGTGTACGTGTGTGTGTCGTGGGGTGTGGTGCATTTGTAGAGAGGATGAAAGATGTGAGGAAAATGTGGGGAAAAATGGGCAAGTTGCGTGCCACTCTTGTTGGACAGGCAGAGGCAAGAAAATGTAAAGTTTAGCTTTGGGGCACAAAAGCTTTGGGATGATGTGGCTTAGCTGTATAGTCAGTGAGAAAGTATTTAGAGGCTTTGGGTGACCGGGAGTGCAGGGTGACCCAATGCGTGCAGGGCAGGGGGGCAGGGAATGGTGACCAGTGAGGCCAAGTGACTTCCTCATGATCTTACAACTGAATTTAGATCGATATCTGTTCAGTTGCAAAGCTCCTTCTGGTTACACTGTGCCTCGTTACACCTGCTTGGCCGGGAGACTATCTGCTGCTGGTTGGGGGGATGCAGATGCGTGATGGTGATGTGCTGCTCTAAGCTAATGGCAGGTAGCACTCAATGACACTGTGGACTTTTAAAACCAGCAGCCCAGGATTTACCCTGTGTTCGTTTTACACACCCTTAGCTCTCTCCCCAAACACTCTTGGAGAGAAATGGGACTGCAGTGCTGGAATCTACCATCCTGATGAGCATCTTACTGTCACACCTGTAGGATTAGGTGGCCCATTACCTGGAAATGTTACTCTGCTTTCTGCAGAAATGTATTACTGGTAAATAACCCCAAACAGAATTTATCCAGTTATACCTGGGGCAGGTATGTGTGCACACTGGGTTCCCCACTATTACATGTTGTACAAAATTCATACGAGAAACCTACCCTTTACGGCTTTGGCTGTGTTTTTTGGCAAGATAAAGATATTTATCCCTGTTTCTTTAATTAATTCAGCATGTATTTATGTATCTGCTGTGTGCCAGGCACCAGTCCAGGCAGTGGACTACCACGGGGAGCAGGGGGGCGAGGGCCCTGTATGAAGGGAGCTTACAGTTTAGAGGGGCAGGAGGTAGTGCATTAGTCATCAAATCATTGCAGATCATAAGTCCATATAATAAGTGCTGGGAAGAGAGCAACAGGCCAGCGTGTGCGAGAATGACAAAGAGGAGGGGGGAGAGGGTATTATAAGGGAGTCCCTCTGAGGAGGTGACATTTGAGGTGACATTTGAGGCCCAAATGTCAAGAGTGAACCTGCTACATGAAGACTTGGGGAGAAGCAAGATTTCTTTGTTGAATTTTTGTTTCTTCCCCCAAACCTGCTTTTTTCTCCCCCCCCCCCAGTCATTCCCATATCAAAATGGTACCACCATCCACTCAGGTTGCTCAAGCCAAAAATCTAGGAATTATGTCCGATTCCTGATTTTCCCTCTACCCTTCATTCTCCTGGCTCTACTCTGTGGGCCCCACCTCTAAAACATATTCCCAGGCTGTCTGCTTCTCTCTTTCTCTGCTTTCAGCCACAGTCATCTCTGTCCTGGACCACTGCTGTAACCTTCTGAATAATCTTCTGCTTTCTCTCCTGCCTCTCCCCCACCCCATCTCGTAGTTATTCTCCACCCGGCAGTTAAGCTGCACTGACCAATACAGTAGCCACCAGTCACATGTGGCTATTTAAGATTCACTTAATTAAAATTAAATAAAATTTACCCTGTTTCTCAGTCATACGAGCCACATTGATTTCAAGGGTTTAATAGTCACATGTGGCACTTGGCAACCGCACTTAACAGTGCAGATAAAAGATATTTCCATTCTCATATGCAGTTCCTGGTGGCGCAGTGGTTAAGCACTTGGCTGCTAAGCAAAAGGTTGGTGGTTCAAAGCCACCAGCCACTCCGCGGGGGAAGGGTATAGCAGTCTGCTTCCGTAAAGATGACGGCCTTACAAACCCTGTGGAGCAGTTCTGCTCAGTGCTGTAGGGTTGCTATACATCAGAATTGACTTGATGACAATGGGTTTTGGTTCTTTTGGACAACCCTGAGTTAGAATGATCTTTCCAAAATATCCATCAGATCACATCACTCCTGCTTAAAACCTCCAATGGTGTCACAGCTTGCTTGGAGTAAAATCCAAACTCTTTATTCTAACTTACTGAGCCCTGTGTGATCTGGCCCCGTCCCTCCTGTTTAGCTTCTTCTCATTTCACTCTTCTCTTTGATCATTACTTTCCAGCCATACCGAAGACTTTCTATTTCCAGAACACACAGAGCTGGTTCATACCCCAGGGCCTTTGCAAGAGCTCTTCCCTCTGCATGGAACGCCCTGCCTGCCCTCCCCGCAACCCAAACAAATCCTTTGTGTTGATGGCTTCTTGTTACCATTTAACTCTCAAATATCACCTCCTCAAGGAGGCCTTCCTTGACTACCCAGTCTCCCAATCTAAAGTAGTCATCTAGTTGCTATCATATGATCAAGTTACATTTTCTGCAGAGTCTGGTTAGTTTTGATGTTCTGCTTATTCATTAATTGTTGAGTTGTTTGTTGGGTGTTTCACTAGTATGGGAGTTTCAAAAGGGAAAGAATCTTGCCTTTCTTCTTCAAGGCTATGACCCCAGTGCGTAGAACAGTACCTGGCTGATAGTAGGTGCTCAATTAATACTTGTTCTAAGAATGAATGAATCACAGAGAAGCAGGACAGCCGCTAGCCCAGATAGCTCCTTTGTACAAATTAGAAAACGGCACCCTTTCATCTGGTTGACCTTGGGCGGTGAACGTCCTGAACAACCGGGCCTGGTAGCCCTGGGGAGGGGGGTGATCTTTCCAGACAGGAGAAATAGCAAATGCAAAGACCTGCACCAGGAGTATACGTGATGTGTTTGAGAAAAAGAAAAAAGCCTAGTATGTTCGGAGCATAGTTTGCGAGGGGGCTCATGGAATGAAAAACAGTGGGGAGAGATGGTCAGGGGCAGATCATATGGGGCCCAGAAGGCCAGGGTAAGGAAATTAGATTTTATTCCAAGTATAGCACGAAGCCATTGGAGGATGTTAAGCATGGGAGAAACGTCTGATTTACAATTTATTTATTCTCAAGGTTTCATTTCTTTGCCTTTATGGGCAAATGTGTTTTAACATTTTTGCCAGATGTATGCTTTGGGGTGACTTTTAGTTTGAAGACTAGTTTTCCCAAGGGGTGGGGATTTGCTTCTCTGAAGTCTGAAAAATCCCCAGCTAACACTTTCTGACACAGCAATTAGCTTCCAAACACACTTTTGACTCTTCTTTGAAACACTTTCTGATATGCATTGCTGCTAAGTTGGAGGGTTAAAATCTTTGGCTTTCTCCTACAGGTGACACAGGCACAAAGCAAAGCTAATTAGGAAAAATCAAAAGTAGTTGATTCCAGTCATTTGTTAGAGTTTTGAAATATAAATAAAAATTGTGCACAGCTCTTCCCTTGGAATGGGAACACCTATTTCTCTTGGTGTTTGGTCTTAAAATTCATCTGCCTGTGAATAGAAAATGTGACCTCCACACAGGGCCACATTGTGAGCACAGCTTGAATCTATAACTCACCCTTGTCTTGATTTTTTCTCTCAGGACCAAGGAAAAAATGCCTCCAGTTCTTCCAAATGCATTATTTACCACGTTCCCTCAATTCTAAGATGCTATCAAGATAAAAGATGCATCGTTGGTTAAATTACAGATTTTTGGAAACAACTACCAAGTAAACATTATATTAAAAGTGGACATCAGTGGCAAGGGTCCCAATTTCAGAGAAGCAAAAACGGGAAGCAAAGTATTCATTTATTTATTTGTGAAGTAAAGGTTTCTATAGAACTTGCTGTATTCTAAGTGTTTGCTGTAGCAACTCATGTAATCCTCATGAAAACTCTTGAGGGTAGGTACTATTAATTACCCTCATTTTCCAGATGAGGAAACTGAGGCATGGAGAGGTTAAATAACTCATCCAAGGTCACACGGCTAGTAAGTGGCTGGACCAGGATTCTAACACAAGCTGTCTGATTCCAGGATCTGTCTTAACTGCTGCAGTGTGAGAAAATGTGATAACTTGGTGCTGGCTGACCACTAGCAAATTGATGTCTTCTATTGTGTCCCAGCATGTAAATTCAAGTCTAGGTCTTAATCTTTGAGAGATAGTTACTTAACTATGACCGATGGCTGCCACTGCATTTGACTCTAGATTTGAAACACAGGCGTGTGTATCACAAGAGTCATTTTAATAAAGCGTTTTAATTATTTAAGGTCCTGATGCTCTGGGGATTGCCACACATCTCAATTGTACAAGGAGGCAAATTCTGACCTCCTGATTTGAGAACAAGCAAGGACTGAGCTGCTGGACTCAGCAAGGGCTGAGACAAGCTGGAAGGGGCATGGCATTTGTCAAAGGCAGTTGAGCACAGTGGTTAACTGCGCCAGTTCTAGAGGGAGACTGCCTGGCTGCAAACCCCAGATTTGCTCTTTTGAACTGTGTAACCTCAGGCAGGTTCCTTAACCTCTCCTTGCCTCAGTTTCCTCATCCACAAAATGGGTTGAACAAGTTCTTAAACCCTTTCATCCAGCCTTCCAGGCCAAATGTCTTTAGAATTCAGAGTTTTTCATTGTTACTTTTTAAGAAGGCAATATGGTACATCCACTGTATAATAACTAATACTCCGAGCTGGATCTGAGGAAGCACTTTGAAATCAAACATGTTGATATTTTTGCAGCAAAAAGTAAAGATGTTACCACTGAAACCAGTTGCCATCTAGTCGATTCTGACTGAATCGGTACCTTAGTGCCAAATAAGTTTGTGAAAAACCTCAGAAAACTTTTGATTTTCAAGGCCTTTGAGAATTCAGAATTCTTAGGTCAGGGTTTGTGGGTCAGTACCTGCCTCATCAGCGGACTGTGTGGAGCAATTGGTGGTAAAATGTTTGCTGAGCACATTCCATTGTCCGTAGTGAAGTGCTCTGTAACCATTACTTATTGTTATTTGTAAATGTATTTTCAAATCATCATCGTTGAGCAGAGGTGAGCCTGGCCTGCCTGAGAGCCTGGTGATCCTGGCTGGACCCTGAGCACCTTGTTGCTGTTGACTTCTGGATTCTAAAGCCGTACTCTAGAGCCCAGGGTATTTGGCTGCTCCTGAACCCAGGTCCACATCCTACGACTCACACACGCATGGCCTGGCTGTTGGTTGCTCCAGTAAAGAAAGAAGGAAGTAAATCAGGAGGACTCCTTCCCATTCCACTCCTAGGTAAACTTATCCTTTCTGCTGAATCTTTTCTTTTTTTATGGCAGCAAAATGAGGGGGAAATTGAGAACAACCACCACCACCAAAAGAGCATTTTCCTTCAGGCAACCATACGTGTGACACTCCATTAACGATGAGTGACATCTTCTTCCATCTAGCAGGAATCAACACAATATTCACGTTAACCAGTCAGCGATGGTGCCAGGAGAGGATGATGTCTTGTCAGTTCCCATCTGATCAGTCATTTTAAGGCAAGCTGTGTGTGTCTCTGGATTTCACATGGACATAGTCGGATGTTCACAACACCACTCATTTCTCTGTAAGTGCTTGATAGGCAGCCTGTGGCTTAGAGCTGAGACTGGGGCTGGTCACACTGGGGCAGGTCACACTGGGACAGATCCGGGGGCAGAGGATCCTAAGGCTTGTGATGGGCAGAAAGAGGATGAGGTGGATTGTTGAACAGACCTAGCTCCTGGGGCTCTGGCCTTCCACTCACTGCCTTTGAGACCTTGGTACTCTCAGCACTCTCTGGGCCTCAGCTTTCTTCCTCGTGAAATAGAGATAATAGGAACACCTCACCTCACCAGGTGGTTGTGAGGAGTAAAGAAATTGATGCATATGAAGTGATTTATAAACTGGGAAGCTCCAGGAAACGCCAGTCTTGTCATGATGTATTTATCTTCTTCCGTCAATTTTGATTTGTTACGTATAGTTCATTCACTGACTCCCACGTATGCTTCAGGTGTACTGGCACTCCCTTGCACTTAATTCCTTTCTTAGCAAGTTGTCCATTTGTTAGTTCATTTGACACTTTGCAAGTTCATTTGTTCATCCAAACACCCATGTCTTCAACTGTCCACCCACCCACCCACTACCCACTCACCCATCCACCCATCCATCCATCCATCCATCCATCCATCCATCCATTGGATGCCTGCTGTGTGCCAGTACTAGGCTATGTTCTGGGATATGAAGATGGATCAGACACAGATGGACCTTGCCCTACAGCAGCTCATAGGCTAATGGGGAAATGGACAAATCAACAGATGAGTGTATCCAGGTGGGGTTGGGGCTGTAACTCAGGAGTAGGTTGGGGGTAATGGGGCCATAAAGTTGAGAGAGCTCAGTTCTGTTGCAGGGATAATGAAGGTAGAGGAAAGGGTTAAATGAAGTGCTTAAAAAGGAAATGACACTTGAGCAGAGACTTGAAAAGCATTTCCCTAGCCCAGGAGGAGGAGGGGATAAAGCCGAAGAAATAAGAAATAGCGTGGGGCACCCTGGCACATTCAGGGAACTGAATGCAGATTTCAGCCTTGGCTAGAGTAGAGGTTGCTTAGCGGGTTTGTCTTGGCAGGTAGAAGGTGCAAGAGGCAAGCAGGGGGCAGATGATGGGAATCCTTGGGCACCAGACTCTGAGGATTTGGGTTTTATCCTGATGTCCATAATGGGGCAAACCATTGATGGAAGGTTTCAAGCAGGAGAGTGTCAGTCTCTGGTCTGAGTTTTTGGAAGTTCTTCCTGACATCTGATGCGGGGGCTGGCAGAGGTTATGGTGACCAGACCTAAAGGCAGGGAGGACAGTGAGGAGGAGGCTGCTGCAGTGGTCTGAGAGAGAGCTTAGGAGGCAAGGAAGCAGGACAGGGGGCTGGAAAATACAAATACAGCTAAGATTTTCAGGGGCTGGTGAATAGAATTGCTGTCTGTCTTAGTTGCCTACTGCTGCTGTAACAAATTACCATGAACTTGGTGGCTTAAAACAAGAGAAATTTATTCTTTCACAGTTCTGGAGGCCAGAAGTCTGAAATCAGGTGTCAGTAGGGGTGCTCTCTTTCTGAAGGCTCTAGGGTAGAATCCTTCTTTGCCTCTTCCAGCTTCCGGTGGCTGTCAGCATTCCCATTCCATGTGGCTGCATCTGCCAATCTCTGCCTCCGTCTTCACAGGGACTCCGTGTGTCCATGTCTTCTCCTCTGTCTCTTATAAGGATGCTTGTCATTGGATTTAGGGGCCCACCTGGGTAAACCAGGATGCTCTTATCTCAAGATCCTTCATTACACTTGCAAAGGCCCTTTTCCCAAATAAGTTGACACAGGCTGCAAGGATTAGGATGTGGATATATCTTTTCAGAGACCAGCATTCAACCCACTACAGCTGCCAAGTAGATGGAGTAGCTCCTGCTCTCAGGGTACCTTTAAGTAGCTGTAGAAGGAAGGTCTGGGCTCTTGCACAAATGTCACAGCAAAATCATACAAACCCATGTCTGCTCTAGCGTCCTGTCACTTCCCTGCAGTGCCTTTCCGCTGTCTGATGAGTAGATACCACCAGACCAATTGCTTCTCTTAAAGAAGGTGCTGTAAAGACACAACAAATGGAAGATAAAGCAGGACACCTTTTTAGAAATAAAGTAGAAATTGAAGTGACTGTTATTTGCAGAGAATCTAATTTTCTCTGACAATTCCACAGGCACACTGGACCCATCTCTTAAAACAAAATGTATTTTCTAAAGGAAAGTGTTCTCCTTTAATTTTACAAACTCTTCTCTGCCTCGTGATCACATACAATGGGATGAACTACAGCCTCGCTCTATTTTTGTTTTCCTCTTGTTTGTGCCCAGTTGCTGTTAATAATGCAGGCAGAATTCTGTGCTCTGGGAGTGCAGTACCGTTTTTGTGTGGTTCAGATGCAGGGGCTGCTGACATCCATGTGAAGATGCTCCAGAGCCCGTTGTCGTGTTCGTTTGGCACAGAGCCTCAGAGCACCTACTTTTTAAGTTGCTTGCTGTTGAAAATACAAGGATAAAATAGACACAATCCTACCTTGTGGTCTAGTGCAGAAAACGGACACACACAATGCTACAACAGTTTGTATGACCCGGTGTATTTAGTGCTGTGAGGAGATGGCACGGGGGGCCACGGGAGCACAGAGGGGAGATGGGTTTCCACAAAAACAGAAATAGCCAATAAGTATATGAAATATTAGCACCTTCATTAGACATCCAAACGAAATCTGTGGCTATAGAGTCAGTTCTGACTTACAGCAACCCCATGTGTGTCAGGGTAGACCTCTGCTCCATATGGCTGATTTCTCACGAGTAGATGGCTAGGACTTTCTGGGTGGACTTGAACCTCCAACCTTTCGGTTAGCAGCTGATTGTGTTAAGTCTTTACACCACCCAGGGACTCCTCATTAGATATCAGGCATGCCGATTCTGATAAGGTACCATTTTAACCTATCAAACTAGGCAAGATAAAATAAAAATGGCGTAATACCCAGTGTTGGCAAGCATGTTGGAAAACAGAGTTTCACACACAGGTGATGGGAGTGTGAATTGGTACAAGCTTCTTGGAGAACAACTTGATGAAAGTTTCAAAAGACCTGAAAAGGCAAATCTGTCTGTTCAGATGCCTCTTCCTTTTGGTGGGCTTCGCAGACTCCTCAGTTCTCCATATTTTCTGTCACGTAGCTTCTCACATGGAATTAGAATGACCTGTTTAGGGGTCTGCTACCCTGCTGCACCGAGACCAGAGCTTTTGTAGAGCTTTTGTCTTCTCCAGTGCTTAGTACTGCCCTTGTCTAACAGCTTCAAGAGCAAGCGCCCCCTGACTTGTTGTCTTTGTAGAATTTTCCTGGATACTTTTGGAATTAATTTTTATGGATGGCATTTAGGATCACTTCGTCAAGCTCACCCCCGACCCCGAAAGAAAATTGAATTGGGGTGTTGTTTGGGGTTTCTTAAATGTATAATTATTTGAATTATACATTCCTTAAATATATAATTATTTGAATTAAATATTCCCTAAATGTACAATTAATCTGAAGAGAATTAACATCTTTACCATATTACATTTTCTCTTGAGCCTGATGTGCTCCTTTGTTCAAGTTTTATTTTGTGGCTCTCGGTTAAGTTCAGTAATACTCTTCCTACATGTACTGAATCTTTCTGGTTGAGATGATGGGGTTTTTTTAAGCAGTGGTGTGCTGGAGCTAGTTTGCACCTGCTCACAAGAGCTGGTTATTAAATTTTCTGAACTTTTTGTGTGGTGGTTGCTAAACACAGGTATTATTAAAATTTAAATTATATAAACTTACAACTAAATAAATCATATTAAAAACATACGTCTATCTGTATGGTGCAAATTGTATATCATTCTGTGTTATCGCATATCTCTTCCCAACTCTGTGTTAAGTGATGCTATACTGGTAGCTTGGAATCAGGCATGGAGGGAGTATTTAAACCACAGAAATCAGCACATGCTACAAATCAGGCCTGTTTTTCCCCCTAAAGAGCCAGTTGTTCGACATTTACCAGCACACTTCTGTCTATGTATATTTGAATTCCCTATTTATATATAACTGTATGTGAACATGTGTGCATATACCCATGTACACACATACGTATATACACATGTACATATATATACACACATATACATATATATACACACACTAATACATATATAACATATATGTGTGTGTATTTTATATATATATATAAAACGTGTATGTAAATAAATAGGAGTCCCTGGGTGGTGTGAACGGTAAAATGCTTGGTTACTAACTGAAAGGTTGGCAGTTCGAGTCCACCTAGATGTACCTTGAGAGAAAGGCCTGGCAATCTACTTCTGAAAGATCTCAGCCACTGGAAACCCTATGGAACTCAGTTCTACTATGAAACACATAGGGTCTCCATGAGTCGGAATCAACTAAGCAGCAACTAGTTGGTTATATATATATGTGTGTGTGTGTGTGTGTGTGTGTGTGTGTATACATACATATATATGTATGTATACACACATATGGGAAACCCTGGTGGGGTTTATGTATGTAAGTATGTATGTATGTATGTATGTATGTGTATATATATATATATATATGTATGTGTGTGTGTATATATATATATATATAAAGAAATATATGTATGTATGCATATGTGGGATCCCTGGCTGCACAGTGGTTAAGAGCTCTGCTGCTAACCAGAAGGCTGGCAGTTCGAATCCACCAACCTCTCCTTGGAAACCCTATGGGGCAGTTCTGTTCTGTCCTATGAGGTGCTATGAGTCGGAATTGACTCCACGGCAACAGGTTTGGTTTTTTTTGGCCTTTGCATATGTATGTATATATGTATGTATGCATGAGTATGTATATGTGTATATATATTTATATTGACATATATATGTATATATATATGTGTGTATATATA
>NW_004443944.1:21015395-21031009 GCF_000243295.1 Trichechus manatus latirostris
TGTCTTATAGGTAGGTGGTGTTATATGATAAAGCTGTGAGTTTATTCACTTACTTTTATGCTGGATATTGTATTGAATTTGAATATTAGTTATAATTTTCCTTTGGATTACCCTGGCTTTCTTAGGTAAATAATCACCTTCAAGAAATGATAATTACACTATTTTACTAAGAATTTAAATCAAGAATGGATGTTAATACTAATAAAACATCTTTTGGCATCTATTGATACACTTGTATAATTTTTAAAATATATTTACCCTTGGATTAAATGTATTATTGGATTTATTAATGTCGGAATATCCTGAACTTCTGGAATGAAATTTACTTGGTTATAGTATATATTTTTTCGTCTGTAAGTTTGGGTCTCTTTATATTTAGATTTTTATATTTATACATACATGGTATTGGTTTATATTTTTTCAATTTTTGCAATGGTCGGCAGTTCGCAATCCACCAGGTGCTCCTTGGAAACCCTATGGGGCAGTTCTACTCTGTCCTATAGGGTTGCTATGAGTCAGAATCAACTTGACGGCAATGAGTTTAAGTTTTTTTTTTTTTTTTTCAATTTAATGTATGTCTTTGAATTTCACTTTGATATAGATATTGGTACACTTGCATTTTTCTCATTGACATTTGGCAATTAAACTTGCCTATTGTTTCACATTTAATGTTTTTTGAATCTAATTATTGAAGATTGTGTCTCGTGGAAAATATTTAGTTATAGTTGTTTTTGACTCAGTTTGCGAGTGTTCTACTGGGGAAGCCGAGCCTATTTATACTGAATGTCAGAACTGCTTGGTTTTGTCTGGCTTTTATCTTCACCATTTAATGCTTTCTAGTTCCTGTTCGTTTTCCACTTTTCTTTCTCCCTATTTCCAGAACTTTTTTACTTTGGTACACCCTGCAGCCTGTTATTGTACAGTCCAAACACTAAGAATGGCTTTTACATTTTTTAATGGTTTTAAAAACAAAAGTATGTGACAGACCTGTTGCCGCTGAGTTGATTCTGACTCATAGTGACTGCATAGGACAGAGTAGAGGTGCCCCATAGGGTTTCCAAGGAGCAGCTGGTGGATTCAAACTGCCGACCTTTTGGTTAGCAGCTGAGCTCTTAACCACTGTGCCATGTGGCCAATAGAGCCTAAAATGTTTACTATTTGGGACTTCTTAAGAAAATGTTGGTTGACCTCTGGTCTAGTGATTAGATTAGGTATATGGATACATCTGACTTTTTAGTTTTGCTATTAGGTACATTTATAGTAGCCCTAGTGGCACAATGGCTAAAGTGCTTGGCTGCTAACCAAAAGGTTGGTGGTTCGAACCAACCAGTGGCTCTGCAGGAGAAGGGACCTGGTGATCTGCTCTTGTAAAGATTACAGCCTAGGAAATCCTATGGGGCAGTTCTACTCTGTTATATAGGGTTACTGTGTGTTGGAACCATCTCAAGGACACACAACAACAGTTGGATACATTTAGCATATGCATATCTAAATTTAACTTTTTCTAAAACTCATTTCTAATTGCCTTCAAAACAAAAATTATACTGGCCTTTCCCTGTTCAGGGTAGGGTAGGTAGTGTACTTTTACACACCCTTATATTCAAGGAGCCCTCGTGGCACAATGGTTAAACACTTGGCTGCTCATGGAAAGACTGGTGGTCCTAACCCATCTAGCTACTTCATGGCCGAAAAGACCTGACAATATACTCCAGTAAAGACTACGGTGTCGGAAACACTATGGCTCAGTTCTTCTCTGTCAGTAGAGTTGCTGAGTTGGAATAACCTTGATGGCACACAACAACGGTAATGTTGTCTTTGGAGTCCCTGGGGAGTACAAATAGTTGAGTGCTTGACTAGTAACTGAAAGGTTGGCAGTTCAAACCCACCCAGAGGTGCCTTGGAAGAAAGGTCTGGTGATCTGCATCCAAAAGGTCACAGACTTGAAAACCTGATGGATCACAGTTCTACTCTGTAACACATGGGGTTACCATGAATCAGATTTGAGGCTATGGTGACTGTAAAAAACAAAACAAAACACAAAAACAGCAACAACCAAAAAACAGGCCTTCAAAAATCTGACTACCCATTCTTCATTTATTGCTTTCCTGAAGAAAGATAATTGGCAGGGGATGACAGTGGATGGTGGTGATGGTGTTTCTACATGTACCTTCTGAGTCCTTTTATATTTGTAGTTATCATTCTGCTTCCTCCATACATGAATAAAACCTGCTGTTTTAACCCCTGTAGATATTTAAGCATTAGCTTCTATAGTCAGTATCGTAGAAGACATGTCTGTCAGTTTGTTGTACTGTGATGGCTTTCATGTTGCTGTGACACCAGAAGTTATGCCACCGGTATTCAAATACCAGCAGGGTCACCCATGGTGAACTGGTTTCAGCTGAGCTTCCAGACTGAGATAGTCTAGGAAGAAGGACCTGGCAGTCTTCTTCTGAACAAAATAAGCCAGTGAAAACTTTATGAATAGCAGTAGAACACTGACATAGTGCCAGAAGATGAGCCCTTCAGGTTGGAAGGCACTCAAAATATGACTGGGGAAGAGCTGCCTCCTCAAAGTAGATTTCACGTTAATGAGGTAGATGGAGTCAAGCTTTCTGGACCTCCATTTGCTGATGTGGCATGACTTAAAATGAAAAAAAACAGCTGCAAACATCCATTAATAATAGGAATGTGGAATGTATGAAGTATGAATCTAGGAAAATTGGAAGTTGTCAAAAATGAAACAGAACGTATAAAGATCAATATCCTAGGCATCGGTGAGCTGAAATGGATGGGTGTTGGCCATTTCGAATCATTCAGTCATATGGTCTACTATGCTGGGATTGACTGAAGAGGAATGGCATCATTCATCATCAGAAAGAACATTTCAAGATCTGTCCTGAAGAACAATGCTGTCAATGATAGGAGAGTATCCAAAAGTCTGCAAGGAACACCAGTTAATAAGACTGTTATTCGAATTTACTCACCAACTACTAATGCCAAAGATGAAGAAATTGAAGATTTTTACCAACTTCTGCAGTCTGAAATTGATCAAACAAGCAGTCAAGATGCATTAATAATTACTGGTGATTGGAATTTGAAAATTGGAAACAAAGAAGGATTGATAGTTGTAAAATATAACCTTGGTGATAGAAACAACACTGGAGATCACATGATAGAATTTTGCAAGACCAATGACTTCTTCATTGCAAATACCTTTTTCACCTACATAAATGGCGACTGTATACGTGGACCTTGCCAGACAGAATACACAGAAATCAAATTGACTACATCTGTGGAAAGAAATGATGGAAAAGCTCGATATCATCAGTCAGAACAAGGCCAGGGGCCGACTGTGAAACAGACCATCAACTGCTCATACAAAAGTTCAAGTTGAATCTAAAGAAAATTAGAAGAAGTCCGTGAGAGCTAAAGTACAACCTTGAGTATATCCCACCTGAATTTAGAGACCATCTCAAGAATAGATTTGACACACCAAACCCTAATAACCAAAGACCAGACGAGCTGTGGAATGACATCAAGGACATTATACATGGAGAAAGCCAGAGGTCATTAAAAAGACAGGAAAGAAAGAAAAGACCAAAATGGATGTCAGAAGAGATTCTGAAACTTGCCCTTGAACATCGAGTAGCTGAAGCAAATGGAAGAAATGATGAAGTAAAAGAGTTGGACAGAAGATTTCAAAGGGTGGCTTGAGAAGACAAAGTGTTACAATGACATGTGCAAAGACCTGGAGTTAGAAAACCAAAACGGAAGAACACGCTTGACATCTCTCAAGCTGAAAGAACTGAGAAAAAAATTCAAGCCTCGAGTTGCAATATTGAAGGATTCTATGGGCAAAATACTGAACAACACAGGAAACATCAAAAGAAGGTGGAAGGAATACACAAAGTCACTGTACCAAAAAGAATTGGTCGACATTCACCTGTTTCAGGAGGTAGCATATGATCAAGAACCGATGATAGTGAAGAAAGAAGTCCAAACTGCACTGAAGGTATTGGCAAAAAACAAGTCTCCAGGAATTGACAGAACACCAGTTGAGATGTTTCAACAAATGGATGCAGCACTGGAAGTGCTCACTCGTCTATGCCGAGAAATTTGGAAGACAGCTATCTGGCCAACCTACTGGAAGAGATCCATATTTATGCCTATTCCAACCAAATGCAGAAATTATTGAACAATATCATTAATATTACATGCAAGTGAAATTTGGTGAAGATCATTCAAAAGAGGTTGCAGCAGTACATGGACAGGGAACTGCCAGAAATTCAACCCGGATTGAGAAGAGTACATGGAACAAGGGATATCATTGCTGATGTCAGATGGATCCTGGCTGAAAGCAGAGAATACCAGAAAGATATTTATCTGTGTTTTGTTGACTATGCAAAGGCATTTGACTGTGTGGATCCTAACAAATTATGGATAATACTGCAAAGAATGGGAATTCCAGAATACTTCATTGTGTTCATGTGGAACCTGTAACTTAGACCAAGAAGCAGTTATTCGAACAGAACTAGGGGATACTGTGTGGTTTAAAGTCAGGAAAAGTGTAGGTCAGGGTTGTATCCTTTCATTATACTTATTCAATTTGTATGCTGAGCAAATAATCCGAGAAGCTGGACTATATGAAAAAGAACAGGGCATCAGGATTGGAGGAAGACTCATTAACAATCTGCATTATGGTGACATCGGGGAGTGAGTTCTTCATGGAGGACAGGGCACCTGTTTGTTGTCAGCTGGACCAATTCTCCTGTGTTTGTTCCCTTTTGGACTTCCCCCCAGGACTTAGGAAATCCTTCTGAAGTTGCAGCCAGCCGGTGTTAACCATTCACGAAGCCAAGGAAGGGCTTGTGCCTGTGTCCCGTTTCTAAAGTAGGGACGAAAGCCCTGTGGCGGGAGGTATTCCGGGAAGCTAGAAACGAGGGTCCAAGCAGATGGCGAAAGTCAGCCTGCCACTTTGCTTTTTTTCCAGTTGTCGCACCTTGGCTCAGTCTGTGGGGGACTTGGTTTTGTTGCATGGTGGAGGCCTATCACTGCATTTCTCTAAGCCTCTGTTTCCTTGTCTGTAAAAGGGGGACAATAGCAACTCCTACCTTCCAAGGTTGTTACGGGGATTATATGAGATGCTGCGTTTAAAGTACTTAACCCAGTCCTGGGACAGGAAGCTGTGCTCAACCAAATCTGGTTTTCTTTCCTGTTCTTCATGAGTTAGAGATACTCTGCCTAGTTTAGGCTAGAAATTAGTTATTTCTTTTGATCATCAAGCCAGTTACTGTTTAAAGCACTTTACATATATCAAGTCATCTAAACCTCATAAAAACAGTAGGAGTTAAGTACTATCTTGTCCCCGTTTTACAGATGAGAAAACTGAAACACAGAGCTTAAGAAACGTGCTGAACGATACCCAGCTAGTAAGTTCAAACATAGGCAGTCTGGCTTCAGACCACTCTTAACCATTAGCCTAGGGTGTTGGGTGTGATTCAGTAACATTCTGTAAAATAATGGTTGGGAAATAGTAAACTATACAAGATAAGAAAGCTATTGGGTGAACTCAAGCATCAGGAGGTGGAGATTACATCATATAATTTATACCATATTATTATCATTAATGATGTGTGTTGATTTTAGAGGCAAATACTGGCCTATATTAAGACAGCAAAGGCAGGGGTGCCACCTTGAAGAAGCAGTTCTCTCTCAGGAGGGGGTTTACGAGTTAACAACCAGGGGAATGCTGAGTTTGTGCAGGGTGATGGGTTAGGCGACAGTGCATCCTGGTTTGTGTCTATTGTTCCCAGCATAATTATTAATAGCGGCTTTTTTTTACTCTCAGATTGTCTTGGTAGAAATGATAAATTATGTGTTCAGCCTAATAATGGGGCGGGGAGAGGGGAGGACACAAGGTGGAGGTGAGAAAAATATTCTAACCCAGCATTCTGTGAGGTTGGTTAGGGGTGTTTTCCTTCCTGGACTCAGCTCCCTATCTGCAAAATGAGTAGGTTGGAACAGACACTTTCTTTCTCTTTCCCAGCTTGGTTGGACTCTCGCAATACACATTTTGGGATGAAACGGACCCCAAAAGAGTGACATGTAATTTGTATGTGGAACACAGAGTCAGATTGCAGTACCAGCTCTTTCTGCTGAACTCTTTCTAGCCCCCTTGCTTGGGTGATTATGACAAAGGAGGTGTCATTTAAGAGCATATGATGTGGCGATCAAAAGTATTGGGCCGAAAGTACCAAATAGTAATTGGTAAAAAAGTAATTAATGAAAAGCTAATTAAAACAGACATTCTGAGAAGGACACTCCTGGAATCCTGGGACAGTTTCAATTACCAACATTCCTCCAAGCTTATCACATGTAATTGGGAAGTATTAGGCTCTAATGGGTAAGATTAATATGAAAATTAATTAATGAAAAAGGAAATTAAATCTGAGTTTGGTAGAAATGCCCAGTGATGGGTACATTACTCCAGAATGGTAGGCGCTGGAAGGTTTATTAATGAAAATCTTCATAAGCGATAGTGCAAAGCTGACATCAGATATCCCCTTTCCATGCCCAACCTCACTGTGCCTCATATGTCTCCATTAAGTAGCGTCCAATGTCAACAAGGGCTGTGAGAACCAAGGGAAAGTCTTAATGTGGAATAATCAGAATGTTTTCATTTTTCCTGGGGAGAGAAAGTGCGTTCTAGCCTGTCTCCTTCAGCTTCATGGATGCAGAAAAGGGTCAACAAAGACTCTTTCAGTCACTCAAAAAGGAAGAGTATCAAGTCAATGTAGAGTATGATATTAAAAACAAATTTACTTTTCCTACAGCCATATGAAAAATTAGCTTCCTTTCATATCCAGGAAGACTGTTTTTATAAATGTTCATGAGCCACTGCTGTTTGAGAGACCCCCCAATTCCACTGGTCTGCCATGTGCATCAGCTCCCACGTGCTTCTGTGCACCGCAAATTGACCTTTGGCTTGATTCATTGTTCTGTTTCATTGATCTGTAGTTAATCACTTCTGAGTTTCGATTTTCTCCCCTTTAAATGAATTGGGGAGTTCAGGCATGCTCTGGGCAGCTGCTGCGGCTGCTCTAGCTGTTTCTGAAACTTAGTGTGCACAAAGGTCACCTGGGGAACTTATTGAAAGTACGCAGATTGCACGGTGGCATCCCCAAAGAAATTGCTCCTTTAGCTCTGGGGTGTGGCCTAGGAATCTGCATTTTCGACAGGTGCTTTAAATACAGTTGGCATGGGAGCTGGTGTGTTGGGTGAGTCTAATGTTTTTGGCCACTCAGTGAAGGTGTGCCCACTCTGAATCCAAAGATGTAGGTGCCCTGGACTCACTTAGCCCCATCTGTCCCCAGGCATTAACTTCTTGCTCAGTGTGTAGTCCTGGCCACTGTTGATGTCACCTTAATTCCTAACATCACTGACTATCTCAGCCTCCTCGTGGGCTTTGGATTCCACCATGGTGGGAGCTGCAGAGTCTTTGGTGCCGAAGTTTCAGTAGATGTGCCCCATACCATCGTGTGTGTGATCTGGCTTCTCCAATGGCTGCATGGAGAGGCTTGGATATCATAACCTGTACAGCAGATAAGTTCGTCTCTCTTCCTCTCCCTGAAGGAACATTCCAAGGTAGAGTGAGTTCACACAGCCCAGGACCAAGCAATTGGCTATGCTTTCTTGGGAAACTGTGGCCGACTTAGGAATGAACAAAATCCTTGTATTTATTTCCTGCCTTCCCTGCTTCACTTCTCCTTTTCCCCCACTTTTGCTGTCCCGGCATGGCACATCGCGATAACGTCTTAGCAGGAAAGCTTTGCCTCATCCTATTTCCTGTACTACCACTGCAGCAGCAGACAATCTTCCTGAGACTCAGGCTCATCATCTGGTAAATGGGGCAATAATTGTATTTCCTCATGGGGACATTTTAAAGCTTAAGGAATAATAACAGAATTTAAATATAAATATAATGATACAAATAATTAAATGTTAATAGTCATCATGCTAATGCCTTTTATTAAGGGCTTGCTAAGCCTTTCAGTTGTGATAATTTATATGAAGTCTCAGGTACGCAGTTAGTAGGATCACCCAAAACCTACGTTGTTCTAGAAGTGTGCTTTCCAGAATGATGTGCCCCACAGCCTGTTCCTAGATGCTGCTTGGGAAAACATACACACACACATACACACATTCAAGCAAGTGTGAGGAATTCTGGGATTGCAATCTCTTTTTTTTTTTTTAATCTAAGTTTTTTTTTTTATTATTGTACTTTAGATGAAGGTTTACAGAACAAATAGTTTCTCATTAAACAGTACATATATTGTTTTATGACAATGGTTAACAACCCCACAACATGTCAACACTGTCCGTTCTAGACCTTGGGTTCCCTTTTACCAGCTTTCCTGTCCCCTCCTGCCTTCTAGTCCTTGTCCCTGGACTGTTGTGCCCCGTTAGTCTCATTTTGTTTTATGGGCCTGTCTGATTTTTGGGTGGAAGGTGAACCTGAGGAGTGACTTCATTACAGAGCTAAAAGGGTGTCTGGGGGCCATACTCTAGGGGTTTCTTCAGTCTCTGTCAGGCCAGTAAGTCTTTTTTTGTGAGTTAGAATTTTGTTCTACATTTTTCTCCAGCTCTGTCCGGGACCCTCTGTTGGGACCCTGTCAGAGCAGTCAGTGGTGGTAGCCAGGCATCATCTAGTTGTACTGGACTAAGTCTGGCGGAGGCCTTGGTAGTTGTGGTCCGTGAGTCCTTTGGACTAATCTTTCCCTTGTATCTTATTTTCTTCATTCTCCCTTGCTCCCAAAGGGATGAGACCAGTGAAGTATCTTAGATGGCTGCTCACAGGCTTTTAAGATCCCAGATGCCACTCACCAAGGTAGAATGTAGAACATTTCCTTTATAAACTCTGTTATGCCAATTGAGCTAGATGTTCCCCAAGACCACGGCCCCACAGCCCTCCACCCAGCAATTCGGTCCCTCATGGAGTTTGGATGTGTCTGTGGAGCTTCCATGACCTTTCCTTGTACAAGCTGTGCTGGCTTCCCCAGTATTGTGTACGGGGATTGCAATCTCTTAACGCAGAACTTCTAGGGGTCTGTGCATTCCTTGTTTACTTGCTCTGCAACTTTACCAACTGGCTAGTAACTAAAATAACCAAGTTTTTTAATGGCTTTTTGCCTCATAGGGTTGTGGTAAGGCTTAACAGTGTTGATACAGATAAGCATGTACAATAGTGCCTGGTACACAGTAAAATCTCAAAAAATGTTAATGATGATCATTAATATGATTTATAGTGATATGGCAATGTGCACTGTAAATTGCTAAGGGGACAGTGTATGCAGCATTTCTTAAACTCACGTTGTCCATAGAGAGTGTGCTTGTGTGTATGCCCCCTTCCTCCCCTCCCGTATCCTTTTCTCTCCCCTCTGCTTTTTCGCCCTTTCTCCCCTCGCTTCCTCTTCTTCTCTCCTCTCTCTTCTTCTTCACTCCTCTCCTTCCGTCTTTCCTGCTCCTCTCCTGTTCTACTGTCTTCTCCCAGTACAATGATTCCCAGGTGATTTTGGACACAGATAATCCAGAGGGAAGCAGGTAGCTACATCATCTGAATCTGGCTATACTGCCCAGCTGAGATGTCGTAGCCCCTGTAGAATCGATTCCATTTGCCTTTTGTAGCAGGAAATCCTGTTTGCTCCTTTCTGCCTCCCTTCTCTATATACCTTTTCTTTCAAGAAAATGACTGAAAATGGTAAAAGAAGCAAACACAGATGTTGACTCTGCATCTTCTGTGTAGTGGTGTGCTGCTGAAGACGTGGATAACCTGTAGCCTCCACCTTCAAGGAGCTCACAGGCTGAAAGTACTGTCTGCCAGGCGAGTTGTTGCCCATATCACTAGGTTGTAATTTAGCAATGGGGAGATAGGGAAATCAGTATAAACGGCCAGGATGTTTGCTCCCCTCCCCAACCAGTGGAGGGAGATTCTGCCCAGGAACACTGACCATACAGACTTGCAACAATCCCTCCTTCTAGTTCTGTTCACCGAGCAACGATCTCATCATGATTCTGCTTCCCCATCATTCTCTCTAGGGAAGGATGTGCTGATCAGCTAATGTGAAAATATGGTCTGCATGAAAGGTCTGTTTCTCCTGGGAAATCGGTACCCTGGAATCTAGGTTATACATCAATCCCTTACGAGCTGGATCCACTAAGTTAGTCCCTCACAGACCAATCACTCTGACAGGATTGAGTTCAGAGTGTGCAATGCTGAGGACCTACCCTCAGCCCTGGTGACCATACCGTAGCCCAGCATCCTAAGGGACAGATCTTGGAGGTCTCTCCTGCCCCTGTGACATTATCCAGGCCATCCATTCTCTCTCAGTGTGTGACAGTTCCATCCAGGGCAGTGGTTCTCAACTGGAGGTGATTTTGTGCCCCCAGGGGACATTTGGCAGTGTCTGGAGGCATTTTTGGTTGTCACAATTGGGCAGTGCTACTGGTATCTAGTACATAGAGATCAGAGATGCTGCTAAACATCCTTCCATACATGGAAAAGCCCCTGTAATGGTTAATGTTATGTGTCAGCTTGGGTAGGCTATGATCCTCAGGGGTTTGGCAGATTCTGAACTGGCTGCTCTTATATAATGTAGTATAATGTATTCACTTTCCACGATGTGCTCCTCTAGAGAAGCCAGACTAAGACAACAGCCTTCTATAACAATGATCTCCCCAATGCCAATAATGCCAAGACTGAGAAACCCTGGTCTAGGCGGGCTCGGTCATCTGGGGTCTGCCCTGGAGGGCTGTAAGGAGTTGCCCTTGCATAAGCTGGGAGGCTGAGCTGCCCATGGCTGGGCAGCCTCAGATTGAGGACCCTAGTGGTTTCACTTAAAATTCATCTATGCTTTTATTCTGCACCATTTGTCAGGGATGGCAGTGGGTCTTATGGCAAGGGCCATGGAATTGGTTAGACCTGCTTTCGAATCCCAGCTCTACCTGTTACTGAGCTGTGTGACCCTGAGGAGGTCTTTTAACATCTCTGAACCTCAGTCTTCTTAGCACTGGAGGTGGTCATGCCTGGCTCGCTGTGTTCTTGCTAGCTGAGAGCTTAGTACTGGTGGAGGCAACTCAGTCCATGAAGGACAGTCTGCCAGCCCCTTCCCGTCTTCCTGCAGCCTTGCTCCTTTGCTGACTTCAGGTTCCCCTGACCCCAGGGAACTGCCATTTTCTTTTGGGATTTGCTTTTTATCCTCCACCTTCAAATTCTTTCTTTCTCGGTTATCTGAGCTGCGTTGGCTTGGTCTGGTTTTGGCAGAGGCAGGAGTGATGTGAAAAAGAAGAAAGCTGGTTCAGAAGGGACCCACTTCAGGCTTGCAGTGGGAGGGGATGGAAGTGGTAGTTCAGTGGCAGGCACAATGGCCCTATGGGGTTCATATCTACAAAAGGACTGTTTATCCAGCCCATGATTTTAAAAAAAAAAGAACCCACTCTCTCATGCATGCATCAGCTGTCTGCTGTTAGTGCTTCGATACCTATTTAAAGGTGAGAAAAGAGAGCCTCAGAGAGGTTCATCGTCTGCCCCAGGCCACACAGCAAGTTGCTGATAGACCTAATTCCAGCCCTGCTACACTGTAACCAGCTGTCACAATTGCTATATGGACCAGCTAGAATAGCACATTTAAATACATAGTGAGTTAGGTGGAGCATGTTAGCACTTGGTAATGATAATTATGCCCAGAGCAAATACTTATATACTGCTTACTATGTACCAGATACTGTTCTACGTATATTACAAAATTTAACACCATTGTTACTATCATAACCCTAGAAGTTGTTGTCATGAGTTGCCATCTAGTGAGCTCCGACTCATGAATGAATGAAACGTTGTCTGGTCCTCTGCCATCCTCGTGATCGTTGTTATGCTCGAGTCCATTGTTGCAGCCTCTGTGTATTTTGAGTGCTTTCCTATATTGGATGGTATTCTGTTATGATCTATAGGGTTTTCACAGTCTAATTTTTGGAATGCTCCTTAGAAGCAAGGATGGCGAGGCTTTGTCTCACATACTTTGGACAGGTTATCAGGAGGGACCAGTACCCGGAGGAGGACATCATCCTTGGTAAAGTAGAGGGTCAGCAAAAAAAGGAAGACCTACAATGAGATGGATTGACACAGTGGCTGCAACAATGGGCTCAAACATAGCAATGATTATGAGGATGGTACAGAACTGGGCAGTGTTTTGTTCTGCTGTACGTGGGGTCGCTATGAGTTGGAACCCATTTGACGGCACCTAACAAGAACAAGAACAACAACAATTTTTAGAAGTAGATTGCTGGGTTTTTTTTCTAGTCTGTCTTAGTCTGGGAACTCCACTGAAACCTGCACACCGTGGGTGACCCTGCTGGTGTTTGAAATACTGGGGCAGAGCTTCCAGAATCATAACAACACCAAGCCGCACAGTATAACAAACTGACAGACGTTTGGTGGACCCTAGATGTAGGTGGAGCGCTGGTGGCACAGTGGTTCAGAGCTCAGGTTGCTAACCAAAAGGTCAGCAGTTCTAATCCACTTATTATCTTCACTTTACAGATAAGGAAACTGAGGCACATAGAGGTTAAGAAGGTTGCCCAGCATGACATAGCTATTAAGTGACAAAACTGGGATTTAAACCAGGCAGTCTGTTTGTTCCAGTGTTCCTATTTTTTGTTCATACACTGTTCTGCTTAGAGTTCTTCCTAACTATGATTACTTCTGTTTTTGCTGTGTTTCCTGGCTTCACAAATGGAGAGAAGACGGTTCTGAGAAGAAAATGCATCAAGTTCCTTGATTCATGCAGCTTTGAGATTCTGGCTTAATGGAAGATCTGTTCTGGTAATTGTCTCAAGTGTGGTGGATGGGGCCCAGGTTTCTGCAGTGGTTTTACTGGTCAGTAAGGATAGTATGACGTGAGGACTCAGATGTGGTATGGAGCAGGCTTGTGGCAGGAAGCTGGTTTCAACCTGGAAGAGGTGAAGGAGTAGGCTGGACACTGGGTGACTGGATGGTCCTGCTCTGCTAAACCTTTGGGTCTTCTCAAAGACATTCTGCTTACAGTTTAAACCCCACAGCTTCTAGTGTTCCTTGTGTATCATAGCCTGGGGTCTGGGTTTCTTCGTCTAAAATGGAGATTTCTGGTATTAAAACAGTGTCTTGGCTAGGTGTCTGTCTCTTCCAGATACTTCATCTCATTTATCCTTCATAGCAACTCCGGGAGATAGGTGCAGTTATCCTGGAGGAAATTGAGGCTCTCACTGTGTGCAAGTAGTTGAACTGAGATTTAGAGTTAGGAGTATGTGACTCAGTCAGTCATCAAGACCCGCTGATAACTCTCAAATCTGTTTCTGACTCCCTGTATCCACTGCCATTATCCTAGACCAAGTTACCAACACCTCTAACTTAGAACATGGTCATAGACTATTTACTTCTCTTCTCATACCTACTCTTATTTCTTTTCAAGCTATTCTTTACTCAAAAGATAGTGTATCTTAGCTGGTCAAGGGTTGGTACCTTACTGATACATCCATTGCTGAATCCCCAGTGCCTAACATCATGTATGGCACATAGTAGGTGCTCAAAAATATTTGTAAATGAATAAATGGATGGATGATTAGATTTACATTTTTGAAAAATCATCCTAGTAGATGTGATTTTCTCATCCATCCATCCCCCCATTGTTCCTCCTCAATCCTTCCTTCCCTTATTCATCCACCCATTTATTTATCATCCATCTGCCTACCTACTTTCCTTCCTTCCCCATCCATCCATCCATCAGTCCGTCCATCCATCCATCCATCCATCCATCCATCCATCCATCCATCCATCCGTCTACCTACCCACCCACCCATCCACCCATCATTCCCTCATACATCTATTCCTTCATTTCTATCCATCCAACCATCCATTTGTTGAACTAGGAAGAAGGCAAAACACATTTAGTGACATTAGGCCAAATCCAGATAGGTATTATCAGAGTGCCCTTTGATGAAGAAAACATCATATTATTTCCTATTTTAAGAGTGAACCAAGATCAAAGCAGACACTTTTCATGAGTTAACCTGTGTCTCAAAATTTGGACCTTCATCTAAAATATTAAAATACAATCTGTGTCTTTTTTAAATTTTCTCCATAGATGATCAGAGGCAGCAGGAGTAAATCAAATACCAGCTAAGTTCTAATTCCATGCCTGTTAGAAAACCACTTGCACTTTGGGGGTGCAAAACACAGATTGCAGACATATTAATATTTAAGAGCCTGGAGACTGTTGAAAGCTAAGGTATAGACATATAAAACAAGTATCTGATCACAGAGCAGATTTTTTATAGTGTCCAGTCAGGGGCCTGTGAAGCCTCACGTAGGGGGCCCCTGTCCACCATCCTGAGTGCCACACTAGAATACCGGGGATCCCGGCTCTGCCTCTGAGGTTAGAGTTTGAAGCTATGGCACCACAAGGGAATGCTGGGGATTCCACGCTGTTTGCACAGCTTCTGCCTGTGGTCATAGTTAACAAAGGCAGCAGGTGAGGAGGGATGAGATTACCAGTGCAGGAGCCTCATAAATATGAGATGAGATGGCTGGGCTGGAAATGAAAATTGAGTTGCTCAAAAATAAAGCGTGAAAGAATCCTGGCCCGGTATAAGAACAGGATTGATCTCTGTACGCTGACAGAATGTACGATTTCCCTTCGCTTTACTACAGTGCTTCTGTTTCTATAGAAACCACCAATTTTACAGACAGATCTGCTCTGTGAGAAGGCGCGGGGAGTTCAGTTTGAAGCCAAGTGCTGCCAGGCCACCGGCACTCCCAGCCCTGGGGAGGGGGCTTTCTTCTTTGCTAGCTAACTAGCTCTCTGGGGATGGTTAATGATTACCAGGCTTGGAACCTGTCACTATTATTGTAATAACACTTGCAGGGCTTCTTTCCTTCCACAGAGCCCCCAAAGACACAGCTAGTTCTAGGATTCATAGAATATCCTTGCAGAGGGCGGCTGTGCACAGTCCTTCTTTCTTTCACTCGTTCGTCAGATATATACCGATGATATCTTAGCCCCAGACACAGTACCGAGCCCTTGAGGAGGCCACGGCATGGCAAGGGAGAAAGACAGGCAAATAGATAACTTCATTTCAGTTCTACATTAGAGATTTTTCTGACCAGGACTACCTTAGCACTGCCTGGTGAGGAGTGGGTCTCAGCTATGGTTGTCATTTACCTTTGGCAAAGCTAAGCAAAGTCTGAGTGTTTCCTTTTTCTTTACTGCATAACAAACTACTCCCAAGCCTAGTAGGATAAACCAGTTACCATTTTTTTATGTTCACAATTCTGTGGGTCAGGAATTAGGGCAGAGCACACAGGAAACATTTGTCTGGGGCCTCAGCTGTAGTGTCTTTTTTTTTTTATTTAAATTTTTTTTTTTTTTAATTGTACTTCAGGTGAAGCCTTACAGAACAAATAGTTTCTCATGAAACAGTAGTACACATATTGTTTTACGACATTGGTTAACAACACCACAACATGTCAACCCTCTCCCTTCTCGACCTTTTTTTTTTTTGGTGAAAATATACATAGCCAAAGATAC
>NW_004443944.1:21031922-21061653 GCF_000243295.1 Trichechus manatus latirostris
TAGCTGTACTGGACTCAGTCTGGTGGAGGCCTTGGTAGCTGTGGTCCATTAGTCCGTCGGACTAATCTTTTCCTTGTATCCTGTTCTCTTCATTCTCTCTTGCTCCTGAAGCGATGAGACCAGTGGAGTATCCTAGATGGCTGCTCACAGGCTTTTAAGACCCCAGATGCTATTCACCAAGGTAGAATGTAGAACATTGTCTTTATAAAGCTGTAGTGTGTTGAAGACTAAAGATAATGGGCACAGATCAAATGGGTCCATTTTGGAGCCTTGATTCTTCTCCACATGGCATTGACTAGGGCTTTAATGTCCATGAATGGCTCCTTTACTCATGTGTCTAATACCTGGGATGGGATGACCAAAACAGCTGGGGGATAGTAGTTGGCATCACACTCTCTCTTCACACAGCCTCTTCCCGTGGCTAGCTTGGGCTTCCTTACATCATGGCCACGTCAGGATAATTGCACTTCTTCCATGGCAGTGGAAGCTGCAAGGCTTTGTGACCTAGCCTCAGAAGTTTCAGAGCGTTACTACCACTGCATTGTATTAGAAAAATAAATCACTAAGGCTAGACCAGATGTAAGAGGAGGGAAAGAACAGAACCTCACCTCTCAGTGGGGAACTGGCACGCATGTATAGGGAGGGAAGGCAGTGATGACAGACGTCTTGGAGCTAAGTTTCCCCACTGAAGCAGTCCAGGTTTCTGTTTTCAGGAATAGGGTGGAGTCATAATGGAGAGGAAGTCAATGTTGTAATGAGATTGTTGTCGGGCAACAGATCCAAACGGTGGGTGAGGACAACATGCAGGAGGTGGTACACGTGGCGAGGTTGCTCTATTTATCAAGCCAGACTTCAGTTCAGGGAGTATGTTTTCAGCATTGTGTCCATGTTTGTGGCAGGGGTCATAAAAATGTGCCTGGACAATTGGACAAGTGGGTCTGATGCTCAGAGTCTGATGCTTAGGGCCTAGAGACATAAAGCTGGCAGTCATTGCCTCTAGCTGGGGCTGCTGGTTATATATGACAGACTCCAATCATAACTGGCTTAAGCAAAAAGGGAATTTATTGAGTCATTTAACAGAAATGTCTTGGGGTTGGGCTCTTCAAGCCTAGCTGGATCCAGGGGCTTACATGAAGTCATCAGTACCTGGTCTCTCATCTCTTCACAGTGCTTTTTTGTGAGCTGGCTGAAATCCTAAGCAAGTTTTCCCTCAGAGATGACTACATTTCTGTAACTCTAAGATCAATGGAAAAGAGAGAACTGCTTCTTACTGACCATTCAATGACAAGGCCCGGGCTGTACTTACATTGTCTTGTATTGGGCCGTATGACCCTCCTTGAAACAGTCACCTTGGCCAGGGGATATGAGGCTCAGCTTGGCCATCCCTGAGTCATGTGCCCACACCTGGGGCAGGGTAGAGTGAGAGAGGGGTCATTCTCCAGAGTGATCTAAATGCTGTTAGAGACAGACAATGAATGGATGCAGGGGAGCTCAAAAAGTACTGCCCCTCCAGGTGATAACTGAGGTATGGGCATAAAGAGATGGTCCAGAAAGAAAGTGTTGTTGAGTGAGAAGAGAATAGGGCCCAGTCAGGGCTGGAGAAGCATCTGATGGATGGGCAATGGAAGTAGACACCATATAGGAGGTTGAAATGCAGCCCCCTGTGAGGTGAGAGGAAAACCATCAGCATGGACCTTTCCAGAAGCCAAGGGAAAGAGGCATTCAAGAGAGAGGGAGTGGTCAGCATTGGAAATGCCTCATAGAAGTAAAAAGTGATTTACTCACTCATCTCTCCATCTATCTAACAAATATATACTGAGCATCTACAATGTGCCAGGCGCTGTTCTTGGACTGGAGATTCAAAAGAGAGCAAAACAGACAAAAATCCCTGCCCTCATGGATCTTACATTTTAGATAAGGATGAAGAGGTGATCATCAGATTCAGTGACAAGGTGGACACTCCATGGTGACCTTGGAGGTGTTTCAGTGGTGCACCGGCATAGGGGGAACAGCATGCACGGGGTTGGAGAGTGAGTGGAAAGTGAGATGGTGGAAAAGGTAAGGACAAGTTTGGCAAGAAGTTTGCTTGTCAAGGAGAGGAAAGAAACGGAGTAATGGCAGGAGAGGGAGAGATGTTAAGGGAAATATTTTAGCACAGTTTGTTTTTTGATTTTTAATATGAAAGTAGAACTTTCCTTTTCTGTGGGCATGTTAATTAATCTTCTCTGCCATCAAATATTGTGATATTATGTCTGATCTGGTTCTCCCAGGAGGGCCTCTCTACTTGTCTATTTGCCTGAAGCAGATGCAGGTAGACCCAGAGAGAGAGAGAGAAGTAATATTGGAATTTTCTCTGCCCCAAAGAAAAGAGAAGGAAGCGCCTCCTGTTCAGAGAGGGGAGAAGGGCCCCCCTTTAGTGCCTCTGCTGCCAGATGTTGTGGGGAGGGTGGGCAGCATTAAAGCACCAGCAAGATGCAAGGAGGGTGCATTTTAACACGTTGGAGTCGCTCCATCTTACGAAAACGAAATAAAGAATCCAACCTTCCCATGAGCCTACATTCTTGATTCTAAATCCTCCTCCGCCTCGCCCATGGAGCCAGCTGCTTGTGAATGGTGAATGGCAAGGAACGCAGGTAGTATGGGGGCAGGGAGGCTGGGATAACGTGGCTAATTGGCCCGTGGGTAATTGAGAGATGATTGTGATTAACCTAATTTTGGAAGCACACACAAGATCCCATTCCTACCTCTTTGTAATTGCTCTTTTTGACCTGATTCAGAAGCAGTGGTTCTCAACTAGGGGGCGATTTTGCCTCTTAGGCGACATTTGGAAAATTCTGGAGACATTTTTGGCTGTGACAGCTGAGAGGGGGAGGGTTACTACTGGCATCTAGTGGGTCGAGGCCAGGGATCCTGCTAAACTTCCTGCAGTGCACAGGACAGGTTCTACAATAAAGAATTCACCCAGCTCAAAGTGTCAACAGTGCTGAGGTCGAGGTTGAGAAGCCCTGCTCTAAATCCTGCTGGTATTTTTGGTGGCAGAGGAGAGTGGCCATGATATTGGACAAAGACAGAAAGGGAGATTTGGGGCAAGAACTATATACAGTGAAACCTGTGAGAGCTGGAACTCAATGGGACTGCCTTGTTTTTCCGGGTCTTGTAAGTTTTCTGCCTTTGACAGGGTGCGGTCTTATTACTTTTCTCTCTCGTTTTAGTGCAAAGTATTTGAGTTTTCCTTCTCTGACAGGTTTCCACCTTACATAGGTTCCAGCTTTTGCAGGTTTTACTGTACCGTAAATGATGCTGCAATTCCTGCTGGAAGGTAATGGGTGTTCAGTATTGAGACTGATTTTTGCTGAGGATTCATGGTTGCATTTATAGTCACTACTCATGGGTCTTTGTCTAAAGAACTGATAACATTTGACCCTGTGTCATGTACAGAGAGCGCTCTGAAGATGCCACAGGGGTCAGACCACAATCTGCCATCCTTGTAGCAGACATACAGCAGCATTTAAACTCTGGGGGTTGCTTAGTTCTTGGGATTGCTGGGTTTTGTTTTCTTCAGCAAAAATATACAGGTGCATAAATATTAATGCTTTTCCTCACCCTGCGTGAGCCCTGTGCCTCCCAGAGCTGGGCAGAGCTGGACTCTGGTGTCCCTAACAAGTTTGGCCTAAAGGCCCCTGCCACTTCCTGTAGCTCGCCCCGGGGTGTTGATTGGTGGAGGGATGCATTCTCATCCCCCTGCCAGGGCTGCCCACCTCCTGCAGATAGAGCAAGTTCTCAGGTGAGTATGATTTTGGTCCCCCATTTCTTAGCAAGTCTGGGTGGACTTTGAGGAGACTGATTGTCAGCCAGCGTTCTCCATCGGACCCACTCACCTGAGCCTTGATATCTCCCAACTGTAAGTGGGAAGACCTCGGTGGGCAGAGGCTCACTGTGTCTCCAGACCACAGTGTCTTGGGCCCCCCACTCACTGCAGGGCTGGTGGTCAATAGGAGAGAGACCCTACCTCAGGCGAGCGGGCACCTTGGAGGCCCTCACTGAGAGCCCCTTGCTGTGTCGGACACTGGAAGCAAGGGGCGTCCACTGGGGCTTTGTCTTTTTCCTGTTTCATTGGAAGTGATAAATGAAGCTTTGCATTTGCTTCATGGCAGATTAGTCCCAGGCGAGGCAGCAGATCTCCGGCTGACACATTTAAATCCTCCTCAGTACCAGGCTTACTGCAGGATGTAAAGTGAGCAGGGGAGAGGGAGCGCTCCAGCCAGCTGGCCATTACAGGGTGCAGCAGCCAACGGAGCCACTCCTTGGGCTCTGATTTCCAGATGGTGTGGAGGTCTGTCTCCCGTGGTCTCCGCAGTTTTTCTTACGATACCCCCTTTGTATTCTGTCGTGAAGCAGTATGGTGCTTGTGGGTTAATCCCAGATCTGAGGTAAACTACCCATGAGTGGTGATTGGTGGTGACCTTGAACAAATTATCTAACCTCCTTGTGCTCTGGTTTCCTCATGTTAATATATATGTGTGTATGTATGTGTATATATAAGGAAACTCTGGTGGCGTAGTGGTTAAGAGCTATGGCTGCTAACCAAAAGGTCGGCAGTCTGAATCCACCAGGTGCTCCTTGGAAACTCTGTGGGGCAGTTCTACTCTCCTATAGGGTTGCTATGAGTTGGAATTGACTCAATGGCAACAAGTTTGTTTGTGGTTTTGGATGTATATACATACACACACACACACACACACACACACATATATGCATATATATATATAGACAGAGAGGCAGTGATGATTCAGTAGTACAATTCTTACCTTCCATGTGGGAGACCGGGGTTTGATTTCCAGCCAGTGAACCTCATGCACAGCCACCACCCATCTGTCAGTGGAGGCTTGTGTTTTGATATGCTGCTGAACAATGTTTTTCCTGAGCTTCCAGAGTAAGACAAACTAGAAAGAAAGCCCTCAATGTACTTAAAAAATCAGCCAGTGAAAACGCTATGGATCACAATGGTCTAATCTGCAACTGATCATGAGGATGGCCCAGGACTGGGCAGCGTTGCTTGTTCCTTTGTGCACTGTGCTATGAGTTGGGGACCAACTCCCTGGCAGCTAACAACAGCATGTATTATGTATGTTTGTTTATTCATTTATTTTCCTTTTACAGTGCCTGGTCCACAAATGCTGCTGGTGAATATTCATTTCATTTGTAAAATGATGGAATGGATTCATCGATTGGTTCAGTGAGTTTATTGCGCTCCTACTGTGTGCCAGGCACAGGGAATCAACAGTGATTAAAATGAGCATATTCCCTGCCTTCATGAAGTATACATGCTAGTGCCGAGATAAAATAAAACACTAAAGACAGATATGTTCAAAATTATAGTAAATACTATGAATGAAAACAAGCAAGTGCATAGGTAGAAAATAGCAGTGTATGGGCTTAATTTATTTATGGTGTTTGGGAAAGGCTTCTCTGAAGAGATGGTATTTAAAATGAGACCTGAAAGAATAGAAGGAGCTGGTGACATGTAAAGTGAGGAGGAGAGGAGCAGTTCAGGGGAGGGCACAGCAGGTGCAAGGGCCCTGTGGTGGGAAAGAACTCGCAGGTTCAAGGAACTGAATGAAGACCAGTGAGACTGGACAATAGCAAGCAAGAATGTGGTGCAAGATAAGGTTGGAGCAAAGAAAGGGAGATACTTTTCATAGGGTCTTGTGGGCCATTTCAAGGAATTTGGATTTCATTCTAAGTTTAAAGGGAAGCTAACACAGGGTAGTGGTGTGACTCAATTTATGTTTTGGGAAGATCACTTTGCTGTTGGGAGGGAGAATGGGTTGGAGAGCTTCTTGAGTCAAAATTGGAAGAGCAGTTTGCAGGTGAGGGATGACGGTGTCCCGGACTAAGTAGGTGGCAGTGGGGATAGAAAGGAAGAGGCAGAATCAGCACTTGCTGTGTTTATTTGCTTGGGAAGACAGAAATTCCAGCAGGAGTTCTTTCAAGACCTTCAACTCCAAGATCCTAAACTGTGATGTCTCCTCTATCTTCTATGTTTGTTTTTAGGAGTTTTCATGACTCAGTGCAGGGCCTAGTGGGTGTAGGGGTATGGAAGTTGTTACTTGAGGTGGACAGAACCTAGATGCTCTCTGGACGCCTTCTGACAGCTATCTTCACCCATGAGTTGACCCTAGTGAATGAGGGTCAACTCATGGCCAGACCCTCCTGGGCAGTGGGGGGCCCAAATGCTTTGAAGGAGGTTTATTGAGTTGAACTAAGTATTGTAAGAGATTAATTAGGTGGTATATGGTATAGCAAATGGCTTCAGATCCTTTAAACAAGAAGAAGGGAATGTAGGGATGCAGGAGCAAGCAAAGTGGAGATTCAGGCAAGGGGAAGAGAGCTTGTGCTTCCTTGTTCCTCTACTCCCTTTGCCTCATTCTACAGAACTGAAGCTACTCAGCAGTAAGGGTGCCCCAGGAGAGACTGCTTGTGCCCAGTGCCTGGTGCCTGGGACAGAAAGAGTGAGCTTCTGGGGCCTTCAGTGAGCAGAGTTTCTCATGAGGCCAGGTCTCCCCCTGTCTGCTCAGCTCCAGGCATTGGGCAAAGTTTCTGACCTTGAAGGTTCTGCATTTCCAGCCATAACAATAGTTGGGTCAGTTCTAGCAGCTGGTAGATTCTGATCATATTGCTCTGTGCTCATGTCGACTGAGTGTCTGGGGATTTCTTGGGACACATTCCGTGCTGTGGCATTTCCCCAGCCTCAGCCTTTGTGGCAGCCAGGTTGGACTTCTGCCTGGATGTTCTTGGGATGAGAGTCTTGGTTGTGTCATGAAGCCCAGTTGAAAGATCTCTTTCCCCCTTCAAGTGGTGTCTGAGTTTTGGTCTAAATAAATGGATGGTTGAAATTGATGCCACGGAAAAACTGCAAATGACAACAGACCATGGGCCATCTCATGAAGAATGGAAGTGCTGAATATTAAGATCTGTGAATGCCAAGGTCCTTCTGCACAGAGTTTAATACGCAATTAATACAAGCCTTTCTTCATTCAACAATTATTTGTGCAGTCCTGACCAAATCAATAAAGTAATAATAGACATTTATTGAGCAGTTCTTATATTCCAGGGAGTACCTAAATATTCTATATGTACTAACTCTTAGAATTCTCCATCAACTTGATGAAGATGGTATCATCAACATCTCAATTTTAGGAGTATAAGAACTGAGACTCTCAGAGGTTGACCGCTTGCTACATACATGTCATTTAATCACAGATAGTGGAAGTAGGATTTAAACTTCAGCTGTCTAAACCCAGAACAAGCAATTGTACCCCATATGCCAAGCTCCCCCAGTGCCAGGCCTCAATACTTAGTGCTGAGTATTGGGGATATGACAGGGAACAAGACATAGTCCCTATTGTCATTTCACCCTTAGTCTAGCACAAGCAGACAAACTATAGGGAAACTCCTAGATACTTAGTTACAAAAATGATAAAGAATATGAAAGCAAAGTTCAGGAAGAGGGTATGTTGGAGTACCTCGTCTATGCATTTTTTGGATGGGGTTGGTCACTAAAGGCATTCATGAGGAAAAGACATTTAAGCCTAAGTACACACCCCGATTAGAAATTCCCCACATGAATTCTGCCATCCGTTGGTACATGCTCTTCTCTGGGGAGCTGGTGGCTGGGGTGGATCCATCTCTCCCCTCTTTCCTCTGGCTTTGGGAAAGCCCCATCCTCTCCTTGCCCTCACCAGCCAGTATGGACATGCCATGCCGATTAGTATTTGCAGGACGTGTTGGGCTGGGCATCTGCAAATGCTCCATGATACTTTTGGGAATCAGATCTTTATCAATTGATTTCTCAGGATAGTGACTCCCCAGGGTGGCCTGAATTTTGTTCCAGCCGTGGCCATGGTGGTTCTGCGATCTTCCTGAGTGTTCTTCTCCCAGACTCTACTCTTTGCTCCTGCTCCCACCCCTCAGACAGGCTTGTATTCTGTTGTCTCTTGGTAAGAAGAATGACATCTCATTTGCAGCCCGTGCTGAAGAAGGGCTTCTTTGGCTTGGTCTCTGTAATGACCCTGGGTTGTACCTTTTAATATCCCAACTGCAGCGATCACTGAAGGCAATGACATTTGAGCGTGCCATACCCCATATCATGTAGCCTCCCCTTCACAACAGCTACACAGAATTCTCTGACTTCAACATAAATTTCTATTTGGAGGATGTTCTCATTTTGCTAACGGTTCTGTCTCTGCCCTCTAAGAGTTCATGGCCAAGCAGCCTGTGAAGTCATGTCCCATCTCTCTCTTTCTGATGCCTTAGGGAGTGACATCATCAAAGGATGTTTTAGGAAGATTGATCTGGGGCTCAGAATGCAGGGCACAAACATGAAGCATGGAGACTGGTTACGAGGCCACAGCAGTCAAACAAGTCAGGAGTAATGGAGAATGAATGGAAGGAATGGACGTGAGTGCTACTATGAGTGGGAAAATTAGCAATACTTGACCTATTAGGAATTCCTGGGTGGCACAAACGGTTAAGCACTCAGCTGCTAATTGAAAGCTCTGAGGTTCAAGTCCCCCTAGGGGCACCTTGGAAGAAAGCCTGGCGGTCTACTTCTGAAGGATCACAGCCATTGAAAACCCTGTGGAGCACAGTTCTAGTGTGAAACACATGGGGTTGCCGTGAGTCAGAATTGACTCCAAGGCAACTGGCTTGATTTGGTTTTGGTTTGAGTCTGAGTTATATATGAGCCTGTCCTTTCTCCCAAGGGCAGGAGTCACATACATGTTTTGCATCTCTCCCATGTCTAACACATTGTAGATGCTGAGATGGGTGGATGAACAGTCCCCTTCTCCCTTCAACTCTCTCTCTGATTTCCAGATCTATCCTGTCTTTATGGACCCATTTTACCCTTTTATGTGGCTTTCCTGGTTATTCCATCCCATTACTTTTTATTTCTCTTAAAAAACATGCCCTCTTTGCCTTGGTTATGGCTATGTAAATGCATCCTATTTCCCCAGTGAACTTGTGATCTCTTTGACAACATCAAAGGCTGTTGTCTGACCCATTTTATATCCCCCGCAGTGTCAGGCATGATGCCTCAGGGTCTAGAGCTGGTGCAGTGTAACACACAAAACTGCATTCAAATCTTGGCGCTACCATTTTCTAGCTAGTCGATTTTTAGCAAGGTACATTAATGTCTTTGAGCCTCTGTATCCCCATTGGTATAACCAAAGTAATAAGAACTATCTTATGGGAAGATTATATTTTTAAGGTTAAATTAGGTAATTATTTATTAAAGACCTGGCACCATGTCCAATGCACAGTAGACTAACTCAATAAATGCTGCTATGTTCTTATCCATTGCCTTCGGAGAGTCACAGAGTAGTGATGTTGGGAAGGGACATTTAGTTTACCTTCGTCTGTCTACCCGACAGCTACTAAATGGATAAGAAAATACTCGGTGAGTATTTATTGATAGATACATGACCGTAGGGTGAATTATCTCCCTTTCCAACGCCACCACTCTGTCAATCTCTATCCCTTTATCCTGCCTTTTTACTTCAAAGCCCTTATTTCTACTGAAGTGCTATTATTTATTAATGATGTCATTCATTCATTTACATGTTTATTGCCTTTCTCTCTCATTGAAATGTAAGCCTCTGGAAGGCCAGGGCCTTCTCTGATTCCCTGCCATGGCCCCAGTTCTTTGTAGAGAACCTGGCACACGTAGTAGGTAGCAAGCAAATATTTGATGGCTGTTTTATTTCCCTAGAGATGCTGTAACAAATTACTACAAAGTGGGAGGGGGTAATTAAAACAACAGGAATTTATTTCCTCCCAGTTCCAGAGGCAGGAAGACCCAATTGAAGGTGTTAGTAGGGTCATGCTGTCTCTGAAGGCCCTAGGAGAGGTTTCTTCCTTGTTTTTTCCCAGCTTTTGGTAGGTAGCCCAGGTGTTCCTTGCCTTGTGGCAGCATAACTCCAATCTCTGCCTCTGTCTTCACATGGCTGTCTTTTTGTGTCTGTGTGTCTGTCCCTTCCCTTCTTTTGACACGGACACCAGACATTTTGGTTTAGGGCCACTCAAGTATGACTTCAATTTAATTATATCTGCAGTGGCCCTATTTCCAAATAAAGTCACAATCCGAGGTTTCAGGAAAGACGTGAAATTTTGAAGGACACCATTTAACCCATAATAATGAGCGAATGAATGAACGGACTGAGTTCAATTGGATTTAATGAGTGAATGAAAGAATGAACTAATGGATTTAGTTCAATTGGGTTAAATCGACGCTGTCTCTGCACCTGAGCTGAGTTAGACACTGTGGATACAGAGATTAACAAGACAGGCCCGGTTCTGGAGCGGAAGGGAGGTGAGGAGAAAAGGAGGAGGGAAAATAGACATACTCTATCCCTTAGTTTGATCATAGGGATGGCACAGCACTGGGCAGTGTTTCGTTCTGTTGTATTTAGGGTTGCTATGAGTCAGAACTGACCTGAAGGTACCTAACAACAAGAGCAAACCCTTAGTTAAATATAAATGGAGACTTCAGCTTTTCCAAAATCTGAGCTGGTGTTGGCAGAAGCATAGGCTGAATTGGAAGGAGCGGTGATGAGAAACCCCTGCAATTAAAGCCGATCTATTCAGAATCACATCCTACTTGGGAATTAGCTCCCCTCCCTCACCCCAGAGTAGCCTAGAAGGCCACCTTGCCTGCCAGGAGAAATTGACATCCCATTGAAATTGATGAAATATTTAAGCAGTTGCCATCAGAGTACGCTAGGCATTGCCATTGGGGGATAACTCATTTCTTAAGAGGTCTGACCCATGGAAATGCGTAAGAGCTGGTTGGTGTGTCTTCTCTTTCCATGGATTATACAGAAACCAGCGCCGGTGAAGGGGGCAAGCGAGTTGATAAAAGCATCTCCGGAGATCAAGTACTAAATAGCTTCTTTATTGCTCACCTCTCAAGGAAACTTCTGTTTAAACCGCTGGCAGTAAGTGCAGGTTAGACTTGTGGAGTTATTATAAATGCCGTTCTTAAGCTAAGAACTTTATTTTTTTCATTGCTTTCTTTTCTTATTTTTTTTAAACTACTAATGCGATAGGAAGAATGAAAATTTGTAATTTCTTAAGACACAGGAACTATTGAGAAGGAGAACAAAGAAACCATTGAAAGACTGTAGACTTTGAGTAAAACCAAAAACACGAAGAGCTCCCTTACCTCCCTTCAGCGCACAATGGAGCACTCTCTAGCGAGCCTGGGGGGAGGGAGTTAGGCTGGGAATACCCAGCTTAACACATTATTGAATGAGAGATGGGCTGCAGGAAAGAGGACCAGAAAGGCTATTACTGACATGGAAAAATGCAGACAGCCAGAGCTTCAGTGGCGGCTTCATGTCCTTGCTGACCTCTTTCTTCTTCAGAGCCTTTCTCTGCTTCTTCTCTCATATGCTGCCAGCAATTTAAGGCCTATCCATATTATGATTGTTGCTTAAAAAAGAGCTGGCGGATGTTTTAAGCAGCTTTTCTAAGAGGGCATTGTGATGAAGTGAAAAGAGTTGCAAAGAATCAAGTTCAGATCTTAGCTGTGCTAAGGGAGGGAAAAATCTTGTGCTTTGGTGGAAAACGATGATTGTCTAGACTCTAGAGGATGTTCCTCCAGATTGTCTGAGTTTAATTTTATGGAACCTGTTTTATGACTCTGTAGTCATACATAACTGAGAGGTAGGCATGCTCTGTCTCTCCAGGAGAGGTTCAGTGACCCCTCTCCCTGCAAACAAAACAAAACAATTTTTCTTCATTTACACATGCATTCAGATATTTCTGACCTATAAGCACATTGGTTCTTTTGGGTTCTTTTTGAACCAATTATAATATCTTTCTTGTTCCTTCTTTGATTAATTAGTAGAATACAACATTAACACATGTTCTTCTTTATATCTATGTAAGAAACATGAGTTAAGTCTTTTTTTGAAAATTATCTTTTAATACTAGTTACTTAGAGTTACTCAGAGTGACTTAACCTCTCTGAGCCTCAGTTTTCTCATCTCTAGAATAGGAATAAGAACACACAGTGAAATCATTATTAAGTTGTACCAAGTGTTTTCACATTCATTGTCCCATTTGGTATCGATAAACCAAAATCAAACATGTTGCCGTCGAGTTGATTCTGAGTCATGGCAACCCCACTTGTGTCAGAGTGCGACTGCACTTCATGGGGTTTTCAATGGCTGTAATCTTATGGAAGTAGATCTCCAGGCCTTTCTTCCGCGACACTGCTGGATTCAAACCGCCCTTTCTGTTTAGTAGTCAAGCGCAAACTGTTTGTGCCACATAGTATTGATAGCTAAATAATAATATTTGGTAATTACTTTTCAGTTATTATGAATGGTGGATGGATAATGTTTGTGAAAACACTTGTTAGAATCATAAAATGTGATTCGGATTTTAGCTGGCACTATTATCATTGGCATCAAATGAATATTTCAGAGTGTTCTCAACTCTGAAAGGTTGTGCTCTGGAAGAGAGAGGATGTTTTCTCAAGTGTCTCCAAAAGGTAGGAACTGTAGGATCATAGTTTAGCTCATAACAGGGGAGGACTTTCTCACAATTAGTTCTAATGATGAAGTGAGCTACCTCATGGGGTACTGAGCTTCTCGTCAATGAAAGTACTCAAGCAGAGACTGGGTTAGTCAGCATAACTGCAGTACTGAAGAGAGCCTCAGACTCAGCCCCATTTCTGAGACGCTTAATGCAGGGAAACATAAGCACACATGGGAGAGACCACAACCACCCACTGCTGAGGGACCTGAGAGTCACAGCCCACAGATCATGTCAGACGCTGCAAGTCCCAGCTGTGGGCTGTGAGTACACGTGATAATGTATGAGCAGTGCCTGGGATGATGCCTCGCTCTTAACAAATGAACATTGAATGTTAGTCCTTGGAATAGTTCTGTCATTTACCTATATATACCTATTTATATTTACCTGTATTAACTATACGGGAATGCGATATGCACATATATGTATCACTGGGGATCCCACTGCACAGGGTTGGGGCTTGGACAATTGCAGGTACGTTGAGGAAACCGAGGCTATGTGATCCGTCCTAGATCACCCAACTGCAGACTCCAAGACTCACTCTCGAGGTTCTGGCTCCGAGTCCATTGCTCTCCTTTGTTTTCTACCACATTCGAAACTGAGCTCCTGATCTTCGCCTCTAAACTCAGTTCTCCCTCAGTTTTCAACTCCATTCTTCAGGTTCCCAGGGCCAAAACTTTGGAACTATTGTTGATTTCTTTCTGTCACATTCTACATCCAACTGATCAGCAAATCCTTGACTATACCTCCAAAATATATCCAAAGTCCAACCTACTCGTTATCTCCTTTGCTACCAGCCTGGGTTAAGCTATCATCAGCTCTCATCTGGATTAGAAAGAGCAGCAGCCCCTGACTGGCCTCCCTCCTTCTGCCCTAGCCCTCCTCTCCCTACAATCTGGTTTCCACACAATAGAGGAGGAATGTTAAGCTAAGACAGTTCACATCACTCTTCTGTCCCAAGTCCTCCAGTAGCTCCCCACCATTCAGTGTAAAAGCCAAAGTCCTTACAAAGGCCCAGGAGACCTTCCACGATCTGCTCCCACACCTCTCTGATCTCAACTCTTACTGCTTTCTCTCTGACTCACTCCACTTCAGCCCCACTGGCTTCATACTCCTGCCTCAGGACCTTTGCACCTGCAGCTTCTGTCTGAAATACTCTTCCCTTAGATAACTGTGTGGCTTGTTCCCTGACCTCTTTTGTGATTTGGTTCAAATGTGACCTTTACATTGGGGCCTTACTACATGCTATTTATCTTAATCTGCACGTCTTACCCCCGACCCAAGCATTTCCTCCCCTCTTTGTTTCTCTCCATAGCAGTTAGCACCATTAACACACAAGTTATCTTGTTTACTGTCTTTCTCCTGCCATGAGCGTAATAAGCTGTATAAGAGCAGGTTTTTGTTTTTTTTTTTAAAAAAATTTTACTGTGGTTTGTGTGTAAGTTTGCAGTGCAAATTATTTTGTCATTCAAAAGTTTGTACACAAATTGTTCTGTGACATTGGTTGCAATCCCTTCAATGTGCCAGTACCCCCCCCTTTCCCTTTCCATCCTGGGTTCCCCATGTCCATTCGTCCAGTTTCCCTGTCCCTTCCTGCTTTCTCATCACTGCTTTTGGGCAGGTGTTGCCCATTTGGTCTTACACACATAACTGAACTAGGAAGGACGCTCCTCAAGTGTGTTGTTCGTTTTATAGACTTGTCTAATCTTTGTCTGAAGGGTGAACTTGGAGAGTGGCCTCAGTTCTGAGTTAGCAGGGTGTCCGGGGGCCATAGTCTCAGGGATTCCTCCAGTGTGTCAGACCAAAAAGTCTGGTCTTTTTTTTGTGAATTTGAATTTTGTTTTACATTTTTCTCCTACTCTGCCCAGGACTCTCTGTTGTGATCAGAATGGTCAGTGGTGATAGCTGGGCAGTGCCTAGTTCTTCTGGGCTCAGGCTAGTGAAGGCTGTGGTTCATGGGGTCCATTAGTCCTTTGGATTAATATTTTCCTTGTGCCTTTGGTTTTCATCATTCTCCTTTTCTCTGGATGGGATGGAAACAATAGAGTAGGGATTTTTGTATGTTTTGTTTATTCCTGCAATCCCAGCATTTAGAACAGTGTTTGGTCCATAGTGGGCACCCATTAAGTATTTGTTGAAAAATGAATGAATGAGTTTCCAAAATACTCTTATGTGCCAGACCTTTGGCAAAAAGTTATGATGATTCTTTTCTGGGGGCTCCGGTGGATGCTTCTAACATGGTTCCCAACGATCTCTACCTCCTGATATTCATGCCCTTGTGTCATCTCCTCCCTTCAAGCGTGAGCTGGACCTAGTGACTTGCTTCTAAAGAATAGAATGCGGAGAAAGTGATGGGATGTCGCTTCCAAGTTAGGTTACAAAAGACTGTGACTTCCATTTTGCTAGCATTCTCTCTTTGCTGTACTTTCTCTTGCCCTCTTACTTACTTGCTCTGATGAAGCAAGCTTCATGTTGTGAGATACTCTGTGGAGAGGCTTACATGGCAAAGAACCTAGGGAGGCTTCTGACCAACGGCTTGTAAGAACAAAGGTCCCGATCTAACAGCCTGTGAGAGGCTGAACCCTGCCAACAACCCTGTGAGTGGCTTGGAAGCAGATCCTTGACTAGTCCAGACTTCTGATGAATCTACAACCTTGACCAATACGTTGATTGTAGCCTTACTAGACACTGAATCAGAAGATCTAACTAAGCCAACTAAGCCATGCCTGGATTCCTGACCAAAAGAAACTGTGTTCTAGTAAATGTGTGTTGTTCTAAGCTGTTAAATTTTGGGGTAATTTGTTACGGGGCAGTAGATAATTAATACACTTCTGCTTTTTCTTTGCCCATTGGAAACTGCCTTCTTTTATTAGAGGAGTAGAATTCTTATTCCTGTTTCTTCCTTCAGCTACACCCACCACACACACATGCACAAACACACGCACGCATGCACGCACACACACGCCCTCTTAAGTTTGAGGCATTCCTGGTACTTATAGTGATGCAACTTTTGGCCCAGCAAACTGCCTGAGACCCTGTTAGCAATGCCATTAATAAGATGGGTAAATTTTCAGTTTCTTCTGACACCGCTCAAGTCAGAGCCATAAGCGATGCTTGTTCCGTAATGCCAAGGTGTGTCACAGCTGGGAAGGCTGTCTGGTATTTATAGGAAGCTGAAAGTTAGGCACTGAGGAAAAGTGAGTTCCAGACTGTTGCACTTGTTTTCAGATAGAATTATGTTCTCTGAAAAATTGCATGGGTTGTGGAGCTGATAGGGAATTCGCCAAGATTGTATGGCTCACTGGGCTTGCATTGTGGTTGAGAAAAAAATCATCTTGCCATGTTGGAAAGATGACAGTCACATCTCCTCAGCTGGCTGGTGATAGATGTTTGAGGACAGGCTGAAGATGTGGCTGCATTCTTCTTAAACTTGAAGTCACTGAGTTGCATTTTAAAGTAAATCAACAAAAAGAAGGGTGCTTTGACAGAAACGTTGAGATTCATCCCATTGGCGGCACACGCTGATAGATGAAACTGAAAGCTTTGAGATAAGTGTTTGAAAATTCAAGGAGGCATCTTGTCTGTCATTTGTAATGGCAGAAAACTTTGAGGAAAATATATTCTCACATGGAAGGGTTTGGGGGAGGTAAGTTTAGTCACTCAATCATTCAGTCGACCAGCAAACACTTAGTGTATGTCTTCGATGTGTCCAGCACCAGGCTCAGTGCTGGAAAAAAATATAGTTAAATAAGACCTAATCCCTTCAATCGAGGAGTTTATGGAATAGTGGAATGACAGCCGTGCACATATAAAAAAAATTGTGTTACAGGGAAATGAGGGCTCAAGTTCTGTGGGAGGCCAAAGAGAGAGCAATTGGTCCTATGACAAGGAACAGAGAAGGAAAATTAAAGGTTTTTTGAGCAGACAAAGTAAGTTGTTGAGGGACAGGATAAGTATCTAAGGGGGCAGAGGACATTTTGGGTTGAAGGACTGGCCTGTGCAAAGGATTGGAGGTCTGAGTCAGCTTGGTTGTGTTGGGGACTTGAGAAGTTCAAGGCTACTGTGGGGGATGCAAGAAAGAGGCCAGAGAGGTGGGTGAAGCTCATCTAGAAAGGCCTTGTGGGCCAGGCCAAAGCTTAGATTCTGTCCTATAGGTAACAGAGAGCCCAGGAAAGGTCCACACAGGGAAGGTATGGTCAGATTTGGGTTTTAGAAGGATCACTCTTAGGCCCAATTGAAGAGAAGTTGGAAGAGGCAAGAATGGAGGCAGACCAGTGAGAGCAAAGATGAGGACACTTGTTTCTATGCCACTCTAAACCATGCTTAGCATTTGCTATTTTCTTTTCCCCTTAATTTTTTTTTGGGGGGGGGCGGTTAACTGCATCTGTCTCCAAGTGGCACTAGACAATGGATGAGGATGTAATGCTGATGGAGGTAGTCATTTCAGAACTAACCACAGTGTCTCGGGCAGATACAGGATTTTTCAAGATTCTTCTCAAAGAGCACAGTGAGGGCCCAGCTAGAGCGTGGTTGGCAGTAGGGTAACCAGTTGTCCTGGTTTGCTTGTGCCCAGGGGGTTTGCCAGGATGCAGGACTCTCAGTGCTAAAACCAGGAAAGTTCTGGAAAACCTAGAAAAGTTGGTCACCCGAATCAGCACGAGGGCACTAGCCAGAGGGCAAGATGAGCTGCTTTGGTTGGGGAGATACAGAGTTTCTTTCTTTCTTGTCCCACTCTTTCCTGCTGGGCCCCTCAGCCTGTCTCTTGGCCAGACACTCAGATACCATGCTCTTCTAAATTTTTGAGTGTCTTTGTCTGGGCCCCAGCTCAGTCTCCTGACCTCTTTATCCGGACCTGCACTGGCCTCTAAAAGACGTGAGGCATTCACCTGCAACCTCAGCTGCAACCAGGCTCTGAGCCCTTGGTCTGGACCTGGTACGTGCTCCATTGGGAGGTATTGGCTGCTTTACTGGAGCTGCTTGTAGTCCAGGACCCTTGTGTGGGGAGCCTAGATCATCCCCAGTCTTCATTCTGGCCCTGGTTCTGGGTTCCAGTCTCCATATACTGTAGCTCAGGGACTGGCCTCTGCCTTCCCTTAGTCCCAAGCACCTTCACCCCCCTTTGTGTTCGTCTCACAACCCTGAGATTTCTCACTCTTCTAGAGGATGGACTAAGCAGCACTTGTGCCCAAACTAGTCTGTCTGTAGTATTCAGGGGATGAGGGAATTGTTGTGGCCTCAGACACCAGTTTCCAAGCTGTATGGAAAAATGAGGATGAATGTTGTCAGGAAAAATGTTGACAGGATGGGTTTTAGTGCCATATAGCTAAAATGAAAACTGCTGGCAATGACCTTTCCTCATCTATCCAAAGACCGTGGCTCACCTGTGCCAGCATGTTGTCCAGCACTCCACCTTCACCCTGCTAAAGAGTGGTGCATCATCTCTGTGTCTGCCTGGTTTCCAATGAGAAGGAAAACATGTCAGTCCTTCTTCAAATATTTATTGAGTGCCTAGGCTGTGGCCTGTCCTCTACCTCCCACCCAACGCGCAAGGTCTCCATGCAGCATCTCATATTAGTGATGGTGCCTCCTGTCTGTCTCCCTCTCCTTCCCCCCTCCCAAGCCTGTCCAATGCCCATTCTGTCAATTCTATGAGAAGATTCTCCATCATTCTGAGAAGAATGGTCTCCTTAAACTCTCCATATAGGTTCCACTTCTCTTCTGATCCCCAGTGATAATTCTTTAGCTTTTTAGAAGCAGTGTCTCCCACCTGTTAGAATCTTCTCTAAGACTGACCCCTACCGCAACTCCTGGTCTGAGAGTTTGGCACCCTAAGTGAATGCATATTGGGGTTGGTGATGGTGGTGGTGGTGGCTGGGGTGAGGGGGGTGCTGGGAGAGGAGGGTTAGCTAGTCCAAACAGCATAAAGATGAGGCGATTAAAAAAATAAAGCTTCTGTATTTTAGATACCAGGCGTATACATCATCATAAGTTCATTCATTTGGCAGCCATTTCATGCTACTGCTGGAAGGTAAATTTTTTAGCTATGGTGCAAGCTTTGTTTCGTAGTAGAGAGGGCAAATCCTAAGAATCAGCCATGAGGCCATGGTTTGGGGGGACATCTAGGTCAATTGGCCCAACATAGTTCATAAAGAAAATGTCCTATATCCTACTTTGGTGAGTAGCATCTAGGGTCTGAAAAGCTTGCAGACAGCCATCTAAGATACATCTATTGGTTCCATCCCATCCAGAGCAAAGAAGAATGAAGAAAACCAAAGACACATGGAAGATATTAGTCCAAAGGACTAATGACCACATGTACCACAACCTCCACCAGCCTGAGCCCAGAAGAACTAGATGGTGCCCAGCTATCACCTCTAACTGCTCTGATAGGAATCACAATAGAGGGTCCTGGACAGAGCGAGAGAAAAATGTAGAGCAAAATTCAAATTCACAAAAAAAAAAGACCAGACTTACTGGCCTGACAGAGACTGGAGGAACTCCCAAGACTTTGGCCCCTGGACACCCCTCTAACTCAGAGCTGAAGTCACTCCTGATGTTCACCTTTCAGCCAAAGATTAGACAGGCCTATAAAACAAACAGTAATACATGTGAGGAACATGCTTCTTAGATCAGTCAAATGTACGAGACCAAATAGACAACACCTGCCCAAAAGCAAAGACAAGAAGGCAGGAAGGGACAGGAAAACTGGAAGAATGGAAATGATGCACCCAGGGTGGAAAAGTGGAGAGTGCTGACACATTGTGGAGGTTGCAAACAATGTTTTGAAAGAATTTGTGTATAAATTTTTGAATGAGAAACTAATTTGCTCAGTAAAGTTTCACCTAAAGCGCTCACACACACACACACACACACACACACACACACACACACACGCACGCACGCACACACACACACATAAATCAGCCATGAGGGTAGGGGACTTGGGGTAGTTAGACAAGGACTTTACTGAAACCCATCACATCGTAGGAGTCTCAGAGGAGTTTGTTGAATGAATGATAGGCTGGCTGAATGCCCAGGGAGATGTGGCTGGTTCTTCTGGCTAAGCTTCCCTTGTTGATCCATTGGCTGATCCTTGGCAGATAAACAAGCAACTGGTTCCTTGGGGAAGACTTCATAAAATGAGAAAGCAAATTGGCTCATGTTCTCCGGAATGTGGACCTGCAATCATCAGGGATCTGGCTTCCTTAGCTAGTGATGATGTTGGCCTCAGAAGAGAGACCCGGAAGGACAGTTGAATGGTTGTCTACTTCACTGATGCTGCAGGCTGGTGTCAAAGGTTGTGGATGCTTCAAAACCAGGGCTCATCTTCCTCACTCACCATCAGACAGTACCACCCAAGCCTTTTTCCTGGCCCCTTCACTGCTTAATCAGAAACATATCGGAGGAGATAATGCTTAAACTTTCTCCAGATTCCTCCTTTCTTGAATGGGCACTAGGCATGCTAACGACAGGTGCCTAGAGCTAAGCTTCCTAGTTTGGGGTCCATCTGCAGCCAGATCAGGCTCTGAGGTGACGCAGAGCCTGGCAGTGATGAGTCGCATGGACTATGCCAGTGGCCATTTTCTAGTCAATATTGGAGGAGAAATTTCAAGTACTTAACAAATTGTTTGCTAACACATCGCCATGGTAACCTGTAATCCTTGAGGGTCTATTCAGGAATGAGTTCTTGAGGCACTTCCTCTGATATACGCTCACAGGGCCTGAAGGCACTTGTATTCCTACAAACAGGGAACCAAAGATTATTTTGTAGAATTGATTTGGGGTGGGGGGGGAAGGTCCCCATCATTTTGCCTGTGAGAGTAGGGAAAGGTTGCCCAGCACAGCTTCTGGGCTTCATCAAGTCTAAGCACCCCAACTTCCACCCTAACTTCTCTGCCCCTCTTTATTACTTTTTAAACTTATTCTTTTTTGTTTTTTTTTAAAAAAAAGTTTAGGTTTATAGGTAATACATGTTTTCTGTAGAGAATTTAGAAAAATATGGAGAATCACACAGAAACACATAAAATCTATCCGTTATTGGTTGAATTATGTTCTCCAGAAAGATATGTTCTAGTCCTAACCCCGGTACCAGTGAACGTGACCTTATTTGGAAATGGTGTCTTTGCAGTTGTTCGGTTGTGAACTTGTTAGTTAACATGAGGTCATACTGGAGTAGGTGGACCGTAATCCAGTATAAGAGAGAAGAGACACAGACAAAGAGGGAAGATAACCATGTGATGATGGCGGCAAAGTTTGGAGTTATGCACCCACAAACCAAGGAATCCCAAGAAGCTAGAAAGGGCAAGAAAGAATTCCTCATGTAGAACCTTCAGAGAGAGCATGACCTTGCTGACACCCTGAATTTGGACTTCTAGCCTCCAGAACTTTCATGGAATAAATTTCTTTTGGTTTAAGTCACCTCCTTTTTGTGGTACTTTGATGTGGTGTCTTTAGGAAACAATACACTCTGTAAGAACAGAGGTGATAAAGTTCTATCTGATGTACTTCCTTCCAGTCTTTTTTTTTCTATTCACATTTATGCATTTGTATCTTTTAAACATAATTAGAAAAATTATTTGTGTGTGACATAAATGTGACAGTTTATTCTTATCCTGCTTTATTAACATTTTATCATAAACGTGACCCCACACTTTAGGTTATTTGGAACTCTGTTGATAACTGCACATGCTATAAGTGCTTGAGTATGTCACAGCTTATTTACCCAGTCCTCTATTTTTGAAGGGAGCCCTCGTGGCACAGTGGTTAAGAGCGTGGCTGCTAACTCAGAGGTCAGTGGTTTGAATCCACCAGCTGCTCCTTGGAAGCCCTATGGGGCAGTTCTATTAGGTCCTGTAAGGCAGCTATGAGTTGCAGTTGACTCAACAGTGGTGGGTTTTTGACTATTTTTGAATACCTTTTCACTCTTACAAATAATACTTTACTGAATATCTTCCAAAAGCAAAAAAAAAAAAAAAAAACCAAACCTGTAGCTGTTGAGTCAATTCCAATTCATACTGACCCTACAGGACAGAGTAGAACTGTCCCATAGAGTTTCCAAGGAGCGCCTGGTGGATTTGAACTGCCGACCTTTTGGTTAGCAGCCATAGCACTTAACCACTATGTTACCGAAGTTCCCATGTACTGTATTTTTATGCAAATAATGTGCGCCTTCTATATTTGTTTTCCAACTGCTCTCTCCCCCTGTGAGGTGTTTTCATATTGGGAGGTGAATTAGCAAAAAAATAATAATAATTTTTTTTACAGCAACCTGTAAAAAGAAATTGACATAGCAGCACTTAGGAAAATACCTTGCAGGGGGAGGGAACGGTTGGCAAACAAACACAGAAGGTGTGCATTATTTGCGTAAAATACAGCAAATCACAAAATATCTTCCTAGGAGAGAATTACCGGATCAAGCTGTATGGATGTTAAAAATGACAACTGGGCCCAAATTTCCCTCTGGGAATGTTGTAGCAACTTAAAAGTCTCCTCAGCAATACCTGCCTCACTGCCATCTTGCCCAATTGATGGGCAAAGCAAGAAAGAGAACTGATGTATATTCTGTTCTCCTGGCCCGTTTGTTATTCTAGTATTTCCAGCTTGAGGTTATCCAGACAACATCGCTGGTGTTGGATATGAGCAGTATCAAAAGACATGACTGATAAGGTTTGCTGGGGATGGGGTGTCTTTTCCTTCTGTGTGGAGGCAAATGGGGACAGATATTTGTGTTGCATGGTAATATCTGCCCTGGAGTAGTTGCGGGAATGGAGATGTCTTTCACCTGGAGAAGAGAAGGTTGAGGGCTGGGCATTTGGGAGGAGTTCCTGTCACAGCAACGGCCTCCAAGCAATTGTGATGCGCCATCTGTTGGTTGGCTGAAGGCCATGCCTTGGCCACCTGCTTCCTGCCCTGGCTGACTTCTTCATGGCCCCTGGGAGCTATACCCATCCCCGTGCCTTGCCCACGAAACACCACGCTGGGCCTCCCCACAGCCCTTGCTGTCATTGGCCATGTTGTCACTGTCACAGGGCATATGCCAGAGGCAAACAGTTCTAGGAGCGAGGACAGGTGTGCCCCAGAGGCTCCTGCCTCCTCTTGCTCGTCCCCGGCCCGTTCTGTCCACCCCACGGCTCCCAGCTGCAGGTGCCCAGGCTCCCCAGACAGCTGCAGTCATCCGCGTCCTGTCTTGGCTGCGTCCTGCCTTCCTCTCCCTCTGCCCCTTTCTGGGCATCTCACAGAGCCGCCTTGCCGGGAGCAGCTGTTGATTCAGATTTTCATCAGGACTTTGATAATTAAAATTCGAAGCTCTTCATAGATTTGAGTTCCATTACATTGAAGGAGCAGCTGTTTAAATTTGGGGCAGGGAACTGGAGCCCTGTGCAATGAGCCTGGGTTTAGATTAATCAAGTCTGTGGATTCACTCCCCTTCCCATCGTCAGATGGAGGGTTTAGGAGAGCACCCCTGCCCCTGCCTACTGACCCCCACCCTGGTTTATAGAAACATCTGCTGTGTGCAAGGCTTTGTGCTCTGCAGTGCGGCTTAGTGGCTGCTTGTGTGCGACTTGAGGCGGACTGCATGGCTCCTGACCCAACTTAGTCCTTTTTTGGCTGTGTGACCTTGGGCAGGTTACTTGACCTCTCTGTAAAATGACAAGCATCGCTCATGCTTGTTATAGGTGGCTTGAGGACTGAGTGAAATACTGCCTAGAGACCAGTGACAGCATATGTGCTTAATTAGTGCTTGTTTATATTATTGGAATGTTATTTACTGCCCTGACAGTCCGTTCCTGGCACCATACCTGGTTTACAGAGGAGGTAACGGGGCCCTGCAGAGGTTAAGTCACGTGTGTAAGCGCACATCGGTGGTAAGCGGTGTGCAGGGTTTGAACTCCAGTCTGTGATGGCAGGCGTGGATCCACTGTGCCACCTTGCCTGGTCCTCTGCGTTTTCGCCCTCTTACCTTCTTTGTGATAGTTCCCGTAGGCAGTGCTCACCTTTTGTTCCTCCCCTCAACTTGTGAAGCAGGGCCCTCCAATGGGGGAGTTGCCAAACCTTGCTGTAGCTCCTGAGGGCAAGTGTGAAGTCCTGGGTGAACCCAGACCAGTTGCCCTCAAGTCGTTTCTGATTCATGGAAATCCCGTGAGTATCAGAGTAGAACTGCGCTCTATGGGGTTTTCAATGGCTTATCTTTTGGAATTGGATTGCCAGGCCTTTCTTCTGCACTGCCTCTAGTAGACTCAAACAGCCAACCTTTCAGTTATAAGGGTTTATTAGATCAGGGTTTCCTATCCCCTCTCATGGCAGACAGCTAAAGACATTACAACAGCACCATTAAAAATACTACCTGCATGTCATAACCCATGTCGTTTTCAGCTTCCAGGGCTGCTGGGGGCCGTGAATGAGCGTATGTATGTGTGTGTGTGTGTATTTGCATGGACACACACACGTGTTTGTGCCCACAGTGAAACATCCTTTCCCCAGTAAGAATAATGATTGGGGTGGCCTGGAGAAAGAGCTGCAAGCACCCTCACTTAGAGTAGTTGTTCAATCAGTAATAATAGTGGCAGTGTTGGCGGCTGCTGCCATTCGTCCCTGGGGACACATTGTGAGCCTGGCTGCCACCCTGCTGGGGCCTGACATGCGTTATTTAATTCCATCCCACCAACAATCCTGCAGGTAGGTGTGATTTCCTCTGTATTTCAGATACAGAAACTGAGACAGGTAGAGGTTGGGAAACAGGCCCAGTACACACAGGGAGCTAGCAGTTAGGCGGGCTTTCACCTGGCTGTGTAGTCCTGGCGCCCAGGCAGGTGGTAGTACACCCGTGAATTCTCATCCCATTGGCGCACACAGCCAAGTCCAGGCCCAGGGTTCTCTGGGAAGTCCTTACAGTGGGAGATTTCTATCCTTCATGAAACGTGTTTCCTTCATCCCTTGTTTGATGCTGTGCCTTAAAAGTGCAGGTGCAGTTGAGTGAATTGCAGTAAGAGTTGCTTTGAAGCACTAGTTGTTCTTTGCTACTTGAACCTACTGGTTACTGGAGAGGCGGCAAGAGTGGAGTCAGGCTATTACAGCCCATGGCTGGTGTCTGTGACCTGGGGAGGGACAGAGTTAGGGGAGGGGTCTGTGCTGGTCCAGGAAGTAAGGAGAACAGGGATGGGAAGGGCCCCAGGGGTAGGAGAATTATCACCCACATGGGTCAGGGGAGGGATTAAGTTGTAGATGTCTGAAGAGGGGTTGAGACTTGGTTAGGAGGGGGAGAGCCGACCGGAAATGGTCCCTTGGACAGGTGCAGAAGTCACATGGATGAGGCCACAGGCCCAAAGGAGGAAAGTGGCCCCTGGAGGTCAACTTCACAGGCCCGCCAGATCTGCTGCTGCTGCCCCAGGGGTCTGTGGGTGACGTGCTGGTCACACTTCTTGCCCTTCTCCCTCAAGATTTACCATGAGACGAGATAGCCCATGTAAAAGGCCTAGCTGGTGGGGTCTGTCCCTTCTGAGAGGAGACTTCTGGAAGATTCTTGGAGTGAAGTGATTGAAGGCCCTACACAAAGCTGAGGCTTTGGGATAACAGGATATGTGGTGTCAGGAATGTTCGAAAAGGACTGTGGCAACCCCTCAGAGGTATTGGAGACACCAAGGAAGTAAGCCTTGCTTTCTTCAACTGCTCTGACTGTTCTAGGCTGGTGGTTCTCAAAGTGTGGCCCCTGGGCCTCCAGCATCAGCATCACCTGGGAACTTGTTAGGAATGCACATTCTCAGGTTCCTTCCCAGATCTATTGAGTCAGAAACCTATGGGGTGGGTTCCAGCCGTTTTGTGATTCTTCAGGTGATTCTGATTGCACTGAAGTCTGAAAACAACTGCCTTAGGCCGGTGACACCCAAAATGTGGGATGTCACTACTGAAATGTTAAGTGGTATGTGGGCAGGACATTCAAGAACGTTGGATTACATATAGAGAAAACTTGTTTCGTTTCAAATCCTTCCTTATGCAAGGGGAACCTCTCAGTTTTAGCTTAACTGTAATCCGCTTTCCCCTAACATTTGCTAATGTCTGTTTTTATCACGGAGAAGCAGGTCTCAGAATCAGAACGACAGGTAGGCAAGAGGATCCAGCCTGTATTTACTTACATATTACTTACATTATTTTGTTTTTGCTAATTTAATTTTTAGCCTCATCTGTTTATGGCAAATGAGACTGGCTTTCCATTTTTGGTAGTTATATGAAGTTTCCTTTTAAAGTTAACAAAAAGTGAAGTCATTTAAAAAATATTAAGTAAATATTCGTATAGGTAGGACCAGGATTTGGTAAAGCAAACCTTCAGTTTGCAGGGTTTATTAAATCTTTGTTGGCCCCTCAGGTTTTCCTATCCCCCCCTTGCAGACATCTAAAGACATTACAACAGCACCATTAAAAACCCCACCTGCAGGTCATAACCCATGTCGTTTTAGCTTCCAGGGCTACCGGGGGCCTTGAATGAGTGTGTGTTTGTGATAGCGTGTGTGTGTGTGTGTGTCTGATTCAGTAGATCTCAAGTGGGGCCTTAGATTGTGTATTTCTAACATATTCCCAATGTGAGGGTGGCATGAGAGAGGCTGCAGTTTGGGAAGCACCATTTGGAAGCCAACACTGGCTGCACGGACTGGGCTGTGGACCCGGGCATGCTCTTGGGTCTCATCATTTGTAGCATTAAGGTCTCCATGTTGGAAGGTATTTCTCTCTTCTGAAAGACAGCATGATAGAGCCACAGAGATGTTCATATCACAGCCAAGGAACCCCTGCACTGGGTTCATGTGGGAGACTCTTAAGAAATGTGGATGCTCAGGCTCCACCCCACACCTACTGAATCAGAATTCCTGGCACAAAAGCCAGAAATCTGCATTTAACCAGATCTCCAGGCGAGTCATACAACCGGTAAACTTTGCGACCCACAGATGAGGCATAATAAGTACACAGACTCAACAGCGCAGTGTGCCTGTGTTAACTCTCTGCTCAGCCTTGCTAACGCATCTCACCTATCATATCACTATTTCCTTATCTGTAGAGTGGGGTTCATAGCAGCTGTTTTTTGGGATCAGTGTGAGGCTCAGATGATTTGCCAGCTGCAATGTTCTCTGCGCATATTAGCCGTTCATTGTGAGCTCAGCTTTCTTCACCTTGAGGAAGTAATTCAGAGGTATTTCACTTATACTTAAGTCATCATGACAACAAGATTGAGATATCTGGATGAGGTTTAGGAAAAGTTTCGGCTCCTCTAATCTGTTTCACTCCATTCACGAGTGCTTTTGGACATCAGGTGTTCTTTTCCCCCAGACTCACAGATGTGGCCTCAGATGCTGGTGAGCGCTGTGCAGCCTGTTCATCGGACGGTGGCTGCTTCCGTTATCACAGTGGAAGGCTGTTTTACACGCAAATGCCACGGCCTTCCTTAGCTAGCCAGGTGCTGTTGTAATCCTGGAGATCTTCCAGGGCTTTGCCGCACAGGATATAAATGAAAAAAAAGAGAAAGAGTGAAAAGGCAGGTATGGAAAGTGATGCTAATGGGAATTCTTGTGTGGGTCCATAGCATGTGTCCAGAACGTGTGGTTGGGTTTGAAATAGGGAGCATCCTGATGAAGTCTGACACCGTCAGCCCAGCGAGCACTGGAGCCTCCCTCCGTTGTGTGGTGTCCACTGGCCCAGCAGTGCAGGCGGGACACCTGGGATTGGTGCCAGAGCTTTCAGCTCTTCCAAGTCCTCACCGTGTGACCTTGTTAAGTCAGCTGCCCTCTCTGGGTTCCAGTTTCCTCAAAGGCAAAATAGGAGCAATAATGAACTTGACTTATGGGGCCATTATGAGCATGGGCTGAGAAGACATGTGAAAAGTGTGTTGTCACCTAGACGGTGATGCGTGGGCGTTGTCTGCCTGCCTGTCGCCTGGAAGTTATGGGCAGGCATTTTCTGTCCGTCAGGAAGCCTTCATTCAGTATTAATCCCTGTGGTCTTGCATGTTTAGGGCCTTCGTATGTCATTTGGCTTAAAAAAAAAAAAAAACCTGTTGCAGCCGAGTCGACCCTATAGGACAGAGTAGGACTGCCCCATAGAGTTTCTAAGGAGCACCGGTGGATTTGAACTGCTGACCTGTTGGTTAGCAGCTGTACTACTTAACCACTACACCACCAGGGTTCCCTCATTTGGCTTAGAGATTGCAAATTCCTGGACCATGAACCCAGCTCAATGCACAGACATGAGCTCTTTTGAGCACACAGTGTCCTCTAAGAATTACTTTGGATGCCTTTAGTTTGGATTTTTTTTTTTTTTATTTGCTGAAGACTCCACCCCCTTGTATTACAATTGGTGGCTTTACTCATTTATATTATCTGTGGACCCAGAAGGGACCCTGGTGGCACATTGGTTAAGCACTTGGCTGCTAACCAAAAGGTCAGCAGTTAAATTCCACCAGCTGCTCTGTGGGAGAAAAGACCTGGCGACCTGCTCCCATAAAGATTACGGTCTATGAAATCCTATGGGGGCACTTCTCTGTTGTATAGCGTCTCTATGAGTTGGAATTGACTTGACAGCAATGGGTTTTAATGGATGGACCTAGAAAGCCATGGAGGTGACCTCTAAAGTTTTGGATTTCTAGGTGTAGTGAATGAACATGTACATGGTTGCAGGTGTGACTGGCCCTCCGTCGGGTATGATTTAGTACCAGTAGGCACTGTGATGAATGCTATTATTGAGCTTTACCTGTCTAAAAGATTGGATGTGGAGCTCTTCTTGAAATAGCCACGAGAGAGGTGTTGGGGACCATAGCGGTGGGACACTCAATCCAGGTTGAGATGGGGGTGGTGCTCAGGGAAGTCTTCCCTGAGAGAATGGTACTTGAACTAAGTTTCCAAGGGTGAGGAGAGACTAGGGTAAGAGTGGTTTAGGCAGGAAAGATTAGAGATGAGGTCATAAAAGCTACGGTGTGTTTGAGTGACCTTCAGTTGAGCAGGCCAGCTGGATTGTGAGGTAGGGAGTGGCAGAAAGGAGGGATCTCCTCTCCAAGGGTGTCATAGTAGATGTATCACTCAGGGTCCCTGCACGGAATAGAATTCTACTTAAAGGTGTTTAACTGAAGAGAATTTAATGAAGCAACTACTTAACATTGGTGTAGGTAGAACTGAGGGAACCACCAAGAGATGCTGATTCACCAAGGGAAGATTCTGAAGGAACAGATTTGGAGGAAGGAGAAGAATATCAGCTTTGGACACGTAAGGCTTGAAATGTCTGTTTGACATCCATGTGGGTATGTCAGTTAGGCAATTGGGTATACAGGTAGTCCCTGACTTATGACAGGGTTCTGTTCTGATGACTCTGTTATAAGTTGGTTCTGATGAAAGTCAAATGCCTCATTTTTTTTGTTTTCATTATTATTGCCTTTTATTATCAGTATCTTTATAAATCACAACATTGAACATCTTCGAGTGAACATCTGAGAATCATAACATCAGTAAATTACATGTTGCAACACTGTATGTAGTCCATATTGCTAACAATAAGATGTACAAAAAAAAAAAGTTGTAATTGTGGTTCATTGTAACTCACATGTGTCTTAAATTGGGGACTGCCTGTACAAGTCTTAAGAGTCCAGGGGAGAGGTCTAGAATAACGAAGTAAAATTGAAGGTAGTCAGTGTACATGAAGTCTTGGGCCTGGATGAGGTTCACAGATATGTGTAGAGGAGAAGAAATTTAAGGACTGAGCACTCTAGGATCTAGAGATCAAGAAGAGGAGGAGAATCCAGCATGGAGACTAAGAAAGAGTGAGGTGAGAGGAGAAGCAAGAGAGAGCAGGATCTGCAATCCAAGAGAAGAGAGGAGGGAGTGAGGAGCTGTGCCAGCACTGCTCATACACCAAGTGTGATCAGGACTGAGAGTTGACCTTTGGATTTAACAACATGGCAGTCATGAGTGTCCTTCCTCAGAGCATTTTCACTGTCTTGGGGCCAGGAAGAGCCTGACTGGAGTGGATTCTGAACACGTTAGCAAGAGACTATGGAGAACTTTTTCCAGTTTTGTCTTGTTCTAAGGAGGAGCAAAGAGATAGTGAACATGTCTGACTTCTACATGTCTAAATTAACTTTTTATTTTGAAAGAAATAA
>NW_004443944.1:21062760-21064896 GCF_000243295.1 Trichechus manatus latirostris
CCCAACTCCCTGGCCCAGGCAGTCGTTATTTAACACTAGGGTTTTTTGATACCATAGTATTGCCTTTTCTAGAATTTTCTATCAAAACAATCAAATACTATGTAGTCTTTTGTGTTGGGATTTTTTTCGCTTAGTATCCTATATTTGACATTTACCCGTGTTGTGTCAAGTACTAATATTTCCTGCTGAGTAGCATTCTATAGTAGGGATCTACCATACTTTCTTCATGCATTCATTCGTTTTCTCTGTCTCGGACTCAACGTTTACCTTGTTATTGTTGTTAGCTGCCATCGAATTGTCCCCCAACGCATGGGGACCCCGTGTGTAATGGAGTGAAACGTTGCCTGGTCCTGCACCATCCCCGTGATCAGCTGTGGATGAGACTATTGTGATCCATAGGGTTTTCATTGGCTGATTTTCAGAAGTAGATCACCAGACCTTTCTTCCTAGCCTGTCTGAAACCTGTTCATCAAAGCAGCATGCAATCCACCGCTAACAGATGAGTGATGGCTGCGCATGAGGTACATTTGCTGGGAATTGAACCTGAATCTCCTGCACGGAGAGCAAGAATTCTACTGCAGTGAAACCTGTGAGAGCCGGAACTCGATGGGACTGCCTTGTTTTCCCGAATCTCACAAGTTTTCCGAGTCTGAAAAGCGCAGTCTTACCACTTTTCTGTCGCTCGTTTTAGTGGAAAATATTTTGAGTTTCCTTCTCTGATGGGTGTCCGCTTTATGTAGGTCCGGCGTTTGCAGGTTTTACTCTACTAAACCACCTGTGCTGCCACGTTCACCTTATTCAGTGACAGGGACAGCCAGACAGCTATGTTTTAAATCAAGAACAGTCAAAACACTGAGTGCCCCACCTGTACCTGGGCTTGCCACATCCTTTCTTGTGTGATGATCATACATTTTAATAGTGGATTGAAATCTTAGCTGGGGGTTGGGTTCTGAATTCAACAGGCAAGTAGGGAATTGGGTATTGTCAAAATTTTCCTTGGAAAATTCCTTAATATGTCCATGATAAAGTATATTTGGTTGAATAATTCATATGCCACTGCCATTTAAGATCAACTGAACTAAAAGGAATGGACAGAAAGAATGTTAATATGCAGATGAGTGGATGATGAAACAATTCTGTAGATGATGGTTGGAGAATTCTAAGGTCTTCTGCTTGTCTGCTGGGTTTTCCCCACTCTATTGTAGTATTAAATTTCTGTAACTTTAAATCAAATTATTGTGGGAAGGGTAGTAGGTATTTAGGAAACCCTGGTGGCTATAGTGGTTAAGAGCTAACCAAAAGGTCGGCAGTTCGAATCCACCAGGAGCTCCTTGGAAACCCTATAGGGCAGTTCTACTCTGTCCTAAAAAGTTGCTTCGAGTCGGAATTGACAGTAACAGGTGTGGTTTGCTTTTCTTGGTTTAGTAGGTATTTAACAAGATAACATTGGCAAAAACATCTAGGCCAGGGTTTGGCATGTAGTACGAGCTGCAAAATGTTACATGGATTTGAATCTAAATCTTGCCAGATCTGGATTTCATATAAATCCTATTTCTTTCTTTTTTTTAAGTGGTTGTTGAGAACTTGACCACCTGGTCTCGGTCGTTTTCAGCTGGTGTTCTCTGGTGTGGCCCCACAGACCAGCCATGACTCTCATGCCTTTGAGCATTGGTTTTATACTCCTGTGGTGTTATATCCGTAGATCAGTGTTTTCAGTGGTCAAAAGACTCTCAGGGATCACAGGGTCTCAGCTTCCTTAGTTGCAGTAGGAGAAGAAAAAAGCTTTGAGGAGGAGCACACCCGAGTCTCTTGCTGCCCAGAACCCCCAGCAGTTGTGTTTCCTAAGACATGTGCTATTTAAATTGTGAGCTGGAAAGCTAAACCAGAGGTGCTCGTTTATGTCTCCTTTGGGGAGACCTCAGCACTGAATGGGGCTGGGGAGCTAATGAATGCTCTTGCAGCGTATGGAGGAGACCGATTCTCCGGAAGTGTTTGTGTCACAGAAGAGAGAGACATCAGCTTTCATATGCCTGCTTTGGCTCCTGGTGTTGACCCACGTCCCTGAGAAATGGGAGAAGCTGATGTACTTTGCCTTGCAAAATCTGTTTTATTGCTTAGGGAATGTGTGGGAGGTGG
>NW_004443944.1:21066051-21067387 GCF_000243295.1 Trichechus manatus latirostris
ACTGTTTTCCAGGATCACAGGGCTCAGGTCAAGTTCAAGCTAGCTCTGTCTTGACTTACCTGCCCACTCTGCTGCATGAACAAGCAACAATGACTCACTTGTCCTTATTGGTCGCGAGGGTAGAGAGAGAATGGTAGACCTGGACCATGCCCACCAAAAGCAAACCCATTGTCGTCGAGTCAATTCTGACTCACAGCGACCCTATAGGACAGAGTAGAACTGCCCCATAGGGTTTCCAAGAAGCGCCTGGTAGATTCGAACTACCAACCTTTTGATTAGCAACTGAGTTCTTAACCACTGTGCCACCAGGGCTCTGAACCATGCCCAGGTGGGCTTAAAAAACCAGTTGTTGTCCAGTCAACTCTGACTCATGGTGACCCCAGGTGTGTCAGAGGAGAATTGTGCTCAATAGGGTTTTCAATGGCTGATCTTTTGGAGGTAGATCACCAGGCTTTTCTTCTCTGGCACCTTTGGGAGGACTTGAACCACCAACCTTTATGTTAGCTGCTGAGTGCTTAACCATTTGCACCACCCAGGGACTCCACCCAGGTGGGCTTATTGAGGCTGATCTGGAAGGAGAAAATACCTGGAAGTGGAAGATGAAAGAGCAGGTCAGAGGACCGAGGCATCTAAGTGCAGGTAGGCAAAGAGAGTGTAGAGGCAGAGAGGTCCACCTTGTAGCCTAGTACGTGCCAACCTTTACCAATCACATGAGCAATTCCTATGTCTCAGGAAGAAAGTTCTGGTTTCCCTTTAACACTGCCCCCTGTCATGAGAACAGTGGAAGTTCTTTTTCTGCAGGCAACAGGAGAATAGAGAAGAGTTAACTACCTCGCCCAGCCTCCCCATCAAGGTTCAATCCTTAACTCCATTACGTATAGCTGTGTGGCTTCTGGAGGCAGCTTCCTAATCAGTAAAATGGGAACAGCGGGCCCCTCCTTGGCTGGCAAGCTCCTAAGTATATGTGAGTCACCTCCATTCTGGATCGAAGGAAAGGCAGGATGCAGTGCCATTTCACCCACTGTTTAACTTTTCTGAGATCTTCCTTTAGTAACTCCACCCTAGAGAGGGAAATGGCTGTGAAAAACAACAGCGATTTATCTGTCTCTGGCAATAAGGCTGTCGACACAGGGCCTGGAGTATTCCCCAGGCAGCTGCCTCCATGACTCAAACATTGACATCCTTGGTGCAGCGTGGATCAGAGAGCGAGGGCGAGTTTGGTGCCCACCCTGCAGATGCGCGCATGTCCTCCTGGCTGGACAGCCTGCCTGGAGAGCAGGCCTCCTACACCAAGCCCTCCTGAAGACCAGGCCTTCAGCGTAGAGGTCTACTGTCA